>NC_085875.1:20825246-20835246 GCF_034702125.1 Engraulis encrasicolus
GTCTGGGCCCGGGACAAAGACATCTGAAAGGGCCCCAAATCCAATACATACCATGTAATGAGGATCAAATTCTGCCCCCGCCCCCTCTCCCTAGGCCTGGGACAAGTGACCCCTTTGTCCCCCCCTGACTGCTCCCCTGTGTGTGTGTTTTTGTGTTTGTGTGTGCGTGTGCGTGTGCGTGTGCGTGTGTGCCTGTGTCCGCGCGTCAGTGTGTGTGTGTGGAGGAAGGTGGAGTTTAGAGAACTGTGAAGGGTAAAACGGGTAAAAAAATGTGTGATGTACGGCCTGGGCTGATATTAAAACAGCCTATAATCTTTTAAATGGATTACAACAAATAAATTGTAGCCAGGAGGAAGGACATGCCAGAATGAGATGTCAGAATATCAGCGTAGTGCTGCTGTGTGTGTGTGTGTGCACTGTGTGTGTTTGTGTGTGTGTGTGTGAGCACTCGTCTGTCTTTCTTTCCCTCTCTCTGTCTGTCTGCCTGTCTGCCTTTTTGAATCTATGTCTGGGTGATTATCTGTGAATGAATGTCTCTGTGTGTGTCTGTGTGTGTTAAATGAATGTGTGCGCATTTCCATATTCAGCCAGTGGGTTTTTTGTGTCTAATTGTGTTTGTGCATGTGCGTGCGCGTGCGTGTGCGTGTGTGTGTGAGAGTGTGTGCGTGTGCGTGTGCGTGTGTGTGTGTGTGTGTGTGTGTGTGTGTTTGTGTGTGTGCGTGTGCATGTGTGTGTGTGTGTGTGTGAGTGAGAGCGCGTGTGTGTGCTTTTGTGTGTGTTGTGTGAGTGCGTCCGTGCATGTGTGTACGCCTGTGTGTGTGTATGTGTGTGTACCCACACTGTAAATGTACGTTGATGAGCCTCATTGTGTCTCAGTGCTGCTGGTGCTTCTGGTCTATCATACCCTGCTGCTCTCTGCCTCAATTTAACCACATTAGCTGCTGCTGAAGGCTCTTATTGGGAGCAGGGACGGAGCTATAGGGAGGACAAGCAGGGCATTTGCCCGGGGGCCCAGGGCCCTCCTGTATTGGTGGTGGGGGCCCTATTGTAAACTTGGGAGGTTGCATGGGGGCCCCCATCATTGTCTTGCCCTGGATGCCCTATGTGCAATTGTTCCGTCACTGATTGGGAGTAGCGTAGCCAAACCATCCACACACACACGGACCCTTCACTCACACTCACAATGGCATTCTCCTCGTTTCTCTATTCTTCTTTTATGTTCTAACTCTTCTGTCTTCTCTTCTCTTCTCTTCTCTTCTCTTCTCTTCTCTTCTCTTCTCTTCTCTTCTCTTCTCTTCTCTTCTCTTCTCTTCTCTTCTCTTCTCTTCTCTTCTCTTCTCTTCTCCTCTCTTCTCTTCTCCTCTCTTCTCTTCTCTTCTCTTCTCTTCTCTTCTCTTCTCTTCTCTTCATGCATGTCTGGCAGACAGACAGACAGACAGACACACACACACACACACACACACACACACACACACACACACACACACACACACACACACACACACACACACACACACACACACACACAAATGCTCACACACACACAAATCCTTGCTGTTCTTCTATCTCCATTGTACCCACTGTCTCACGGTCTGCCTATGTTCTGTGTGTGTGTGTGTGTGTGTGTGTGTGCGTTTGTGTGTGTGCTTGGTATGACATCTGCAGAGCCGTCCTACATCACCATGGCGCCCCCTGCCTGTGGCGTGCTGAAGAACTGCTCCCTGGCAGAGCTTGACTGCCTCTACGGCTTCCGCCTGGATGTCAATGGCTGCCGCACCTGCCACTGCAAAACCCGTGAGTGAATTCACTGACACACGCACACACACACACACACACACACACACACACACACACACACACACACACACACACACACACACACACACACACACACACACACACACACACACACACACACACATCAACGGCTGCCACACCTGCCACTGACCCATGCCACTGCAAGCGTGCACCCCCGAGTGTCCCGACACACACAAAGCCAAAACATACACACAGTCACATACAAACACACACACTTGCAGGTGCAAGTTTTCACACAAACTGTCTCAGCAGCCCATCAAGACTCATTAGTGCCGCAGTGCCCTGACACACACACACACACACACACACAAACATGGGAGGGAAAAAAATTGTGCCCATAGACACACACACACGCACACAAATGCACACACACACACACACACACACACACACATACACACACACACACACATACACACACACACACACACACACACACACACACACACACACACACACACACACACACACACACACACACACACACACACACACACGTACACACACACACACACACACACACACACACACACACACACACACACACACACACACACACACACACACACACACACACACACACATACACACACACACGCACACACAAACATACCTACCCACTCACTCACAGTCACCGCTCTAATGGATGTTGTCTAGAGCAGACTACAGGCTTCAAGCTTCAGGCTTGGCATTTGGAAGAGGACTGTTGTTTATTCCAACTCACTGCCTCAAACCAAAAAACCGCCACCGGTGCACACCAAACAGCTCAATTCATTCCATTCCTATTATTGTGAAATTATGTTTATTGAGTTTATTCAGGTGTCCGTATCAAATTTGAATGGTCAGAAATTCATCCAATTCATATGATGGCATTTGAGGACAAACACATATTCCTGTGACTCACTTTCTTTTGACTCAGAAATTTCACTTTTTAATTCATGTAAAGTTCTAATCAGCTGATGTTTTTGAACAAATATATTACTTGGCATTCTTGACTGAAAATCTCAAGAAACTATAACTAACACCCACCATACAGCTCATTTTATTCTATTAAAATGGTGGCATTTGAGGACAAATACATCCCAGTGAGTAATTCTGAAATGTAAAGCTTAATCCTTTATCTGACATACTTCAATGGCATAACTTCCCCAGAGAGACACATGGGTGTGTATTGGTGACGTCCTTTCTGATCAGCTGAATTTATCACACAAATGCATTAGAGTTATAACTAATATTGTCATTCTTGACGCAAAAGTTAAAGAAGCTTCTGCATTTGTCTTGTTTTGTTTGGTCAGGGAATTGGGAGAGGTCTAACAAAACTTCAGGTGTCGTCATTAAAATGGCCAGGGGGATTTTCAACTGTGTTGCGATAAGGACATTTAGGATTAGTTTTTTCCATATTCACGGTGTTTATTTGGACAGATGTGTGCCTCCCCTTTGTCTGTTCGTGTGAGTGTGAGTGTGTGTGTGTGTGTGTGTGTGTGTGTGTGTGTGTGTGTGTGTGTGTGTGTGTGTGTGTGTGTGTGTGTGTGTGTGTGTGTGTGTGTGTGTGTGTGTGTGTGTGTGTGTGTGTGTGTGTGTGTGTGTGTGTGTGTGTGTATGTGTGTGAGTGTGAGTGTGAGTGTGTGTGTGTGTCGGGGCATATGCATAGCATCTCTGTTGTTGTTCCTGCTGGCCACTCTCCCCTGCATGCCCAATGCCACCTGCGTGTGTATGTGCGTGCATGTGTGTGTATGTGCAAGCGCGCATGCGTGCATGCATTGTGTATGCGTGCGTACGTGCATGCGTGCCTGCGTGCATGCATGCGTGAGTGAGTGCGTGCCTGTGAGGTATGTTTGTCTTAGTGAGTGTGTGTGCCGTGTGCATACGCGCATGTGGGTGTGTGGTGTGCCATACGGAGTGTGCCAGTCCCAGTGCCCTGGTCAGGGGCTGGTGTGCTTTGTTTGATGTCAGTTATTACACCCTCTCTCCCAGCACAGCGTGGCGCCTGTCCGCTCCGCTCTGCACTGGACTCAGAGAGGAATACCAATCCGGACACTCACTCTCCGAAAAAGTGCATGTGGGGACAGAGACGTAGAGAGAGAGAGGGAGAGAGGGAGTGAGGAAGAGAGAGAGAAAGAAGCAGAGTTAAATGTTGAAAAAAAAATGAAGGATAAGGAAGGGTGGAATTCAAAGAGAGTGAGAGAAAGTGACTTGAGGATAGAGGGGGAGGGAAATGATATGAGAAGCAGAGAAGATGAGAGGATGGAAGAGGTTTAGTCAAGAACGAGAGAGAGAGAGAGAGAGAGAGAGAGAGAGAGAGAGAGAGAGAGAGAGAGAGAGAGAGAGGAGGTTTAGTCACAGAGAGGATGAGCATGAGGCATTGAAGAGAGGAGAAGTGGTTGAGTCATGGTAACATATCTTTCTATCTAAAAGTTTGCTGTATAAAACATGAATCATATTCATTGGAAGTGAGAGTAGAGGAGGTTTAGTCATAGTAACATGGTGGGAATAGTAACAAGTGGCAGAAACACAGACAAACAGATGGAGCATGAAGGAGACGGATGAGGAGAAGAACTGAGGATATAAGAGAGACTGGAAGAGGTGTAGCTAGACCACAGCAGAGAGAGAGAGAGAGAGAGAGAGAGAGAGAGAGAGAGAGAGAGAGAGAGAGAGAGAGAGAGAGAGAGAGAGAGAGAGAGAGAGAGCAGCTCCACACATATTAGATTTGGTGTTGGTTTCAGATTGTGTTGCAGTCACATGCACATATGGGTAGATATATACAGTACAAGGCAAAACACACACACACACACACACACACACACATACACACACATGCACGCACGCTATGGAAGCACGCACACACACACACACACACACACACACACACACACACACACACACACACACACACACACACACACACACACACACACACACACACACACACACACACACACACACACACACACACACACACACACACACACACACACACACCTGCAAGCGTTCTTCCTCTCTGAAGCTTAAGTTTAAGTTTTTTACGTTACGAACAGCCAACCTGTTCTGCAGTCAAATAATTGCCCACCTCTCTTGTTTCTATGGCGACAGGCCCTTCCGTAATGATGGCAGTAATGTAGTGATGATCCTTTTGTTAAATTATTCATTTCATTTCCTCCTCATCTCTCTCTCTCTCTTTATTCCAAGGTGCTACAGTATGTCTTCTACTGTCACTATAGTTTGGAGTGAAAGCTTCAGTGTGTACTCTACCGTGTGGTAATGCAGTTTTTGATCATCGGTTCTGTGGAAATCAGGTGGGGCCATTGTTGAAGATCTGCTGAAGCTTCTGCTATGCTCAGTGGGGAGTTGTTAGCTATTTAGCGATTATATATGTTCTGTAGGAAACAAGGCGTATTGATGGTGGCGGATAAGAGGGTTGGGGTCTCTGTCTACTTCTGTTTCCCCTTTGTTCTGTCTCTCGCTTTCTCCCTCTCTCTTTCTTTCTCTCTCTCTCTCTCTCTCTCTCTCTCTCTCTCTCTCTCTCTCTCTCTCTCTCTCTCTCTCTCATTCAGTTAAAAAGGCTTGTTCATGGTTTTGCTGCAAAGTATCTCACTTAATGTTAATAACTATAATGAGCTTCCATGCCATTAACAAGCACCAAAAAAGAAATTCACATAGACCTGTAACATATAAAAGCCTTCCATGCAGCTGTAAAGTGCTGCTAAAAGAAGGAAAAAGCAAGAATCTGACATATTCTGACCAGCACTCTCGCTCTTGCTCTTGTTGCACGGAGAGCACCCAAAAGGGGTTATTCTCATTACCGACATCTGAGTACATCATTCAGCTCAATAGACATGGGAGCGGCATGTCAGGGCAGGAGGCGAGCGAGCGGAGCAGGGCGAAACGAGCCGGGGAGCGAGTTAGAGCTTGAACGAGGGGCTTCAGCCCTCAGCTCCCCGTGCAGGCATACTAATGACTTTTTCATGGGTCAGCCAGGCTTGCAGGTCCATTGTAAAGTCTCTTATGAAATCATTAAACACGCTCTTTCATCCCGCCGAGACTAAAAGTGGACTTAAACTATAGATTTTATCAGTGTAATCTTAGTGGAGGGGGGTTTGGAGGATGGAGTGAGAGCCATCTCCTTTGAAACATGCTAAAGGCGTTTGTTAGCTAGCAGGGAATTAATGGGCTTCTTTTTCATCCATTAAGGGGCTTGCTTTTTGCAGGTGGTGGTGGTGCAGTGCTGCCATGGCTAATTGTTAAAGGGGGGTACTCTTAGAAGCGGTGTCCATAACGGATTGCCCAAGAAAGAGAGCCAAAGGCCCTTATAAAGGCTCATAATGGCCCTTAGTGCGTTAGCCAGAGGCTTCAGACATGCATTGCAAGTCATCCATGTTTTTTTTATTTGTTCAAAGTGCCTTCGGTGGATATTAAAATCAAAGCCACTGTGCTGGTGGTGGTTGGATGACAACAACAACAACAATGACAATAATAACAAGAGCTGGAGTTGTCCTGTCTGGCTTTAGTTTGATTCCTTTGTATGTTTAAGAACATGTGAGGAAATAGACAAAAAAGCTGACTGGGACTTTGAAGACAGAGAAAAGGATGATGACGAAGGTGAAGAAAAAAACAACTTAAAGCAACACTATGCTGTTTTCATCTGATCTCATTACTGGCATAGTGTGGACATGGCCTTCTGGCGGTTACTTCAAAAGTGCATTTTATGTCATATATTGATGAATCATTTCGGATACATTTGAAGCTTGGAAAAAATGGTTTATGTTGCTTTAAAAAAAAACTCAGTTCCTGCTAAATGTGGTACATTGTTCCTGATCATTGGTGATAAACCTAAAATACTCAAGCCTTCAAATCTGAAGCAACACCCTTACCATTAGCCCATAGCTGAATCACTTGGAAAAAAATGGCACAGGACTCTTCGACTCTTCTATTAGAGTATACTGGTATTCAGGATACCCGTGTACATACTGTAGTCACTAACCCAGCAAGTGTTTTTGTCTCTCTGCTGCCCTCAACAGGAGAGGAGTTGTGTAGCGGCCTGATCGCAGGCTGCACCCTCAAGTGCCCGTTTGGCTTCCAGACCGACGCCCATGGCTGCGCGGTGTGCCAGTGTCGCCCACGGCCCAAGAAGTGCAAGGCGGTAGCCTGCGACAAGGAGTGTCCTTTCGGCTTCATGTAAGTGTTTATGCTTGTGTGTGTGTGTGTGTGTGTGTGTGTGTGTGTGTGTACAAGTGTGAGTGTGTGAGCGTGTGCGTGTGTGTGTGTGTGTGTGTGTGTGTGTGTGTGTGTGTGTGTGTGTGTGTGTGTGTGTGTGTGTGTGTGTGTGTGTGTGTGTGTGTGTGTGTGTGTGTGTGTGTGTGTGTGTGTGTGTGTGTGTGTGTGTGTGTGTGTGTGTGTGTATGTACGTGTGTGTGCTTGTGTGCATACTTGCCCATTAGTGTGAACTAGACATGAAAGGGAGGAAAAATACAATTTTCTTCTGTTGACCCAGAGACTCATTTCTGCTCTCATTCATCTGTTTAATAATACACTAGCACATTGCCATGTGTGTGTGTGTGTGTGTCTGTGTGTGTGTGTGTGTGTGTGTGTGTGGACAAAGAAGCCACGCTACCTCTTTTGTTGATACACACTGTCCAATCGGATCTTTTTTTCCATACCTTACTCATTATATATTCTCTGCCTAGTCATGTCTCTTTCTTTCTTTCTGTTTGTGCGTGTGTGTGTGCGTGCGTGTGTGCAGGTGCTTGTTTTTTTTGTCTCCAAGATCACCTTCTCTGAAAGATGCAACTCAATTACAGGTCGTTTACAAAGGCATCACTTTGACCCCTTCACACACAAACACACACACACACACACACACACACGCACACACACACACACACACACACACACACACACACACACACACACACACACACACACACACACACACACACACACACACACACACACACACACACACACACACACACACACACACACACACACACACACACACAAGCAGCCCAAACATAAAAAGCTCTACACTAGCACTATTGCACCTAATGAAGTTGTTGGGTTCAGGTTCTTTGTCTCTTTTGGGTCTTGTTATTCGGAGCTGAAGCGGCACCTTTGTAAACACCTGGCGGTTAATTAAATCCTTGTCAGATTACCGCACTTGATACGGTTTAAGTGCCAATTGGCAAGACCTGCCAGAGGTTGAGAGGATTCTGTCCTGTCATCGCCTTCCACGCCATGCATTCCTGTTTTTGTCATTCTCTTATCTCTTTTTCTGTCTCTTTCTTTTTTGCTATCTATCTATCTATCTATCTATCTATCTATCTATCTATCTATCTATCTATCTATCTATCTATCTATCTCTTTTTTCTTTGTTTTCATTTCCTTTGTTCTCATCCCTCCTTTCTTCCTATTTCTGTTTCTCTTTCTTTTTTTCTCTGCACCGTTGCTCTCTCCCCCTCTCTCTGGTTGTGTCTCCGCCTGCCATCCATGCTCAGGTGTAAAATAATGGTGTGGGAGCGTAGATACATCATGACAGAGCATCTGCAGGAACAGCAGCGTGTACTTCCATCAGCAGGTTAAGTAGACATGCACAGACGCTCAAACTCAGAGCCAGCTCAGGGACGTGAGCGATGGACCGGTCAAGGGAGTTTTTTGTCACACTGTGCTCAGAACAGATGTGGGCTATTTAGAGGAGGGAGACAGAGAGAGAGAGAGAGAGGGGGAGAGAGAGAGAGAGAGAGAGAGAGAGAGAGAGAGAGAGAGAGAGAGAGAGAGAGACGGTCCTTATGACTCAAGGTTTGAGCGATGGGCCATTCAAAAGAGTTTTGTCGCACTGGACTTACAACAGGTTTGTGTCTTTCTGTATACTGGAGAGAGGGGGTTGTGTGTCTGTGTGTGTGTGTGTGTGTGTGTGTGTGTGTGTGTGTGTGTGTGTGTGTGTGTGTGTGCGTGTGCGTGCATTTATGTTATTTTTCTCACTTAGTCTTTGGAATGCAATTCACAATTGTACCTATTGTTGTGTTATTTGCCAAATGGATGCATTTGTAGTGTTCCATTGTCATACAGCAAATTTAAAGCAAAGCAAAAGAGACAAACAAAGGGGGTGGAAAGAGAGAACAGGTGCAGCAGCAGGTACACTCGTCCACAGTTTAGCTCTCCTCTTTATTGCACCACCAGTTCAGACGAACAAATTTTGCTCCTGTCTAGCGTGTCTTAATCATATTTTTTTTGTTGGATAAATCCCTCATTTAGAGAACAGCTAATAATCTCCAGCCATTTGCTAGCAGTGTAATAAAGCAGATTTATGGCAAGATGGATGCTTAATAAAAACTCATCAAGGGATGAAGGGGGGAAATGCTTTGTCACAAATCACCCGCGATTAATCGCCTGATTTCACTGTAATAGCGACACTTTTGTTCCTATATCCGTCAGGTGCTAATAGTGTTAGCCATTATGCCCCACCGTCCCAACGCTACGATAATGTTATATATGTTTATAATTTCGGCGCGTGATCGCTACAGTGTTAGCGCGCTCTACATAATTTCACATGATGCCTTGTGAAGAAGCGTAATGGTGTGGCAGGGATAGTTTATGAATCTCTTCCATCATGCTCCATTACTCCAAAGGGGCCGTTGTATTAGATTATACTGTATATGCTAAGTACAGGCTTTGTGGGTTTAGCTTGGTAAACCAGCCCTTTGCACTGTACTGGATTTTATAGCGATGCTCTAGCTGTGCTGGGTTCTCGCTGCGATGTCAAACCAGATCCATTTTGAAGCAAAGCAGGTACATGCGATTTCCAGTTTCAGACAGAAAATAGTGTTGTTTATGTCTATGCCACTGAATGTCATCAGACCAATCAGGAAACAGCGTGAGTGTATGCATGAGAGTATGAGTGGCGAGTATGTTGCAACCCCAGTAGGCCAGCCAAGTGATGAAGTGTTGCGCACATCCAAGACTCGGGTGCAGGACAAAAGGTGAGACACTATGGAAATAAAGATGGAATGTCTGTACAGTAGCTCACGTTTTTGTTTTGGTTCTTTTCCCCCAAGTGAACATTTTCGAGCTATGTGCTCCTCATCAGAGCAAGTGTGCAGACATTCCACCTTTATGTTGCAACCCCAGGAAGCAACCCCAGGCTACAACAGTAGGTAAATACTGCAAATAATTGAACAGAGAATAGGTG
>NC_085875.1:20845246-20860246 GCF_034702125.1 Engraulis encrasicolus
AGACCAGGCCGCGTCGTCTGTGGCTCCACCGGTGAAGCTGGGCTCCTGCCTGTCCATGGACGGCCGTCGCCACGAGAACGGCGAGAACTGGCACGACGGCTGCCGCGACTGCTACTGCCACAACGGCCGCGAGATGTGCGCCCTCATCTCCTGCCCCGTGCCCGCCTGCGAGAGCCCTACCATCCGCCCCGGGCAGTGTTGCCCCACATGCCCAGGTGAGTTCAGGCAGGATGGGCTTACCGTAATGTATCTATGTATGTGTGTGCGCCGGGAGGGGTGGGGGTGGGTGTTCTCTGAGAAAAGAGAAATAGAAAAAGAGATGGATTTTTTTCATTGCCATTATAACAGATTTTGGAAAACTCAGAAAAGTGAACGCCTCAATATTTTGGTTTTAACTGGGTACTGAAAACACACAGCAAGGAGCTCATCCAGCCAGTATGGAAACGTTGGTCATAATGAGACCCACCTGGTTTTTGTAACTGGAAGAAAATGAACACTTTTGGCAGGACCTTCCTCCTCCTTAGGAAAGCCTTGAAGTTCATTTCAAGTTCTTTAGGAAATTTCAATTTTTTCAAACTTTCTAGGAGAGTTTTCAAAACTCACCTCACTGCATACGGTACATACTCAAAACAAACACCCGGGGCTCCCCAGCAGCCACCAGCTGACCTCGGTGTGAGGCAGTAGGCGTTCAAAGGCCCACTGCTGTGCATGAATATGTAGAAACACATCCACACACACACAGTCACACACGTACACACACGCACACACACACATACACACAAACTCATAATCACAAACACAAACACACACACACACACACACACACACACGTACACACACACACACACACACATACACACACACGCACACACACAGACACACACACAGACACACACCTAGACACACACACACACACACACACACACACACAAACACACTCACTCACACACACACACACACACACACACACACACACACACACACACACACACACACACACACACACACACACACACACACACACACTCACACTCACACTCACACACACAAACTCATAATCACAAACCCACACAAAGACACACCTGTCTGGACGTTTGTTCTCCTTCCTCTCCCCCCTGCAGCGAGTAGGTAGAGTAAGAGCTTTGCCAGCCTGCTGTGCTGGTGTTTCAGCTGTTGCCGAGTTGCCTGAGCCTCAGTCAGCTTCCCTCTTCCAGCGCTAATGAGGCACACCTGAACCCATGCTAATTTGCCAAATATTAGTTTGCATGGTTGCGCCCGTTATACCACCCTACATACTGCCACGTGTGGGCACCCTTGGAGTATGGGACACCCCTCGCACCATTAACAAGGACTGAATAATGCAGCTAAAAAGAAATCAGATAGAGGGACAGGCTACAGGATAGTGAGGGAGTGAAGGCAGTGACTATTAGAGGGCCAAATGTTATTTTGCATGGCTGTGCACGTTACCATGGTTGTGCACACATGGAGTATGGCCAGGCCAAGCCCTCCTAGAGACGCAACACGTTGCTTCTAGTCAGGCCAAGAGCAATGTAAATATTGTTTCTGATCTCCAGAAAAACCGGGAACTCCACCCACTTTGTCAGAAGCCAGTCAACCAGTTGCAAACCTAGGGAGGCGGGTCAATCATGATGTTTGGGAATCATCATTTGTTATGCTCTTCGTCAGACCAGGTCTTGAAGATATTTGAAAGTCGATGATAATCAGGCTAATGTATGTTCACTCCTGGCACAATTGACAAAGAACAGTTAAGGAGGGAGGTCGGACACTCTTTCAAAATAGAGGGCACTTCAGCCATGGATTGAGGTGTAGGGAGAGGCAAGGGCAGGAGTCGAACCTGTAACCCTGTGATCTAACCCTACAAGATGATAGCACAGGTACGGGTACCTGCATGGCGTTTCCGCCTGACGCACCTCCGCCAGTGCCAGTAAGGAAGCTGCAGGGTCGTCAGCCGGGAGCCACCCCATATCATTGATGTTTCGCTCCATTATTCCCGGAACATCTCAGGGTGGTGGAGCAACGGCACTGACGTCTCCCTGCAGCTACCCTTAGGACCCCTCTTTCCCCCATGACCTGTCCCTCCTTCTCAGCCATAGCCAGAAGCTGGCTCTTTCAGCTTCTTCTGCCAATTCCTTGGTTGCCCTCTTCAGCTTTGGGCCGCATTATACCACATTATACCACAGTTCTGTAGGCATATATTAGTTTGTATTGCAGAGCCTGTTGTATGTATACATCCTCCACGTGTGTGTGTGTGTGTGTGTGTGTGTGTGTGTGTGTGTGTGTGTGTGTGTGTGTGTGTGTGTGTGTGTGTGTGTGTGTGTGTGTGTGTGTGTGTGTGTGTGTGTGTGTGTGTGTGTGTGTGTGTGTGTGTGTGTGTGTGTGTGTGTGAGAGCCCATGGAGTGTACCGTACATACACCCCTCACACCATTAACAAGGAACTGAAAAATGGAAGCTAAAAAATGAAGAGGATGGGAGGTTCAAAGTAGAGGGATAGGCAGCAGGTGAAATAAAGAATAATAAAAAGGCATGGGAGTGGAAAGATGCTTTGTACATATCAAGTGACTGTTAGACAGATATTAGTTTGCACTGCAGCACCTGTTAGACCCCCATGTGTGGGCACCCACGGAGCGCACGTACCCCTCACATCATTAACGGGGAACTGAATAATTAAGCAAAAGTGGAATAAGTTCGAGTGGAGACACTTCTTTTTGTACGGTATGTGCCACTGTGAACAGAAAATAGATGGATACACTACAACGGATATCGTGAGATTACGTAAATGGAGTGAAAAATCTTGACAGAAAGAAGAGAAGATACAAGAGAGAGAAGGAGAGATGCAGATTGAGTGCCTATATTGAGTGCAAATATTAGCCAAATATTATCACCCACAACAAGTGTGTACCCGAGAAGGCGCAAGCTTACACCCTCCTAGCACCATTAATCAAGTCAAGTCAAGTCAAGTCAAGTTTATTGTCAATTTCTTTACATGCACTGGTCATACAAAGAATTTGAAATTGCGTTTCTTGCTCTCCCATGCAGACATAGACTAATCTAGGTAAGGACATAGACAGTATAGACATAGACAGTACTCATACATGGACATAGACAGTATGGACGTAGACATTGCTCATACAGTCATTTAAAGTGCAAGACTGGACAACAGAAGACTTGTAGAGAACATACATTAAGAGGAGGTATTTTGTTGTTCTTTTTTCTAAAAGTCCTTTATAGCGTTCTGACATAGTAATAGTAGCATTTGAAGAAATAAATAATTAAAAAAAGGTTTTTATTAAATACACCAGCAGCAGTATGTGTGTGTGTGTGTTTGTATGTGTTTTGTGTGCGTGTGTGCGTGTGTGTGTGTGTGTGTGTGTGTGTGTGTGTGTGTGTGTGTGTGTGTGTGTGTTTAGTGCAGGTAGAAAGTGCGGTGGTGCCGTCTGTGTGTGTGTACCGGTGTGTGTGTGTGTGTACGTGTGTGTGTGTGTGTGTGTATGTGTGTGAGTATGAGTTGTGTGTCAGTGTGTGTATGTTTGGGTTTAGTGCAGAAAGTGCAGTGTGCTTGTGTGTGTGTGTGTGTGTGTGTGTGTGTGTGTGTGTGTGTGTGTGTGTAAGGTGTGTGTGTGTGTGTGTGTGTGTGTGTGTGTGCATGTGTATGTTTTGAGTTAGTGCAGGTTGAAAGTTCAGTCACAGATGTAGTAGTGCAGGTGGAATGTTCAGTCGCAGATATGGTGGTGGGGATGAGGGGGGGGAGCGTTGTCAGTGGCCTGGCTGGCTAGAGGCTGACAGTGAAGGGAGAGTGGGTTGAGTGTTCAGTATCTTGATTGCTTGATGCATCGTGCTGCTTGCAAGCCTGGTGATACGGGAACGGAGGCGCCTGTACCTCTTTCCAGAGGGCAGGAGGCATGAACAGTTTGTGTGCAGGGTGGCTTGTGTCTTTGATGATCATCAGTGCTTTTCGGGTGAGGCGGCGTGCGGTGTAAATGTCCTGCAGGGAGGGGAGTGGTACTCCAATGATCTTCTTCGCTGTGTTCACAACACGCTGGAGTGTCTTCCTGTTTTTCTCCGTGCAGCTTCCTCCCCACACTGTGATGCAGCTGGACACGACGCTCCTCTATGGTTCCTCTGTAGAATGTTGTCATGATGGAGGGTGTAGCACTTGCCTTCTTTAGTTTGCGCAAGAAAGAAGTAGAGACGCTGATGGGCCTTCTTCGCCAGTGATGTAGTGTTGGTGGTCCAAGAGAGGTCGTCCGCTGATGTGCACTCCAAGGAACTTGGTGCTGCTCACTCTCTCCACAGCATCACCGTCGATGGTCAGTGGTGGCAGTTGTTTTTGGACCCTCTGAAAGTTGACAACAATCTCCTTGGTCTTGTTGACATTCAGCAGGAGGTTGTTGTCTTTGAACCATCTGGCCAGCAGGTCTACTTCTTCTCTGTAGTGGGTCTCATCGCCCTTAGTGATGAGGCCCACCAGTGTTGTATCATCCGCAAACTTCACTAGATGGTTAGTGCTGTGGGTCGTTGTGCAGTCATGTGTCAGCAGCGTGAACAGCAGGGGGCTGAGAACACAACCTTGCGGAGCCCCCGTGCTCAGGGTCAGGGTGCTTGAGGTGTTATTCCCTACCCGTACGTACTGCTGTGGTCTCTGCATCAGGAAGTCCAGCAGCCAGTTGCAGAGGGAGGTGCTGAAACCTAGTTTGTCCAGTTTTCTGATGAGTTGTTGTGGTATTATGGTATTGAATGCTGAGCTGAAGTCAATGAACAGCATTCTCACATATGAGTCTTTATTGTCCAAGTGGGTGAGGGCTGGATGGAGGGCAGAGCAGATTGCATCCTCCGTGGATCGCTTGGCTCGGTATGCGAACTGGTAGGGGTCCAGGGTGGGGGTAGGGTGGCTTTGATGTGTGACAGGACTAGCCGTTCGAAGCACTTCATGATTATGGGCGTCAGTGCTACAGGACGGTAGTCATTGAAGCATGATGGTGATGATTTCTTCGGCACGGGTATGATGGTAGCCAGCTTTGAAAAGTGATGGGATGACTGCTTGCTCCAGAGAGATGTTAAAGATGTCTGTGAAGACATCCTTCAGCTCTTCTGCACAATCCTTCAACACTCGGCCAGGTATGTTGTCTGGGCCAGCTGCTTTGCGTGGGTTGATGGTGGCCAGTGTCCTCTTCACACTGGCAGAGGACAGGTACAGGGGTTGATCATGGGGGGGAGGGGGGAGTTTTCTGTGGATGAGTGTCATTTTTGTGCTTCAAAACGGGCAAAGAAATGTTCAGGTCGTTTAGCAGAGAGGTGTTGTTGTCACAGCTTCGTGGTGCGGGCTTATAGTCCGTGATGGCCTGTATGCCCTGCCACAGGCTCTGTGCATCTCTGCTGTCTTTGAAGTGTGTTGTTATTTTATCCCGAGTATTCCTTTTTTGCTTTCCTGATGCCCTGGGACAGGTTTGCTCTTGCTGCTTTTAGGCCAGCTACGTCTCCTGCTCTGAAGGCTTTGTCTCTGGCCCTCAGCAGTCTGTGAACGTCTCCTGTGAACCATGGCTTCTGGTTGGCTCTGGTGGTGATGCGTTTTATTTCTGTAACATCATCAATGCATTTTGTGATGTAGGAGGTCACAGTGTCTGTGTACTCCTCAATGCCAATGTGGTTGCTGTGGGTGGCAGCTGTTTTGAACATGTCCCAATCTGTGGTTTCAAAGCAGTCTTGTAGTCGTGACACGGATCCCTCTGGCCATTTTCTCACCTCCTTCAGAGCTGGTTTGGTGAGTTTTACCTTTTGTCTGTAGGCTGGCAGTAGCAGAATCGTTAGGTGGTCTGATAGGCCGATGTGGGGGATGGGCTTTGCCTTGTATGCTCCTTGTTTTGGGGTATAAACAAAGTCCAGGGTGTTTTGTCCTCTTGTTGGAAAGTTAACATGTTGGTGAAATTTTGGAAGAACTGTTTTGAGATTTCCGTGGTTGAAATCTCCCATGACCACTGTGAAGGCATCTGGGTGTGCATCTTGTTGTTCACTGATTCCCCGATGCAGCTCGTTCAGTGCCTCGCTTCTGGCGCTGGTGGTATTGCTAGGAGCGAGGTAAACTGCGACCAGTAGAATGGCGGATATTTCTCTTGGTAGATAGAAGGGTCGGCACTTGATGATCATGAACTCCACTAGTGGAGAGCAGTGTCTCTGTACCACCGTAGCATTTTTGCACTTTGCATAATGAGGAACGCAATAACAAATGCAATACAGAGAGGAGACCAGACGAAAAAAGAAGCACAAAGTATCTTTGTGTAGCTGTGAACAGAACAGAACGGAGGGATAGAGGTGGCAGGATAGAGTGAGAAAGGAGGGAGTGAAAGAAAGAAAGAAAGAAAGAAAGAAAGAAAGAAAGAAAGAAAGAAAGAAAGAAAGAAAGAAAGAAAGAAAGAAAGAAAGAAAGAAAGAAAGAAAAGAAAGAAAGAAAAGATACAGGACAGATACAGATAAAGGGACTATAAAGACATTAGAGCGAAAGAGAGGAGACACGCAGATAGATAGCATGACTATACTTAGACGGCAGCTTTCATCTAATACCCAACTTAAAACAAAAAAAACAAAAAAAACGTAGTTAGCATTGACTGAGTTGAGGGCTAGGATAGGAAAGTGGAGAGCGAGAGAGACGGGTCCGGTAATTAGAGTGAAGGCTGAGGACCCAGCAGGCAAGCAAGAAAACAGGGGATATTGTGCGCGCCTCAATCAATCCTTCAAAGGAATTAAATTAAATACTTTTTTCCCCAGACATGAAGACTCCATCGCAGGCGAGTCAATGCCCAGGGCTCAGGGAAGCCGGGCTTCATTACCAATCCCCAATGAGGCGCATCAGTTTCAGTTGTCCTTTATAGACTGCACTTGATGAGGACTATAGTCTCGCCTCCGCTATGCCGTCGCCTGTAACTGTGAGCTCTAAAGTGGCACTGATGGAGGCCTCAGTGTCTCTTTCTTTCTTTCTTTCTTTCTTTCTTTCTTTCTTTCTTTCTTTTTTTCCCTTGCCTTCCCTGTGGCTCTCTCCTCTTTTGTTTCATCTCACTCTCTTTCTCTCTTTTTCATTCCTTGCATCTCTGTTTCTCTCTTGCAGTCTGCCGTACCCATTTCTCTCTCTCTCTCTCACTCACTCTTTCTCATTTTTTTCTGCTACTAAATTCTTCTCCTTTCTTTCTTCCCCCACCATTCTCTCTCTCTCTCTCTCTCTCTCTCTCTCTCTCTCTCTCTCTCTCTCTCTCTCTCTCTCTCTCTCTCTCTCCACAAAGTCAAACTCAATGTATTCCCACCACTCTCGTTACCCCACAGATGAGCCGAGTTCCCACAAGCCTGTGCTGAGTGACTCGTCTGTGTGCCTGGCGCCCGGCGGCGAGTACTTTGTGGAGGGCGAGACCTGGAACATCGACGCCTGCACGCAGTGCACCTGCCACAGCGGCCGCGTGCTGTGCGAGACCGAGGTCTGCCCACCCCTGCTCTGCCAGAACCCAATCAGGTCGCAGGACTCCTGCTGCCCGCACTGCCCCGGTAAGCACCTGATTGGTTCGGACATGTCAGCATGCGTGTATGTGATGATGTGATGATGATGTGGGGGGCATGTGTTTATGAGTGTGTCATTGCTTGTGTGTGTGTGTGTGTGTGTGGGTGGTTGTGTGTGGGTGGTGGTGGTGGTGGTGGGTGTTTGTTTCTGTGTGTGGTAAAGTATGTTAAAGAGTGTGTCTGAGTATGTTAAAGAGTGTGTGTGTGTGTGTGTGTGTGTGTGTGTGTGTGTGTGTGTGTGTGTGCGTGTGTGGGAAGGTGGGTGGGTGGGTGTGTGTGGGTGTGTGGTGGTGGTGGTGGTGGGTGTTTGTTTCTGTGTTTGGTGTGTGTGGGGGGGAGTATGTTTAAGAGTGTGTGCGTGTGTGTGTGTGTGTGTGATTATGAGTTTGTGTGTGGTGTGTGTGTGTGTGCGCGCGTGTGTCTGTTTGTATGTGTGTGTGTTTGTGTGCGTGCCTTGTTAGTAAGGCGTCTGTCAATTGGTGGCTCAGTTAAATCCTTCCAGAAAGCTTTGCAGCCCGGAGTGTACCGTAGCTGTTGGTTGAGATCTTGCTTTTATGGCTTTATTTAGCCCACACGTCTCTATGTGTATGTGACCTTTTGAGAAAGTTTCCTGAGGCGAGCCGCAAGCGTCTGGCTGTTCTATTGATCTCTTTACCAAGGTAACTCTCTCAGGTGACTACAGGCCAACTGAAAGCTAGAGTATGTAATTTTTTCGAAAATTTATCTCCAGAATGTAGTGCTGTCCGTTCACAAATGTCATGAATATTTTTCAGGAATATGTGCCCAGCACCAACTATCAATATTTTGGTATCCATTATGACTTGGAAATGTTTACTTTTCTGAGATGAATACAGTAGGTGAATACATAGGTGGATCTTCCCCATGTCCACTATTTTGAATCACCAGTCATGGACATCTCTGCCAGCAAAACCAACTGTACTTTGGTCAGAAAAGTAATTTTTTGTAAATACAAATTTGTGAACGGACAGCATACATTTTGAAAAAAAAAACTAAAATGACATACTGGACCTTTAGCTTCGAGTGCCAACATTTCTTTTCTCATGGAAGACAACCACTGCAAAAAATGCAAAGGGCATAAATTGTCAAGAATGCATGAAGAATTTCTGCTCACTCATAAACTTGTACGCACAATACACACACACAATCACGCTAAATTCAATTCCCTCTACTCACTCTATCACAAATACAGACATACAGTACACACACACACACACAGAGGCACGCACGCACGCACGCACGCACGCACGCACGCACGCACGCACGCACGCACACACGCACACACACGCACACACGCACACACACACACATTGAGGCAGTAAGGCATACACACACAGTCATTTCACAAGTAATTTCTATTTCGTGGCAGACCACAGCAAAAATTGTGAAGGGTCATCAAGTAGTATGCAAGAAGAGGCAGAAGTTCTGCAAGCACACGCAAGCACCCACAGACACACACACAACATGTTTTACACTGATGCACACAAATGCAGTATACACAATGACATACACACACACACACATACACACACATGAAGACAGACAAAGAGACCGAGACGTTTGTGTGTGTGTGTGCGTGCGCGCGTGCGTGCATGCGTGTGTGTGTGTGTGGGTAGGAATCCGCTCTGCTTGGAAGTCAGCAGATTTGTGTGAAAACAGCATTGAGCAAGCCAAGCTGAGAGGGAAGTGGAGGAGAGGGGAGGAGCGGGAGACAGTAGGTGTGAGAGAGAGAAAAACTTTGCTGCGGAAACTTGCAAAGTGCCAAATTGGCAAACTTTTTTTCCTCCTCAAATAATTACAAGCTCAAAGCGTTCGCCTGTCTCAGGCCTTTTGTTTGGGCAATATGCAGCTAAATAATGGGCTTGAGTTTGTCTTGTTAGGAAAGACTCATGAATATTTAGTCACTGTCGAATATTTTGTTTTCAGACTGATAGCAATGACTGAGAGACCAAAACAGTGAGCGAATGATAAAGGACAGCACTACGGTAAAGCTAGAGAGAGTTTTTTAAAAAGTAAACAGAGCGAGCTTGTAAACAAACCTCTGGTTTAGGTCGTATTGTATGAATTTCCACTACCCACGTTTAGAAAGTATAGCTCTGTGCATTGCTTTGGGGAAATGTTGAGTGAAGAATGATGAAAGCTTCATTTAGATTTTATGGCTTTTGGGGTTTAGTGAATGAAAACAGAACAGCAAAACAAATGCAATTTAGTTGTCTGTGGCCTTCAGGTGATCTGGGCTGGAGCTCACTACTGTGTAACGTTTGTATTTCATCACATTCATTGACTCTATCCATACATGTTAAGGAAATAAATGAAGCAAATTTCACCTCTCGCCCCTTCAGTAAACACTGCATCGTATTACAATTCACTTAGCTGACAGTTTTTATTCAAAGGACCTTCATTAATGACTGTATAGAGCTTTTGGCTTTAGTCTTTTGGCTTCAGTATGTGTGATTAGGTGCCTTGTTCAAAGTCACTTCAGCTATGGATAAAAGTGTCCGTTCTTCCTTCCCACTGGTAAGAATTGGATTCAAATCTGAAATCTTCTGAATACTGGGCACCGACCAAGTGGCAGACTGGTAGGCACACAGACAAGCAGGCAGGCAGGCAGGCAGGCAGACTTGGCACTTAATTACATTGGCATCGACTGCATGCTTCTGTTTGTTTGTTAAGAGAAATATTACAATCTTTCGTCTCTTCAGGGAACAAATGTGGTCCACAGCTTGTTTAGGAGGTAGAGTCTTAAGCTATCTGCTCACATCAGCCCAAATACTACCATGACAACAACCAGTGGTGTAGCAGCACATTCTGGGCCCTGTGTACAACAAGCTCCAATGGACCCCCAGTCCCTCTCCCATATGCATCCTTATACTGTATATGCTGACTGTCTATGGCAGTGTTTCCCAACCAGGGGTATGTGTACCACTAGGGGTACGCGAGCACACTGAAGGGGGTACTTGGAAAAATGTAATTTTAACAAATGCATGGAGCATAGTCACACTGGAAAAGAAAAAGCGATGTAAAACACAAGTTAGGGGGTACTCGTGGCACAACAAAAAGGCTCGGGGGGTACATGAGAGAAAAAAGGTTGGGAAACACAGGTCTATGGGACCCCACATATATGGGAACCTAGTCTGGGTCACTGACAGCCTTGGTTGGGCCCAGGACAAAGGCATCTGAAAGGGCCCCGCTTTCAAGTAATGTATTGAGGACCCATTTCCGGGCACCTCTCTCCCTGGGCCCGAGACAACATACCCCTTTGTCCCACTCCCCCTATCATCGGACCTGGCCCTGGTGACTCAGGCCCAATTTACCCCTCCTATTGCGACGTCCCTGGTAACAACGTTTGACCTTTTCCCCATCCTCCATCTCCACCTACTCTCTCTCGTCTCACCCACAGAGGAGCCTGTGACACCGCAGTCGCCCACCAACGACAGCATGCCCAGCTACTGCCGCAACGAGGAGGGCGACATCTTCCTGGCGGCCGAGTCCTGGAAGCCCAACACGTGCTCCAGCTGCGTGTGCCAGGACGGCGCCATCAGCTGCTTCGCCGAGACCTGCCCGCCGGTGGCCTGTGCCCGACCCGTGCTCCGCAAGGGACAGTGCTGCCCTTACTGCCTCGGTAAGTCTGTGTGTGTGTCAGAGTGTGTGTGTGTGTGTGTGTGTGTGTGTGTGTGTGTGTGTGTGTGTGTGTGTGTGTGTGTGTGTGTGTGTGTGTGTGTGTGTGTGTGTGTGTGTGTGTGTGTGTGTGTGTGTGTGTGTGTGTGTGTGTGTGTGTTTGCGTGTTTGCGTGTATGTGTGTGTGTGTCCGTACATCTGTGCATCTTTGCATGTGTGTGTCTGTGTGTGTCTCTGTGTCTAAGAGTGTATTGGGTGGTGAGCACAACAGAAGACTGGGCACAGAGCAAGCCGCACACTGGCAGACTGGCAGGCAGGCAGGCAGGCAGGCAGGCAAAGAGACTTGGCACTCTCTTACACTGGCATCTATTCCATGGTTTTGTTATTTGTTTGTTTCTCAGAAAAGAGTAGAGCTACTGTGGCCTTCAGGGAAACGTGGTCCACAGCTGGTGTAGGAGGGGGTAGCATCTTCTTATCCTCTACCATCTACCATCTTGCCTGGCTAACTGACTGGCAAGGAACAATAGTTGTGTCTGTCCCTTGGTATGCAATACAGCTACAAATGTGATTGTGCACCACACGTCATAAACAAGCCATCATTGTTTTTAAGTGAATGAACATACAGATTATAGGATGGTGTATAGTATGTTTATGGTAGTAGAGTACAGTAGAGTAGTTGCTTAATTAATCCCAAAAGGAAATGAATGTGTCACGCAACCTATACATAATACACATGGCAAGACCCGTCATATTGCACACATACACATGTACAGACACAGACCAAGCATGTAACACAGCTCTTCATGCAAACAAACATCAACTAAGTCAGCTCAACCATGGATTAGAAAGGGTCCTGATATGCTGCCAAGTAATATTGAAGTGCAGTATTATACATACTCTGCGTGCACAGATAGGGACAAGATGGGGTTTAGCACCTTGGCACCTGCCCCTTTGCCCTACATTACTGGACAAAAAATGCCTTAATTGAAAGTTATTTTTTGAAAAAAAATTCCCCACAATTTTATTTTTGTCACAATTTCACGTCTATAGAGAAGATAGATAGTCACAGTGACAAGAATGTAATGACACGCAAGGAAATGGCATTCAAGGAGGCATTTGTGTTTTAATTTGTCACAATCGAATCGTGTCGGAGAGATTCCCATCACTCCAAGAAGTTTTGGCAGATGCCTACATTGGTGTCCATGCCTTTGGCAATACTCTGCAACTCCCCACATCTTCCAAGAGTCTCTAGTCCCTGTTTTTTTCTGTAGTGTTTTGTTCCTTCCAACTGTGCTCATCACATGTCTTCCAAATTGGCCCCTGCATCCCTCACCACTTGGTGTGATTGTGTGTGTGTGTGTGTGTGTGTGTGTGTGTGTGTGTGTGTGTGTGTGTGTGTGTGTGTGTGTGTGTGTGTGTGTGTGTGTGTGTGTGTGTGTGTGTGTGTGCGTGTGCGTGTGCGTGTATGCGTGCATGCGTGCGTGCGAGCGTGTGCGTGTGCTTGCCTGTGTGTGTCTGCATGCATGCGTGCGTGAGTGCGTGCGTGCGTGCGTGTATGCGAGAATGCGTGCCTGTGTGCGTGTCTTTGCGTGGATGCGTGCGTTTTTGCACATATCTGTTCTACTGCATGTGTGTTTTGTCAGTCACACTGTCCCCTGCCCTGCTCCTCATTTGCTCCTGCTGTGTCCCCTGCCCACCAGACGCCACCCCCAAGGCTGTGTGCCACTTCAATGGCAAGACGTACCTGGACGAGGAGCGCTGGGACATCGACAGCTGCACCCACTGCTACTGCCTGCAGGGCCAGACGCTCTGCTCCACCGTCAGCTGCCCCGCCCTGCCCTGCCACCAGCCCATCATCGCAGAGGGCAGCTGCTGCCCCATGTGCCCCGGTAGGTACCCACCCCTACCATCCCAGAAGAAGGTTACCCCCCGCTCATACACAGAGTACACAGTGCACAGTGTGTGTGTAGGGACCACACTCGTACAGAGAGGCGGGTATGCTGGCAGGTACAGTAGCACAGTTATGTTCAGTTGACCGTCATGGTATATGGACATGGACATGGTCACAGGGGCCACGAGCCCATCATCGTCAAGTGCAGTTGCTATACCATGTGCCCCGCTAGGTACCCAGTTGAAGGTGAAGATTGTGCACATCCCAGGACAAGGTGCCTGAAAAAGTCTGTAATTTTCAGAATGAGGAGTATGCACACTTAAAATCCATTTTTTTTCATTATTATTACTCGAGCCTTAAGTAACATATTAAGACATATCCATTACAATTTTGGTGACAATAGGGTTACATTTAGGCTCTGTGCTAAGGGGTTAAATATAATATAAGGGCAGCCTTGTCATTGTCCGGTAGGTACCACAGTCGTACAGAGCGATGGCTATGCTGGCAGGTATGTAGCACAGTCTTGAGACAGAGTGAGAGACCATAGATTCTTTAAGTATATAGAGATATGCCAATGTAATAGGTTGCTATGGGCACCTAACATGACCAGGTTCCGGTCTGCCTAAAGGGGCGTGTCATAATACTCCTAGCATTGAATAGAACAGTCCTTAGGTCTGCCTAGGTCTGCCTAAAGGGGGATTTCCCCCCCCTCCCCCTTGCAATAATAGAACCCGGAAACAATGGGCCAATGGAACCTCTCTCTCTCTCTACTCTCTCTGGAGAGACCACCATCCAACCACAGTAGGTAGCACCCCCAGAGGTGACTCTAGGGTCAGCTGGGGTCCAAGCGAAAATTCAAAGGAACATTTGAAACTACTCAGGCCTCCAGCTGCTGTCCCATTTGCCCTGGTAGGCACAGTACCACACTCATACAGAGAGGAGCTTATTGGTGTTATTGGTTCATCTTTGCCTTTGCAGTACATGCTGGCAGTTAGCACAGTTGTGCAGAGATGACTGGGACAGTAGGTGCCACATGTCATGTGGTTAGGGACAAGGATCCCAGTAGGTAACACATGGGGAATTCAATTGGATTTGGTAGGAAGAGATTAACCGTTTGTGTCATTTCTATGATTGGACAGCCAGGGGCTGCTGCTAGGAATTGTGGCACCCAGCTGTTGACCCATGTGCCCCGGTAGACCGCGACCCTTGTTTGCAGATCCCCATCCCAGTAGGTGCCCAGTAGGTAGCACAGTCATGCACACAGACCATCTGGCTTCAGATAGAACAAATTCAAAAAATCAGAAAACACAGCACACTAATCACTGTTCTTTTTTTCTTTCCAAGAAATGAAATAATAAAAAAGAACAATAATCAGTATACAGTGTTTTTCTGAACTTTCATCCTCAATCAAGTGTGCCTGCCTCACACCTGCACCTGTATTCCTGAAGGCTTGTGCACAAGGACTGTCTTGAACTCAGATGCCAATTTATCTGGTATTGTGTGCGGAGGATGTGGTAATGGGGAGTAGATCAGGTGTCCACAGCTTCAAAGGAACCAAGTGATGACAGATGATTCGATTGACATGGGGTGGGCAAAGTTTTTTCGTTCAGGGGGCAACAAATGATAAGTGCCTGGGACTTCATTGACACAGTGATAGTTTGTGAATTCACACCTGCAACTAGGTTTTTAGATCCTGCCTCAACCTCTTTTGACTGAGAGCCCTTATGGTCACAAGTGGGCCTCCAAAATCACCACTATGCCTTTTTGAACACTTATCTGTGCAAAATTGTTCTCAAGTGAGATAAATGGAATATTAGAGGCTACAGAAGGTTAAAGAGAAGTCCTAGAAAAGTAGGTGGAACAATATCAAAATGACGAATGTGATCATTATTCAGCTATTACTCATTTT
Source organism: Engraulis encrasicolus (assembly GCF_034702125.1). Taxonomy (NCBI): domain Eukaryota; kingdom Metazoa; phylum Chordata; class Actinopteri; order Clupeiformes; family Engraulidae; genus Engraulis; species Engraulis encrasicolus. Next base: position 20,860,241 of record NC_085875.1, read on the forward strand.
GTCCCC
>NC_085875.1:20867746-20895246 GCF_034702125.1 Engraulis encrasicolus
TGAGTCATACACTTGTCTGTGTAAGTACACAGTAAATTCTGCAGTGCTCATTTAGCACTTAGAGAGTATTCGGGGCAGTGTTAATTTTGTCAGTTTTTTTTTATTTAGTAGTAGTCTTAGTCACAATGACGAAAATCAATTTTAGTCTTAGTCATATTTTAGTCATTGCCTTCCCAATTTAGTCTTAGTCTTAGTCAAAATGACGAAAATCAATTTTAGTCATAGTCAAATTTTAGTCATTTTAGTCATTTTAGTCAACATTTCAAATTTTAGTCAACATTTCAATTTTTAGTCATTTTAGTCAATATTGTGTAAAATAAATAACCTACAATGGCTATTGTTATTTCACAAAGTATTACTAATATTGCCTATTGCAGCAAATATTCACCTTGTTACTTGGTCATTTTCCACCAAAACCCAAATCAGTAATTTCAACATCATAGAGCAAAAGAGCAAAAGAGCATCACACACACACACACACACACACACACACACATCCAGGTGCAGGCTGCGCTCTCTCTCTCTCTCTCTCTCTCTCTCTCTCTCTCTCTCTCTCTCTCTCTCTCTCTCTCTCGTGCATTAGAAGCTGCTGCATATTATATTTCATTTTGAGTTTGATCACGGAGGAAGCTACATGCTCTTCTTCACCTGACCGCGGGACTTAAAGCCTGCAGATTGCCAATGCCGGCAGTGGGAAGACCAGACATCCCAAGTCTGCATGAAGTTCAAGAAGTCTCCCTGATAGTGGCTTCCCGATGACCACGAGTCAGATAAAATACTGCTGATGGTAGACTATGCAAGTTAGCGGTTTTTGTTTTCAATTGGCAATGCGAGCAGAGAACGATAATGACTCGTGCGGCATGTGTGGAATAGGCTTAAATAGAATGCGCGAGCACACTTCGTATGCCCTGCAAAAGTCCCAGAAAAAAATAGTTAGGCAGGGGGGGTATGCGGACTGGACAATAGAAAGGACACGCACATACAAATATTTAAACACTAATGCTGTTTTGTTTGTCGGGGATATCGAGGCTCGATAGGCATGACCTGGAAAGAGTTTTTGGAACTTAGGAAGACGCACGGAAATGCTGTCGACTTCCTTGGGTCTTTTAGCGTTGCTCTCGACGAGAACAAGTTTCAAATCTCAACAGTTTAAAACTCCTTAGCGATCGCCCATCCATTGATTCTTTTCAAAACTGGGCTACAGTAGCCGTGCCTCTGTTACATTAGACAGGCCAACTTTCCCCCTGCTGGCGCGCGCTCCCGCGGTGACTGATTTAAATACATTCACAAATCCGACCTTCATGATTTGCTTGCTGCCTACTGATATGGTTAAACAACAAATATAGCAAACATTATTAAAAAAGAACAGACAACGAACGCCGGGCTAAGACAGCCTAAGTGAAAAGGAGAATAGTGGAAGCTCGAGGAGGTTTAGAATGACAGTATCAGAGGAGGATTGGCGCGACTGTCATTACCTACTGCAGAAACACATGTCTTCGTCATGGATAAGAGGGTTGTTGAACATGTTTCAAAATGAACACTTCCCTCAACGTCGGCTATTTTTTCTCTTTCTCTGGGAATGTTTTAGGACCTAAACTCAACTTAAATGGACTCACTGAACTACTAGGCTACAGAACTACTGACTGAGCCGCGCCATGCATTGGCTGCCAGCAGATACAAGCGAGGCGACACAGCGTGAGCGCGCAATCACCTATGAAGTTCAAGACACTAGGCCTATATTACAATTACAAATTACAAATTATTTATGAATAATTATATATTTTTAATGTCCATTCGTCCATGGCTTGTAAATTTCGTCTCGTCTTAGTCTGCTTGACGAAAATATTTTTTTATTTTCGTCATATTTTGATTTGCTTGAGGCAATTTTTAGTTCGTCATCGTCTCGTCATCATCAAGGAAAAAAGTGGCGTTGACGAAATCATCGTCATCGTCGTGGTTGACGAAATTAACACTGATTCGGGGACCAAATAAACTCTAAAAGATATTAAATCGACTCTGTTAGTATTGCATTAACNCTGCAGTTTTTACTGTGGTAGGCTACCGTATATGAGATTCAGTAAGACTGTAGGGATCCAAGTAGAGGTGTCATGCTGACCGATATCCCCTACTGTTAAAACGTTATAAAAAGCACTTAGTGCTGTGTGTGTGCGTGCCCGCGTGGATGTGCGCGCGCGCCAGTTGCTATGTGTGTGGTCTGCGTGTGCGCACAGTATGTGTATGTGTCGTGACTGTATGTGGGTGTGCGAATATGATTTTGCTTTTATGACATTAAGTACAAAAATGTACTGTGTCTATATATATGGTATACACTTGTCTGTGTGTGGGGGGTCTGTGTAAATTGGTGAGATTGATTGAGTGAGACACAACCTGTAAGTGTCCGGCTTTACAATTCCCCAGCTGCCACCAAGATATTAACGCTCATCACACCTTCTCTTCTCTTCTCTTCTCTTCTCTTCTCTTCTCTTCTCTTCTCTTCTCTTCTCTTCTCTTCTCTTCTCTTCTCTTCTCCTCATCCCCTCCTCTCATCTCATCACCTCTGCTGTCGTCATCTACCATCCTTTTTTCTCCTCTCCTCCCATCTCTACTCTCCTCTCCACCCATTCTCTTCCCACCTCTCCTTTCCCCTCCTTTCCTCTTGTCTCCCCCTTGCCTCTCTTCTTCTCTCTTCTCTACTCTCCCCTACTCTCATCTCTCCCCTCCTCTCTGTATCTCCTCTCCTCTCCTCTCTGTATCTCCTCTCCTCTCTGTATCTCCTCTCCTCTCCTCTCCTCTCCTCTCTGTATCTCCTTTCCTCTCCTCTCCTCTCCTTCCATCCCACCCCCTCGTTTCTCCTCCTCCCCGACCCCCTCTCCTCCTCTCCTCTCCTTCTCCTCCACCTCCACCACTACAGGTGACTTTGGCAGTCTGCAGATGCCCTACCTGGATGGCAAGGCGCCGGTGTCGCGCGAGGAGGGCGCGCTGCAGTCGGTGGCCTGGGTGGCGCTGCCCGTGGCCGTGATGTTCCTGCTCATCACCATTCTGCTGCTGCTCAACCAGAAGAAGCAGTGGATCCATGTGCCATGCTACCGCACTCCCACCAAGGTACACCAGAGGGCAGTGTGTCTCACATTGCCACTGTGACACACTCACATTACATCGCATTGCATTTCATTGCAGAACTGCACTGTGTCATAGCAGCAGACCGTATAACATCAACAAAAGCAACAAACTGACATCACATAATTACAGACCATCAGAATGAAACCAAATGTGCTGCATTACTTGTGACAAATTGTAGTTCCATAGAAATGGGTAATGATCAAGTCGCATTTTTATTTATTTTAACTTTGAAACAACAACAACAGCTGACCAAAGTAATAACTGCACAAACAGAAAGGATAGCATGAAGACCACAGGACAAAACAACTTGCACTCATATGTTCATATGTCAGTAATGTCACAACACAAAGCAGTCTCACCCCAAGTAGTCAATTTCTGACTACCTTGGACCAGACGGCACTTTTTGACGTCTTGGGTATTCCTTCCACGTCACATTTTGACTATGTGGCCTAACCCTAAAACTATTCCTAAACCTAACCTCAATGACGTTATGCTGCCACAAGGGGGCGCCTTTTAGGACATAGTCAAAATGTGACGTGGAAGGAATACCCAAGACGTCAAAAATTGCAGTCTTGGGGTGTCAAAAATTGAGTAGTCAAAAATGGACTACTTGGGGTGAGACTGTGTAGCACAACATTATGTGACGTATTGGGTATGTACACTTGACTACCAAATTTACACTGAAAAGTGTGGCCATGCTCCATGCTCCAGGATTAGATTTAGATGTTGCTTGTCCATTGGGGCAGGCTCTGTTTTCCCCTATACCCTTGCATCGTATCAGCTATCATAATCTTACCTCTGCAAAAGGCTGTTTGTAAACACTCACTGCTCTCAGTTAATGTCTGAAATGATTGACAGAAACCTCCAATAACACCCAGACAACAGTGATGAATTAAAGCCAAAGTGTGTGGTTGTGTTTGGGGTGTGACAGACGTTTCTAAAAAGGGAATATTTTCAAAATAACACGACTGCCTAATTGACACATTATGCCTGCATATTTTATAAAATAAAAAAAAAAACACACACACAGACGAGATGACATTTTGGCAGCGTTAAAACGAACATGTCCTGTATTTAAAAAAAGAAAAAAAAACTGCAATGTAAAAGTTTGTTTTTAAAAGGGCATCTTGAGCACTCTTGAGCATAGTTTAATTTGTCAAAATCGCAATGAAAAGCCCAGTCAGCACCAAATGAATGCACGATGTACACACAAAATAATGACATTTCTTGTTATTTTGGTTCCAACATTGCGGTATAATTAGAGAGCAAGACAAAAGGCGAAATGCGACTGGCCCATTTCCTACAAAGAAAATCTCTTTTATTGACAGCGCAGAATGTATTGCAGATTGAATGCAGATTCCATTCTGTTTATTCAGGTCTGCTCATTCATCAACACAAACACACAGGGCAGGACTGGCCATCTGGTATACCGGGCATTTCCTGGTAGGCCCCACACAGCTAATTATGAGGGGCCTCTGTAAGGCAAAAGTGCCCGGGCCCTATTTCTCCCCCAGTACAGCCCTGCAAACACAAGTCTGCTGCCTCTGCTCTCCTGCACTTTACTCCTGCAGGATTGCAGCCAACACTGCCTTGCATTGTACTTGTCTCAGAGGTGTCAAAAGTAAAAGTAAAAGTAAATTCATGGTGTTAGTGCAACACTAGCACATGATATTACATAGCTGTTACACCAGTTAATCCATTGAGATAGACAGACTGTGTTGTTACTGAAAAACACTGAATGCAGTGCAGAGTCAGCTGATTGTAAGGCAAGTACACACAGCTCAACTGGTTAGTCAGATAAGTTAGTGTAGGAAGGAATCTGTGGTTTTGCCTTTATTGATAGGACAGTTGGAAGTATGGTGGTAGGAAGCGAGAGGGAGGGAGAGATGGGGGAGGATCGGCAAATGACTCGGGCCGGAATCGAACCCGGGTAGCCAGCATAGTAATCCAGTGCCCTACCGTTAGGCCACGGCAGGACCTTACTTTTACTTTTGACACCATGTTCCACCACTAGCCTGCCAACCTGTATGATTATTGTACACTATAATGTTCAGAAAGAAGCCAAGAAATACTTCTAAAGGTGATGATACAGAACAACATTTTTTGAGCAATGTGTCTGGGCAACAATATGATAAGATGTTGTTTGGCGCGTTAATCGCGCTGACTGCTCCATGAGAAGGGCTTTGAAGAGCAACAAACATCTTTTTATAATCATTCCATCAGAATATTAGGAGCCAGGCGTGTTGTTGCCAGGCAACCTTGCTCAAAAAGTTGCTCTGTGTACCTTAAGGCTTTGGTTGATTTCATCAGTATATTCATTTTACTCCATCATTCAGTGAACTTAGGGTGAGCTGTGTTGGTTGATGGGAGGACCGAAACCAATGAAAGAAAAAAGAAAACTTCAGCCAGGATTTTTCTGCTACCACTTTTGACGTCTGAAGACAGGTTTTCACCTGAGATATCACATGAACATTTTTTTTAGTGGGAGCAGAAAAATCCTGGTTGAAGCAGATGGTTTTCTTTTTGTTTGGCTATTCGGTTGTCAGACAGTTTGATGTGCAGGCTTTAACCTACTCCTGCAAGGACCTAAGCATGGCCATGGTCATGGTGCTCTAAGCTGAAATTAATATATTAAGTCTTAATTATTGTCCTTGGGGGAGCGGATTTGTCTTCTGTCTGCAGTGAAGTGAGAAGTGAGCTGTCCCACCAAGCAGTCATACCCACCTACTGTATACCCAGCAAGCCAGACAGCTGCTCATAATCTGGAGCATGGGCTGCATTTGGGGGTGGGGTATTCTGCTCAAGGTCAATGTGGAAGGAATACTGGAAAGACACCCTGCCCTACCCACTTAAAAAAATAACATAACCGTGCAAATACAGGCAGAGGTTATGTCATTAAGGGAAAGGTTAAAGGTAGGCTGATTCAAGACCAACAGTTCACATCACAAAGCAAAGGGCACAGTGTCTGCTGCGACCTTAAAGTGGTAGTTCGCTATTTTAGACATTAAGCCCTGTTTGTGTGACTTCTGGGATGAAGTAGAGATGTTCTCATCACAATTTTGACATTTGGTGCTAAACGGAGCAGTTGGGTATTCAAGACTGCAGCCCCCCCCCACCTTTACATTGACTCCAATGAAGCACTCAAGCAATCGATCATAAAATGGCATTAAACTTTCGTTTGCAGAGACATGAAACTCACCGAGTGGTCAGAGGTGGGCAGCGATACGTTGGCTCGAAAATCACCGCGAAATACGCTTCCAGAGAAGATATATTCATTATTGTCCGTCTTCATTGATTATATTGGTTTGACTAGTATTACTCCGCGTGACCGGAAATGGGGGTGCGTTTGTTTATGTTACTATCTATGGTTTGTATGCAAGCTGTAGTTTTTGTAGCCAGTCCCGCTCAAAGATAGCCGTTCTACCTCGCTCCTTGATGTCTACATAAACAACACACTATCGCTACCTACTGGCTGGATGTCTACTGCTATTCAACGGCGTCTGGGGAAAAATAGGTCCGCCAAATGCTAAACAACAGTCAGAAGGCATATTTCGCTGCAATTTTCGGGTCAATTTATCGCTGTCTACCACTGACCACACGGTGAGTTCCATGTCTTCTCAAACAAAACTTTAATGCCATTTTATAATCGATTGCTTAAGTGCTCTATTGGAGTCAATGTAAAGGTGGGGGGGCTGCAGTCTTGGATACCCAAATGCTCCGTTCAGCACCAAATGTCAAAATTGTGATGAGAACATCTCTACTTCACCCCAGAAGTCACACAAACAGGGCTTAATGTCTAAAATAGCGAACTACCACTTTAAGAGATCTACAGTGTCTATGAGCTCAATGTGTTCCATTGCACTTATCTTGTCTGAAGTAGCAAATGTATTCAAACAGACGGATTTGGATTATTAAATTGATTATTTATATCACCTTACCCATTTGGACATTCGGGGCCATCTTCATCTTCTCATGGAATATTAATGAACTTACTTTCTCACAGGCTCAAAAAATCACATTGATTAATATTTAAAGAGTCCGTTTGAAGGGAACTTCGCCAGGGAATTTTGATAATAATCTTCTTTACTTGTGTAGCAGCACATTTCACACAAAAGGATTTAGCTCAGCGCTCTACTATGCTTCAACAGTTTGGCAAAGGAACACAGGCCCAATGATCTACACATGATGGCCGAGCTTTGTTGTAGTCCGGTGGCTCTGGAGAGATGTACCAGGTCCTTGCAGAGAGCTCCACAAATGTCCTCCTGGGGTTCCCAGGGGGAGATCAACTACTGATCTGGTAAAGGGGCGGATGTGTGTGTTTTGTCAGAGAGAAGGAGTCCATTGAGATAATTGAAATAACAGACATGGCTTGATACTTTACTGTCATGTTGACCTCGATATTGGACGGTTGCAGGTTCGAATCCTACATTTGTTGGAAGAATGGGGGAGCTTTCCAATTCAAAGCTCACTTTGCTCCAGGAACATTAACTAATAGCCAGAACCTAAATTACTGTACCTTTTGGATAAAAGTTTCAGCAAAGTGTTGTTACATGTATCTACAGTAATGGAAAGAGGTTAATGAGGTCTAGGACTGTGATTCCGTTTGGGAATAGTGGTCTCCTTTCAGGAGTATCCTTGAAATATACCCATTACAAAAGGTTTGTGTTTTGTTCCCATTGAGAACTTAATGGAATTATACATGTAAGTGAAAATGAGGGACTCTATTTGCTGTTCTTCACAAAGGCTGAAAACATTGGTATCTCTTTTACATTGAAATCACGTCTGATTCATCCAGTTCAAAGACTTTGTTCCATATTGCTAGGGGTCACCCTCATTCAAACCTCTGCTACTTTTACTCACTCTGCAACATGTACATTTTTAATGCAACAGTTGCTGTGTGCAACTGTTTCAAAGCAGCATTTTACACCATCAAGCAAAGGCCCTTATCAATAGAGAAAAGTCGTCTCTTTTGCAAAACCCTAGGAGCGATTCTCTAATTCGCCTACACTTTTAAGTCCGTGGATTTTATTTGGCAATTCCACTAACTATTAACTGCATCCAATGATGTTTTGGACATTAGAAAACATTTATCTTTCATATAATACAGAAAGTGTAGACATAGCATTATTTCCCTCAGCAAGAATGAATATTTAATACTGGTTTTGGGCGTTTTCATGCCGTCCTGTTTTCCAAATGTCAGATTCAGTCTTCATATTAGCATGTAAAGAAACTTGTTTTGCCCAAGACGATTGCAAATGTTGATTCACAGTAATCATCACAATATGACAAAACTGTCAGAAAGACCACTGTCCTTTCCATTATACATGAAATTTGCCATTTTGTGTGTGTCCACGAAAACTGTGTTAACCGTGTCACGGTCTGAAACCTCCTCCATAAATCAGTAATGGTTTGGTCTTAGGCCATACGAATAACATCACGTGATGTCATAACCTCTTTGGCAGGATACGGGAAGACTTTTTGGTAAATTTTGAGCTCCATCCTTCCATAATTTAATCAATTCTTTTTCATGTTCTCATAGCGGGAAAATTGCCTGTCAACAGTGTTATCAACATATTCATAAGAATCTGAATTAGAAATCACATGTGGAAAAACACAGATAAAGCATACAGATACATGAATTGATTAAGGTGTTGTGGTGGAACTTCTGAGGTCCTCAGTTAGCACAACACCATAAAAATGGCTGAAATGTCAACGGTGTTACCGTCAATGGTGTTACAATTAAGTATGACAGTCAGGGTTGCCAGATGAGGCTGATGATTTCCAGCCCAAAAAATGATCAAAATCCGCCCTAAAAACCCGCCCAATTCTATTGATTTATATGGCAGTGGGAAGGTTTTTCTGATAGATGCCATTTCCCCCCCCCACGGCCATCCTAAGCAGCCCAATTGGGCGGGAACCAGCCCAATCTGGCAACACTGATGACAGTTGAGGAGGAGTATGTTTTTGCCAATTTATATCCATATTGACAGACAAACAAACAAAATAATTTGTGTTCTAGGGAGATGGGTTTGTCTGCTCTGTTTTTTTTTCTCCTAAAAAGTGCCGACTTGTTCCCCTGCACTGTTGACCGTAACACAATTGAGTTACACCGTTGACTGTTTTGAAAGTGTTTTTGCGCTATTGATCCCTTATGTGTTGGAAAAATCCTATGAACATACACTAGGGATTATCTCTGGAGAAGGAAGTCTTGTGTAAGGAGGGTGATTATATTCAAATCAGACGTTACAGGGATTTATGATGAAAAATGTGTCAGTCTGTATCACAGTGACTCATAAAATCCTACTTATGAAGCTCAACAATCACATTTTCTATATCAGTTGCACAGATTAATGACAACATTACTGCTAAGGGACATAAGCACTTTCAAACATATATTGTTTCAACTCTGTAGTATTTTTATATATGTTTGAAATGACATAGTATTTGTCCATAACACTGTTGACAAAATAATTAAGCAAATGTTCGCTTTCATTAGAGTATTTATCAAATGATTTAAGATTAAGCTTGGCAATTTGTTTGTTTGGAAACTTAAATATATACACTATGTTAACATCTAGGTCATTTAGTTGAAAAAAAATACTGATAATTGACATTTTGCTTTTGCCAAAAGTGTAGGGAAATTGTAGAATCACTCGTAGGCCCAATGAGTCATCATCAGGGCTCCATTAGGCTTTCATTCGAGTTTTATTACCCAGTGAGCAGACGCAACGTCTTCTGATTGGCTGAGCAGGTGTTCTTTATTCCCTGGTAGCAGGACACCTATGATGTCATGTGGGCGTGCGGGCGTCCAAGTTGCTTCTTCTCTAACTTTCTGGCGAAGTGCCGTTACTAGTTCTATCGCATCTGGTTGTCTAGTCAAGACCGCGTCGTTAGTTCTATCGCATCTGGTTGTCTAGTCAAGACCCCGTTACTAATTCTATCGCATCTGGTTGTCAAGTCAAAAACCCAGTCGTGAATTCTATCGCATTTGGTTGTCAAGTCACCACCATTCTGCGCGCGTCCTTACATGCCTCCGATAGAGGCGCGTCTCACTAGATTAGGAAGAGGTGCCCATGGCAACGTACCAAGCGCAGTGGTGAATCTACTTTCTCACGAAGCCTTAGATCAACATATTAATAAATTAATACTTAAATGCTGGTAACCGGGTGATAAGCGGAATAGCTGCCTTCAAGGTGTCCCGATATCAAGGGAAAATGGACTTGGCGAAGCGAACAGCCCTTCGGCTGCGCCGTCGGGCTGTTTAGAACGCTCCGCCTCGTCCATTATTTCCTTTGATATCGGGACACCTCGTCGTCCGCTATTCCATACTCCACAGACACACAAAAAGAAAAATCCCTGAATCAAGTAGACTGTTAATAGTAGAATCACAATGGCTAACCTCAGCTGGGGTATGGTTAGAAAAACAAATCTCTATCATATACCACATAATTTATTTATTTACCATAATTTCCCATTATATCCAACATTAATGAGACTGTGTGGAATAATAAGATGGATCATGATATGGTTGTTTAATCCAGCAAACATATGAGTAAAAGGTTTGAATGAGACACTGGTGTTTCTCAGATGTGCTCAGCTGTATTGACGATGCACGTTACTCTGATGTTCATGAAGCCTTCTCTCCATGATCTGTAAATACTAAGCACTACTACGGACGACTTCAAAGCAAGCGGTACAACATTTGTTGTCAAGACATGGAAGATAAAAGTGGCACAGCACAGCTTCTGTCTTTTTGTATCAAACATTTGAGCATTTCTTTTTCATCCCTGAGATGTCTTTGAAGTCGTCTTAATGACGTGTCAGTCAGATGGTGTCTGCTGGATCTTAGAAACTAACTCGTTTGTGTTTTTGTTTATGTGTTTTGTCTTTGTGCTTTTTTGTACGAATGTGTGTGTGTTTGTGTGTGATGTCCCTGTTGTGTTTTGTGTGTGTGTTTATGTGTGTCTTTATGTTTATGTCTGTATCTGCAGCCCACCTGCCTAAACAACCAGCTGGTGTACGTGGACTGTCAGAAGGGCACCAAGGTGCAGGTGGACAGCGCCCAGAGGATGCTGCGCATGGCCGACCCCGACTCCAGATACAGCGGCTACTACAGCATGCAAAAGCACAACAACTTGCAGGCGGACAACTTCTACCAGACCGCCTGAGCTGGAGGTGGACGGATGGGTGGAACGAAAGAGAGAGAGTGAAAGAGAGAGAGAGAGAGAGAGAGTGCAGAGAGAGAGACTTACGGCATATGGAGTGATGGAGAAATGGATGGATGGAGAAACTGAGGAATGAAGAGCGATGAGACGCAACGGAGTGGGGTGCAGAGGGAAAGAAAGAGACTTTTGAGTGTGTGTGTGAGAGAGAGAGATCCGTGGCAGCCCAAACACAGAGAAACACGTAAAAACCATCTGATATGAGAAGAACTGGGGGAGATGAGAGAACGGAATAAAGCCAGACGGGAGCTAGGAAAGAAACATGCAACAACAACAAAAAAAGACATTGGCCTGAAACACGATCCACTCACCAAACCAACAGAGAAAAAAGACAAGTAAAAGCAACAAAACTTTTTTCGAGAAAAAAAGAGACAGAAATTAACCCTTCATGCATTTACACAAAAAACAACAGAACAACAAAACAAACAAAAGACAACACAGCTGAAAATCCCATCCAGACATGACACTCCACAACTCCACAAACCAAATGCAGGAATGATGATCATTATTTCAATGGGAGATGAGAACTGTTCCTAAGTGTGTGTTTGAAAGAGATGTGTGTGTGTGTGAGTGTGTGTGTGTGTGTGTGCGTGCGTTTGTGTGTGTGTGTTTGTATGCCATATTCGTCTGAATGAGTTTGTGGGCGTGTACAGGTACAGGTGTGTTTTGTTAAAAATCAAATGTAGTGGATTTTGGACGTTTGGTGTTTCCTTATTTGTTTGTTTTGACAGTTATTTTTTTCCTGCATTCCTGTTCAGTCGTGTTTCTTTTTTTTTTTCGGTGAAAGATATTCTTTCCCAAGGACACAACTGCAACCCCCCCAACCCCATCCCTCCCCATCCCCTCGCCTCCCCTCCTCCTGTATGTGTACCAGTGTGACTGTGGACACTTAGTTTGCCCCGCTGTACCAAAGCTCTCCGTGTCTATCCCATAGTAACCCATCCCCTGGAGGACTGTCGTCACTGCAGGGACCTTTCGAACTTTCTGGAGTTACAGCAAAAGAAAGAGGGAGGAAGGAGGGAGAGGAAAGGAAAGGAACACATGAACATGATTGAGAGAGGGGGAGAGAAAAAGAGTGAATGGGGTCTGAACAGCAAGGCAGACCCAGTTTGGAGGTCCACCTCTTCGACACATCATCTTTACCACATGTCCATGTACTGTACTGATCCGATCCGATGCTTTTCCTACAGCCTTCGTCAGGCAAAGAGGATGAAATGAGAGACAAAAAAGAGGAGAAGAGGAGGAGTTGCAGGAGGAGAAGAAGGAGGCACCAGTTTATTGACAACACTCGTCATTGTCAGTCACCCGTTTGGACTTGTCGTCAGAGTGTGTTTTGGGCTTCTCTCGTTTGATTTCCTTTTATTATACTGTATTGATTTGTTTTCGGTTGATGGTTTTCAATGCACAGTTGAGATGGAAGCCAGATAAGGGGATTACTCTGGAACAGAGCAGAGCAGAGCAGAACAGAGTTGAAATCTGGATTCACTCCAGATGAAAAACGGATCCACTCCAGTCAGTGGATGATGACAGAGGAGTGAGAATTAGGATTGATTTAGTGACCTCTTAATACGAGTGTCCTGGAGATCTGACTGACTTCCTCTCAGTCCATGTGTACTTGTGTTTGATATAGACCAGTATAAAAATATGACATTAGGACAAAGCATTGCGCACAGGTGACTGGTTTTGGATTTGAGCAGAACGCTTGACGGAAGTGCTGCTTTTTTGTTTTTTCTTTTGTTTTGTTTTTTCTTTTGTTTTGTTTTGTTTATGTTTTCATCCTGGCTTTGTTTCTTTTAGTCCACTAGAGGGAGTGCTGAGTCAGTGCATAGATCATTATACGAACGCTCCATTAGAGAAGATTCAGCCGTCACAAAATATAGTAGAATCAAAGAAGAGTGCAAATATTATTATTATTATTATTATTATTATTATTATTATTATTATTATTGTTATTGTTATTATTATTATTTTCTTTCTTTTTTTCAGATGAATACAAAGTCTTTTGTCGTTGTGTTTTAACATGTGTCCCTGCTCTTTAAGATGTTTCACAATGATGGCGGTATCCAAGCACCTTCTGTGTTGATCCTTTTTTTTTCGTTTTGTTGAAAAAGTAATTGGCTTTGATAAAAAAAATCTTTTGAAATGTGTTATAGGAACATCTGCCGTGTGTACATAGCAATCCTGCATCAAAAGACCGGGAATAAATGTGTGAATATAAATGTAGGTATGTAATGTATGTATGTATCTATGTATGTGTGTAGTCTGGGCGTGTGTGTGTGTGTTTGAGTGCGAGCATGTGTATTTGACAGCGTGTGTGTTTGATGTGTACGCACAGCAACCCACATGCATGTACATTCTGATATTAATTTTATTATTTTACTCCTTCACTCTTAATATTTCGGTTTTCCTGTTGAATGTATTTATAATGCAGAAAAAAACAACGTTTGTTTTTTGTTTAAATCTAAAAGCAACAGCGGAGGTATCTTAGTGGTAACGGGCATTCCTCTGCCTTGCCTGTTCTCTCAGGAGAGCTGGGTAAAAGAAAAAAAAGAAAGAGAGAGAACGAAAAGAATCAAAATTGAAAAAATAGAAAAGGCAAACATCTCAGTATACTGTATATTCTTTTTTTTTGTTTTAAGATAGTTGTGTCTTGTCCACGAATGCTCTCCACATGTCCCCGTAAGTCATCCTAACATGGTGGAGCGACTTTCTGAACAGTCAGTGTCACTTGTCTCTCTCTCTTCCTCTCCCTCTTTGATTTTTTGTTTGTTATGTTCCGTTTTGTTGTTCTTTCTTTTGCTTCTGATGTCCAAACCACTGGAAAGTCGATCAGCATAAGCTGTTAGGAGCGAGAGAAAGATAGAGAGAGTGGGAGGGGTGCAAAAGGTGAGAAGGAGAGCGAGAGAGAGAAAAGTAAAAGAAAGGGAGGGCGGGTGGGTTAGGGATGGGTGGGGAAACGAGGGGAAGAGAGAGAGGGAGGGAGGGGCTGAAAAACTTGTGATAGGTCGGTCGTCTTTTTGGGTGTATTTAAATCTGTCTGTCTGGCGATGTAAGTAGAATTCTTGGCACTTTTATATGTAGAGAGAAATGAACCGTGTGTGTGCGTGTGTTTGTGTGTGTGTGTGTGTGTGTGCTTGTGCATGCGTGTGTGCCTGTGTGCGTGCGTGAGTGTGCATATGTACACAACTTTGTGTGTGAGAGAGTGTGCCTTTTATTGTTAGACTTTATTTTTTAATTAATTTCCTTTTCTTAAAAAAAGCCTTGCCCTTCCAAATCCTGGGGGACCCAGTGCTGTGGTAAATTTAGGACTTGGTAGTCAGTAAAAAAGCCGTTTTACAGTGAAACACATGCACGTACACATTCTTGCCAAGCTATCCTCTCACTGACTCCAATTTACATACCAAAACAATCCTTAAACCTAACCTGTCCGTAAAAAAATATTTTGGCGCTTTAAGTTTTACCAGTAACAACAAAATAATGTAGATTTTTTTTTAAAGGGCCCACATTTTAGTACCCACAATGGTAGTTAGGTAACTACACACACACACACACACACACACACACACACACACACACACACACACACACACACACACACACACACACACACACACACACACACACACACACACACACACAAACAAACAAACAAACACATACACACACACGCACGCACGCACACACACACACACACACACACACACACACACACACACACACACACACACACACACACACACCTGTAACAAACAACTGTACTGTACAAACACCTTACATTTTCAGAACAAGCCTGAAAACCATTATATGTTCCATGGTGTTAAAAAGGATACCAAGACAGAGATTTTGCCGTTTACTGTACATGCATATGCATGCATACATTAGTAACTCATTATGAATAGTAATCTCGCTCTATAACGCACACACAGGCACACACGTTTTCAAACATGATGGAGCACTGGGAAGCCCTTTTTCAGGATTCATTTCCCCCTTGTCAGACCTAACTGCCTCCTAATATATTATCCCTTGTCATACATACAGTCGGGTGTGTGTGAGGTGTACTGTATGTGTGGGTGTATGAGGTCGATGGTTAACGAAGTTTCTGTTCTGCAGATGACTGGCTTTTTTTCACATTGATGATGGTGGTGTACTGTGCCGTCAAGTGTAAGCTCATCACAGGTGTGTGTGTGTGTGTGCGTGCGTGTGCGTGTGCGTGTGTGTTTGTGTGTGTGTGTGTGTGTGTGTGTGTGTGTGTGTGTGTGTGTGTGTGTGTGTGTGTGTGTGTGTGTGTGTGTGTGTGCAAAGGGGCTTTTTGGGGACGAAACGTGTATTTTTTTTCTTTTCCTTTTCAGTGCATCTTCCAAGTATTGTTGTAAATACTTGGGTGTCACTTGCCAAAACAAAATATGACAAAAATACAAAAAAATGGTTCAAAAAAAGAGAGAGAGAATAAAAAAACCCTCTAGATTTAATTTATTGTTTTATTGACCTTTTTAAATAATTTATTAACAAGCAAGAGAAAGTCAAAAGAACTCATACCTGAATGTTCTACAGGAGCATGGAAAGTAACATCGATGCAACTGAATTGTGATTTTTTTTTTCCCCCTCATGACATTGTGTCATTGTGTGAAAAAAAAATGAAAGTGAGCATGCGTGGAACAAAAGAAAAAGAAAAAGAAAACAATTGAGAGTGTGTTCTGATTTAAACAGAGTGCAACAATACACATTTCTCATTAATGTCAGGTTGTTACTTTTTTTTCTTTTTGTTTGCCCCCAGTCCTCTACTCAAAATCCCAATCCACTCTCCCCAATCCACTATTGATTTGTATTGTCTGAGCACGAAGAATAAGCTGGAAAGAAAAACAAGCCTGGTTTTCAGGTCCCTCTTAAAGAGAACTTCAATCTCCCCCCTCGTGAGCTCGGATATGGTTTTGTTGTGTTTTTATTTTTATTTTATTGTTTTCCTTTTTATCTACATTTCTTAATCCTGGTTTTCTCTTTCTGTTCTTCTTGTATTTTTGCAGAGAAGTCCCTCTACAGTCTGTATACTACTGGTGTTCTATGCTTGTGTATAAAGAGCGACAGAGAGAACAAATATGTTGATATTGATAATATTGCAAAAAAAAACAATATTTTTAAAAAGGATAGATGAAGATTTGACTCGGAATTCCTGTAGCACAGCAGATTTTTTTAATTCTCTTGTATTATTTTTGTTTGTTTCTTTGCAGCACAATAAATAATTTGAAAATATTCCTGGGAGTTTGTGTTTTGTGCTTGCTTTCTTGATTTTTTTTTTTCATTCTTGGCTGTGGATTTGTTGGTTAAGTGGTTATTATATTGGACTACACTGAATTAATGCAACACCGGAGATGTAGTAAAGCACATTAGCAGCATCCAGTAGCACTTCACGGGTGTGTGTGCGTGAACGTACATTTGTGTGTGTGTGTGTGTGTGTGTGTGCATACATACCTGTGCGTGCGTGTGTGCATAGTTGACGCACCTCTGTAAAAGGCTCATGTAGTCCCAGGGGCATATTGTTCCAGGCTAAGGATGTGTTACTGTGAGGTTTTTCATAAGTTGTGTTACTGTACCATGGTATCAAATACTATAGTATGTCAGCAGCAGTTGTTTTAGACCAGACCAATAAAAGGAAGCAAAAGCAATAACAGGGAGAACTAGACTGCCTGTGCAGTCGCCTTCGACTGCTTAAGGTATATCCCCGAAACGCGACGCTTCCAGTCCCCCATCATTCCTACCACTCCCGTCCACCATTTCGTAAACGTACATGATACATACAGACGTGACATGACGTGCATAGGCTTAAAACCAAACGACTATTGTGAAAATGAAGCAAAAAATGGGGCAAATGGTAATACTGTTTTAATGGTTCAGTGGATATACCACATTAGGTACAGTGTAATAACCAGTGTAACAATATTTAATACAATGTAATTTTTTACTTACATCATGTGTTTGTGCGTAAGTGGTATTACATGGTATTGCATATTGTTACACTGATATTACACTATATTACATGGTATTGCATACTGTTACACTCGTTATTACACTGTACCTGATATTGCATATTGTTACACTGGTATTACACTAGTATTACATGGGTTGTTACATTGGTTATTACACTGTACCTAATATGGTAGATTCACCGAAATGGTGAACCATTAAAATAAGGTGTTACCGGGCAAATCAATCCACCCAGTCAGAAGTTATGGGCCAAATGAAAATTCCGCCATTTTGAAAGTGTTGTCTTCCAAACTCGAATCAGTTCATGAACCTACCCTAGAGCATTCACACACAAAATCTGGGACAAATCCATCCACCCGGTCATTAGTTATGGGCCAAAGAATAATTCGGCCATCTTGAATTCAGCCATCTTGAAAGTGTTGACCTCCAAACTCGAATCAGTTCATGAACCTACCCTAGAGCATTCACACACCAAATCTGGGACAAATCCATCCACCCGGTCAGAAGTTATGGACCAAACAAAAATTCGGCCATCTTGAATTCAGCCATCTTGAAAGTGTTGACCTCCCAACTCGAAGCAGTTCATGAACCTACCCTAGAGCATTCACACACCAAATCTGGGACAAATCCATCCACCCGGTCAGAAGTTATGGACCAAACAAAAATTCGGCCATCTTGAATTCAGCCATCTTGAAAGTGTTGACCTCCAAACTCGAATCAGTTCATGAACCTGCCCTAGAGCATTCACCCAAAAAATCTGGGACAAATCCAAACATCCGTTCAAAAGTTATCGCGTTAACACGAAAGACCTTACGCGGCGGCGGCGGCGGCGGACGCGGCGGCGGACGCGGCGGCGGACGCGGCGGCGGCGGCGCACGCAAAACCATTACATCCCCGACGCTCCGCGTTTCGGGGATATAATTAAAAAACAAGAAGACTCTATGTATGACAATAAGGCTTTGCAACTCCTTTACAGGCACAGGTACAACAGGCACATGCCCACACGCCCAGTTCTCAGACCCTGAACAGACGTCATCCCACAACTTGCTCCAAGCGGGCCACATGTGCTTACACATTATGACCACTTGAGGGAGACAAAGCTCTTCCAACCCTCTTTCAGACACAAGCCAAGTAGTAGTGCCATCAGAGTCCATAAAAAAAAGATTTGTTTACTGTACAAGCAGCTTTACACCAGCGGCCAAGTCTCCCAAGCAAGGACGGAGTGCTGCACGGGCCTACCGGGTCCAGGCTCAGGGGCCCAGGAGCCAAGAGGGCCCGGAAGCCCAAGCCTCCGTGCTACAAAAAACCCACTTCATTATTGGCCTCTCATATTGTGTTAAAATTGTACTGTTAACAACCATATTTCCCCATTTTGTTTAGAGGAGAAACCACCAAACCCTCAGCAACAAAGGCACTCTACCATCTTTGATGAACCCCCAAATCTTTTGGAACCTCAATATTCTATGGAGGGGGGGCCCTTTCTTGTTATCTGACCCTGGGGCCCATGAGGTCGTAATCCGTCCCGGCTCCTAAGACTCTCTAGTTTGTGTGTGTTTCTTTTCGTCTCTCTAAAGATGCAAAAACTGCTGACCCATCACTAAAGTCTGTAGATGCTCATTAGTGTGTGGCAGCGCTTCATCTGGCCTGGAGCCAAAGGCCACAGCGGGCAACACAGGCAGCAGCAGATATAAGGGATAAAAGGCAAGCGTGTAGCTCTCTATATGCAGACACGCACACATTACAGTAGCCCATACAGTACACCCAGTGGTGTAGTCTACGTAGAACGCAGGTATACGGAGTATACCCACTTCTAAATTTTAGGGGCTTCAGTATACCCACTTCAAATGGATTGATCCACTGTTTAGAATAGCAAAAAATATATACAGTATACCCACTTTAAAAAATGCTCGAATATACAGTATACCCACTTCAAAAAAGTAGACTACATAGCTGAGTACACCAGAGGTGGGAATGAACTGGGCATTGCAGTGCTGGCCACCAGAGGTTGGCAAAATGGAACTTGACAACTTGTGAACCAGCCTCTAGTGCCACTGTCAAAACTTCACAAGCATTTTGCTGGTGGCATGGTGACAATTTCTCATCTATGATTTTTAACCTCTTCACCCATTGCTCACGCGTGGAAGAAATACTCATACAGATAAAGACATGAACATGCATAATTATATGCCAATTTAATTTCTCTTTTCAAATATAATTAAGCGCATGACTAAATTCAAGATGTTTTGCATAAGCTCAGCCTTATGGGCTGGGTTTGATTGTTGGTTCATGTAATGATGATTTGATTTTAAGCTGTCTTCAATACCAAAATACAATTTTTTTTAAAACCCAGCCATCTGTTTGGAAGCCTGTTGACGACCCTAAGGTTGAACGGTTTGTAATGTTGTAGTTTGATTCCTTTTATTCCTAGTTTGATTCCTTACAGCATTGCTAGATCTTTCTTCACCCACATTCACTGATTTAGGATTACAAATAGCCTACCAAAAAAGCAGTGCTAGTACATTACATTAGGCTGCACTTAGTAGACACTTTTATCCAAAGCGACCTACAGTTATCTACCGTGCAGAGATGTATCTAGAAGAAGTGGAGGTACTGTTACGGGTGTACTTACAACCCTGGTGGCATGATTTGACATAGTTGCAATTGCAACCATGTAATACCAAACTTGTGTAATTACATCCGTAATAGTAGTTCTACTTCTACATCTCTGCTACACAGTGTTGCCAGATTGGGCTGGTTCCCGCCCAATTGGGCTGCTTAGGATGGAAGTGTGCGGGTAAAAATGGCATTTAGCAGAAAAACCCGCCCAATTTTTGCCATAGATATCAATAGAATTGGGCGGGATTTTGCGCTTCTAGGCGGGTTTTGAGCATTTTTTGGGCTGGAAATCATCAGCCTCATCTGGCAACCCTGCTGCTACAGGGTAATTGGTCCCAGTCCTGGGAGTAGGGTGGGGCTCTTGCTCAAGGGCACTTCAGCCATGGATGGAGTAAAGAGAGGTAAGGGTGGGTTTCGAACTTGCAATTTTCTGATCTTAAGACCACCTCCCTGACCATTTGGCCATGGCTGTCTCAGTAATGATTATAGTAACAGTAAAAGTAATGAGGAGCATTTGCTGTGTCTGGCCTCATCCACATCACACAAACTGTCATTTCTGTCAGGTCCATTACAGTCAAGAAACACAAGACAAGACATTCTGAATGCAATTTCTTTATTGAATTGTTACGAATTAGATTTGGCAGCAGCATAGGGAATACTCGTCCAATTTAAGATTAGGAGAGCAAACAAGATCCCCCATGAACTTGAACATGAACATGGAGTGGCCCATGCGATGTCATGCACGATGACAAGGTGGAGCTGGAGGTGGTGGGTTGCGAAGAAACAAGCAGCCAAGAGTTGGGAATAAAACAGAGAACTTTAAAAAGGCGCCAAATTTGAATTTCACCACTGAGGATCAAGGAGAGTTGATTAGCTGATCTAGAACACCTGAGACAAATAAGCAGCCAGCTCTTAACTACCATGACCTGGCCAGATCTAACACTGACGCTCGATTTCTAATTCAACACTCTTCCAGTTGAGACTCCCAATAGTCATTACAGTCCCCAAACCACACAAAGAGTAGGGCCTAGTACCGGTATGCTAAAAAAGTCCGCTTCAACCTGGACTTTCTACTCCCACTTATTTTATTTGACTATGACGTTTTGGGTGAAAACCCTTTGGTAACACTTAATAATAATGGATGCAAAAAAGCATTATAAAGACTTATTAAATAATTAACTATTTATGAACAAAACATTAACAAATGTTTGTAAATGAGTTGTAAATGATTTATCAAACATTTACTTTTTTGGTAAATGAATATAAATTTAGTAAATAATAAAAACATGTTAAGGTTTAGTTATTATTAGTAAATTATTTGCTAAGTCTTTATAATGCTTTTTATGCATCCATTATTATAAAGTGTTACCAACTTCTTCGATAAAAACTTCGTGAAGAAGGGTTTTTACCCAAAATGTGACAGAGCTGACTTTTATTTCTTTTTACCACATTATGCTAATGCCCATACAATCAATGGGGAGCTTGCACATCCATCTCCAAGTCACACCTTTTCTTCCTCTCCCACGTCTCGTTTACTGCATTGTCTTCAATAAAGGACCTCTAAAAAGATGTTTTAAAAACAGTGACACAATACAATAAGAATTCCTTTACTGTTTCTATAGGTGTATGCCTCTATTTTTGTACTACTACTATTTTCTTGGTCTGTTCACATGGCATATGACGTGTTACCGTATGCTAATAGTGACCTAGGCCGCTACACAGATGTTTGCCAGCCAGAGGCATAATAATGCCTTTCCATGAAATTCCACTTTCCATGTATGGGTTTGCATAATCTGTGCCGAGAAAGTCGTTCATTCATTCAGGGTTCAATTCAGTTTGCACAAGCCTTACTCACAACTTAACTGGATCAGTGTCAGACTCATTGGGTTTGTGTGCTTTTGGGCTTGTGTGTGTGTGTGTGTGTGTGTGTGTGTGTGTGCGTGCATGTGCGTGCGTGCGCGTGCGTGCGTGTGCGTGTGCGTGCGTGTGTGTGTGGTGGGGGGATGCGTGCGTGCGCGCCTGCATGTGTGCGTGCCTGCGTGTGTGTGTGTGTGTGTGTGTGTGTGTGTGTGCGTGTGTGTGTGTTTGTGTCTGCGTGTTTGCTGTTTTAGAGTGTGTGTGTGTGTCTAAATCTCAGCGTGTTTGTCAAAGGACTGGAGATCTGTCTCTGTCTCTTGGAGCACAATGCATCCGTGCGTCACCGACACAAACAGCAAGCCAGTTCAACCAACCAACCAACCCCATTTTGCCCATTTTCATTTTCATAATTGACCAGGCATGCCAGCAGCATCCATCTGGTAATCCTCTTACTCCTGCTCTCCTAATGCTGACTCCTGTCACTGCAGTGCCATGCTAATGTAACAAGCTGCTAAGCTTGGCCACGCCATGGACACCTGCCACCCACCGTGCTGCGCTGCACAGCAATGCTCTAGCCTCTTACTGCAGATGGGGACGCCAACGGGCCCATTCACTATTTGCTGAAAATACTACATCAACTACATCATAACAACATTGCTATGACATTATCGAGAACCGTGGCCGCTTACTGCAGATGGGGACGCCGACGGGCCCATTCACTAATTTTGCTGAAAATATTACATCAACTACATCGTAACAACATTGCTATGACATTATCGAGAGACATAGGTAACAGATTAAGACATAGCCATTACATTAATTTTGATGAGAGCAAGGTTATAACATAGGCTCTACACTTTTTAAGTAACATCTTCAAATTTACAGTCTTGCATTTCAAAAGTATTTTTTAGGTGATGCTCATTGTTTGCCACTTAAAGCACTGCCACACAGGAGCGGACTGGACAGGTGAATTCTTCAGGATATACCGGGCATAGCATAGCGTCACCTTGCTTACACTAAAAAATAATCCCGTAGGGTTTTCTGCCACTCTGTTTTTTTTATTGTTTTTTTTTTTGGGGGGGGGGGGGGTGGAACGAGCGGGGGAGAGAGAGATGGAGTAGGGTTGTGATATGACACAGGCCAGACTCGAACATGACTCCCCATGCAAGCCCGTTCATGATACGATGCATTAGCGTGATCACTTCACCACTTCACTAGCCGCCTCTTTTTTTTTCAGTCAGTTTATTTTTAGCCTGTAGTCGTCATATACAAAAGCATTGTGGGCCCTGCCGTGGCCAACCGGTTGGGCACTCGCCTGCCATGCGACTGACCCGGGTTCGATTCCAGGCCTGAGTCCTTTGCCGACCCCTCCCCGTCTCTCTCCCCATTCGCTTCCTGTCCACCTCTCACAGTGTCCTATCAAAAATAAAGTCGAAAAAAAAAATTTAAAATAAAATAATAAAATAATTAAAAAAATAATAAAATAATTAAAAAAAGCATTGTGATACCATATCATACCACTGCGTTATACTACATTACATTATATTACATTTAGCAGGCACTTATCACAAGTGACTGACAAAACAGGACATAATCAGTAACACACAACATGTAGGGAAAATACAGAGTGCCCAGGCATAGGATGGTCAAATTAGTAGGGATTAGGGATGCAAATTATTGATTAATTATTTAATCGTTAGTTGATTGCCTTATCGATTGACTTACAATTAATTTATAAACAGCGTTTTCCCCCCTGAAATCTCAATGTTTATTGAAAAAAAACCTACTAAATCTGAAAATTACAATTAAAATTGAGAAAATTCTACAATTAAATTGGGTCTATTTAAATTCTTTAATCCAAAGGTGGTTTAAATATTCCCACTATACACACCCCTCTTCACACACACTCTTCACATGCCCATTTCACATGGATCTCTTGTCAGTTGAATTGGCGATTAATTGCGATTAATGGGTTATTAATCGATTAAAGCATTGATCGATTAAAGTCGTTAATCGATTAATCGTTTGCATCCCTAGTAGGGATAGTATTTTGGTTACAGTTTTTCTTGATCGCTTTAACACGATTTTTTAAACTGACTCACACAAAGTCGTCATGATCACTATTTCAGCAAAGCAAAAGACACATTGTGCATATGTGTTAACACATTCTTGTTGACTTGACATATTTCCCATTCATATAACACAGTTTTTGCTAAACAGTTAACGCATATGCCATTTAAATAGTGCACATTTCATTGTTTAAGCTCTGATAACCATACAGAAAAATCTACTCCTGACTTTTAGAAACTACCGTCAGTTGTGTGAACACACCAGAGCACCTATTTGACACTCCTTCTCAAAAATCTTAATTTAGCTATCAGTCTTTATACACAGTGTCTTCTTGTTTGTTCTTGGCATGGAGTTCTTTTGTAAATTACTGCAACATCATGTTTTACTTTACACATATTTTCTGTAATACCGTTATCAGCCATTAGTATATTTTTGATTACAGTAAAAAAAAAAGCAAAACCAACAAACAAACAAAAACAAAACAAAAACTACATCAAAGCATTCTGATTCTCAATCCAATTCTTTGCAATAAGACATTATTGTTACACGGACCCACTACCTAGCCTACTGACAATTTTACATAAGAAAAGACACACAACTCAAATCTTTATGCAAAGCATTTACTGGGCCTGCTATCTCTCAGTCAGTAGATCCTGATCAAGCAGAGTCAGTGGCTAAGTAAAAGAAACAACAATGGAACTGGCTTGAAAGTTATGTAATTGACAACAGTGTTAAATAATGGCAAATTGTGTCAACATGATAGCCGTGTTTTGGATTATTATGACCATTGTGTAGTGACTGACTGGGAGTGTTCATACACTGCTATGCAGTGTGTATTGGACTGAAGACAGAGTTTGCTTTTATTGCATATGTTAAATATTTTGGAAACGTAGTAGCCTTTTGCAAACAAAGATGTTGTGTTTGGAGAATTGGTTTAACTGGTTAGCCTGTTGCGTGAACTGGTATGAAAATGTGCTTTTTGGAGTGACAACTGTGTCAAAGCAATCAAGAAAAACTGTAATACTAGCATATGTGTGTCCAAGTATGTGCTATGCATTTGTAATGGATGCCAGCCAGCATACTGTAGCTCCACATAGAGCATTATTTAGCACCCCCCACCCCCGATCTCCCACGCCCACTCCAACACCTCAAGAACAACTAGCACTCTCAAGATTTCCCTGAATAAATGAAAAAAAAAACCTCTTCACAAGTGTGTCTACTGAGCTGGGCATTCGTGTGGGTCTGCAGAATGCTTGGTGGGTGGCATCAGAAGCTGTTGTGAAGCTGTGATCTCGCTGGCTATGCATCTGTTTGAGGCCAGTTCCACAAAGACGAGAGGAATTGAGATCACATGCGGTATAGCAAGCGAGGAAAAAGTAAAGAAAGGGGAAAAAAGAGGATGAAGGACGAAAAAAATGAATAATCTATGAAGTGCAGACCTTCATGCAACGGTACCAACTTATTATATATACTATAGCGGCTATACCTCATACGTATGCTTGTGGCCTCCAAGGAAAAGGCGTCATCAACATGCCTTTGATATTCGGAGGACGTAATCATGTAGCCTAACGTTTTCACTTTTATGTACTTTTGTTTTATCTCTCACTCGCTTTGTTTCTCCTGTGGTTTGTTCATTTCTTTTGTTCGTTTTATTCATTAAATTTTTCATCTGTCTCCTATTCAGCAAGGCATGCTTGTGGACACACGTGCACACACCACACACATACACATGTACACACACAGATATTCAGACATGCACACATACTGTATATTGTATATTCAGATACAGACATAAACACATGCAAAGATACAGACACCTGCACATATACATACAGATACACATACACATACACACACGCACGCGCGCGCGCGCACACACACACACACACACACACACACACACACACACACACACACACACACACACACACACACACACACACACACACACACACACACACACACAAACAGCCCAACCTTTATGTCTTTGTGGGGCACTTTGGTGGGCTTTGTAGAGTAGAGAAGGGTAGAGTAGAGAAGAGTAGAGCAGAGTACAGTACAGTACAGTACAGTACAGTACAGTATAGGGATGGGAATCTTCATCATCAAAGCGATACGATATGCATCTCGATACACATGGCAACGATACGATACATTCACGATTCATGAAATTACCAGTGATAAGATGCGATACGATTCTCCTACCTACTGCGATGCAGTTCGATATGGCGCGATACAATTATAATGCCATGCGATGCAGTGCGATTCGGTACGATACGATGCGATACAGAGCAGATTAAAATATCAAATTGATATTAAAGGCTGTGCAGAAGGCTGCCGTTAGGCATAAGCAGAGTAAACAGAGCGCTTTTAGAGCCTCAACCACTTTGCCCCCAAAATTGTGACCTCCTAAATTGAGACTGACTAAAAACATCATGAAAAAATATTTCATTACATTTCAAAACATTTTTGTTAGTTATCAAAAGGGCCATCATTTTTCAGACATACTGTAATTGTGAATATAATTAGCATTATTATTAGTAGCAGTAGTAGTATTTACTTATGAGGGGGCCTCCTGACCAGTTATGCCTAGGCCCCCAAAACCTTAGCAGCGGCCCTGGCTGTGCATATTACTTTTGAAATAGCCTATACTGGAAAACATACAGAGAGCAGTGAGAACTCATTTTGGCTTGGGCCATGGGCGTAGATTTGGGTAGGGACGGTCGTGACATGTCACAACCAATATTCAAGGGATATAAAATAGTCCCGACCAATTTTTGACATATTAATTGAAAAAAAAAATGAAATAACTGAACGAAAATCTACATTGATTAGTTTAATATTTTGATATACTATGCAGTGGTAGCATTCATTTAAAAGACAAATTTAAATTGGTTAGTGAGCTATGATGACCCATGCCGCTATTGGCTGCAACGAGCGGACAGGCAGAAGCAGTGGTCCACGCTGGTGGTGCTGAAAAGTGAACGCATCTGTCTCGTATTGGAATTAAACTCAAACGGCATACGTATTTCCTTCTGAATTTGACATTTATTATGAGCCTCAGAGATACCAAAAAGAAAAGGACGACTGGCATAAGAAGTTATGCTACCTCAACAGTAAGCCTACAGCCCCATAAGATTTCATCTACGCATGTGTTGCATCGTTCGGTGTTTAGGTAAGATAAGCGTTATCCTCCTACCCTCCCTTTTCTTTTTCGAGTGCAAGTTTTAACGGTCTCGTTGTAGCCATCAATTAAGCCCTGACAGATGCAAATAAACATGGGGATGAATGAATGAGAGAGTCATGGGAAGATGCTGGAGATGCTGTCGTTTCAAATAGTTGCTGTAGCCTGGTGTATATCCACACACCTCACACAATGCATGCCATAATTGCAAAACATTCCGACTGTCAAACTACTCGATAGCTAAATGCGATTTATGCTTGCTCATTTCGGTTGCCGCGTGCCGCGTGTGCCGCATGTTGTAAAAAGTTTGGCAAAAGGAATTAATTTCAAGTTGTGATTCCTCTGACATTCTGAGAATAAAAGTCAGGTTTTAGATATTGTCAGGCAAAAAAGGGTCGTTTATTCTCCCAGGATAGGGGCTCGGTCTTGATGGAGCTTGACTGCTTTTACAA
>NC_085875.1:20902746-20930246 GCF_034702125.1 Engraulis encrasicolus
CTATGCTGATACAATTTGAAAAACCATTTGATCAAAAAAGGTGTATAAAATAGGAGTAAATAATAAACAGTAAAAAGTAGGGCTGGGACTCGATTAAAATTTTTAATCGAATTAATCTATAGGCTTTGGAATTAATTAATCAAATTAATCACATTTTAATCGCATTTAAATATCTGACTTGAGAACAGTGAAAAATATGTTTTTTTCACATGGATTATGAATCATTACAGTAAATAAGCTTAATCTAAAAATATTATTCATTTTTAAAAGAAGAGAGAACTCTTCTCAATTTCAGCAGGCTGTTCACCATCAGGCGTAATACTGCCCTCCATTGGTCTAATCCAGAATTATGTAGCTATATTATACTGCGATTATTTTTTGAAATCGTATTAATTAATTAATCGCATTGTTTGATTAAAGGGACACTGTGCAGGAAATGTTCAAAAAAGGTACTGCAACTATGCTGTACATTGAAACTGGGCTGCCTATTGCCAAATTTGATCTTTACATAAACGTTTACTAAGTAATAAACAAATATTTCCTAGTATGGTCCAAGTAGAGTCATTTTTGCAGCAAAAAATTGCTATTTTTGGAAATTCAAAATGGCGGACCATGGAGAAGATCCCCCTTTTCATGTATGAAAAGTGCAATTTTTCCAGTCATAATGAATACTTAGAATTTGATGCTGGTGGTAAGTATTAATGAAAAAGGTAACATTAGTGAATGGGCAGCATGAATTCTGGAAATAAACAACTAAAAATCTCACACAGTGTCCCTTTATTTAATCGAAATTAATGCATTAATGTGCCAGCCCTAGTAAAAAGCTTCATAAGGTACTTATTTAGGTACTGTTTAATGACCGGTTTAGCAGCTAATGTACAAGAGTTGCACTTACATAACATCAATTTATATACTTCTTTAGATGATAAGGCATCTCATGGACACTGCTCAGTACATTTTGATGCCATCAAGTTGCCATGTGCATTGTGCTGGGGCTGCTGGGTTTGCTTTACTGCACACTGCTTGACAGACCAAGGCTGCTGTCTCATGCCATTATAAATTTGCACTGTGAACCCCACAAATGCTTCTGCAAAGTCTCACACTGCTTCTTTCAACTATTTTTCTTGGATTGCTAGATACCTGCCAGCATGTCCATTCACTTAAGAACCACATCCGTCATGGGACAGGGCATGTGGCAGTGTGAACGTGTTTGTATGGAGTAAAGAAACTGACCCTGACCTGACTTGTCAAGGCATCTCAAAAACAGTATCTCCAGCCAGTAACTTTCGTTTGCTGGTTAACAACCTCCATGGCACACATACACACATACACACACACACGCACGCGCACGCACACACACGCACACGCACGCACGCTTACACACACACAAGCGCACACAGACACACATGCATGTGCACACATGCCCGAGCGCACGCACACACACACACACACACACACACACACACACACACACACACACACACACACACACACACACACACACACACACATACACAGACACACATGCACGCACCCTACACACACGCACGCACCCTACACACACAGAAGCGCACTCACACACACATGCGTGCACACATGCGCATTGCGCAGTCTCGCACACACACACAACCACACTAACCCATTCTCCTGTCTGAGTGAAGGCAAACACTGAGAATGAATGGTCTACGTAGGTGGTGATTTGACGCCACGCTATATCTAGTCAAAGGAGATTTCATGGGAAGGACATTGGCGCGAAGGCCCTCCAATATAGCTGTCACAATGCGTATCCGTCGTCATGACGCGTGATACTTCACAGATGGAGGTCAGGCCTGTGGTTCCTCCTCTTTCTCCTCCAAGGCAATCACCTTGGCAATCACCGCCCCGTGGTACCCGCCTCCGCCCCCTCTTCTCTGAGGGAAGAGATTAAACTCGCCTACCCTCAATATCCAACCTCACCTCTGCCTCCCCCGCGCAATAATTCAACAGGAATGCTTTCATTTCATCATGACGCCGTCTAGTAAGGTGCATGATGTTTTTTGTTGCGAGGTGCGTTTTGAGAGATATGGTTTCTCTCTCTGTGTTATCAATATAAAAGGTGGTATTATACCTGGGCCTCACACCAGGATTGATGAAAGAGAGATGAAATGGAGGGTCTGGATAATGGGAAAAGGATTTTGGTCATATGTTTGGTATGGGGTCTGCTACAACAAGTATTGCTTTAGGCCACTTTGTCAATTTGGCCATGCTGCTCCTCTTTTAGAGGTCTTTGTCTTGTATTTTTTTGTACAATAATAGCTTCCAAAGCTCTCCATTTCCTGTAATTTAAAAAGTGATTCTGATTTGAAATATATGTATCTAGAAACATGGAGTACAAGTTTTTAACATTATGTTAGGTAACTCATAAAGTGTTTCTGAAGTAACTTCAATTAGTTCAACTTTTAAAATCACAAGTATTTTAAATAAGCAGGCTACATGATAGTTATGCTTCAGCCTCTCAGCATTCAGTGTGCTAGTTTAAAACCAGAAACACAGTTGGTGTGTGCAGCAGAGAACATGGTGCAGGCCTGACTGAGGAGCAGAATTACCAATTCATGCCTCACATATTGCAGCCTCTTGGTTATTTATTACAGTATGCGCTCGTTGAATTATCCAGCTGAATATCTGTCATGGGACAGCTTTTTGAGCCGTTATTGGATAGGGTAGCGCAGTGGTTCCCAAACTGGGGGTAAGGACCCCTAGGAGGGTCGCAGAGGTACTGAAGGGGGGATGCTGAGAAAGGGGACATTGCATAACAAGGGGAAATCCACAGGTTAATAGCAAACATAATTCCATAATTTGGTTAGTAACAGTATTATTCACTTGTATGGTTAATAGATGCATTTTGCAATATAGGTTTTCCATTAATAGCTCGTCCACTAATACTGCTAGAAATCCATTGCTAGGCTAAGACTAAAAAGTTTGGGAACCAATGGAGTGGAGTAGTGCAAGACAGTGACACAAAAGTTGGGGGAGAGATCAGGAAGGATCAAGAAATGACCTCAGGTTGGCTCGGACCTGCTTCCCCTTGTCCGTGCATTTATGGCATGGTCCCTTAGCCCCCTGAGCCACAGCACCTCCAACTACTTGAATTCCATTGGGCCAGATTACTGCATTCTTAGCGATGCCAGGAGGGATTGCCTGTCGTGCTGGCAGGTCAGAAAATCGGCTCCTCATAAGCCACACAATCTGCGCTATAAGCTTTTGTTGGTGATTGTGAGCCATAGCCCTACTTATGCTTATTTCATTCCTTTTTAGTGGATTGTTTCACTTATTGCAGTTAAATTGACACAGAGACACAAAATGAAAAACTGACCATTAAAAACTTTGCCTGATTATCATCGCCCTTCAAAGCTCGTAGATAGATGTTGGTTTGACAAAGAAGATAACAAATAACGTTTCCCAAATAGCCTGGTTAAGCCGCCTCATTCGGTTTGCTACTGGTCGAGGCCAGAAAAGGCTGTGCCGATGTTTCAACCAAACATTTTCTTAGTCCCAATAGAAAGTCTCCGCACCACATCACTGCTTTGAACATGCCTCTACCCTGGGCCATTGGAGCTGCTCAAAGTTGATTTCTTCCCAACAAAGTGGGTGGAGTTCCTGATTTCTCCGGAGCTCAGACACAATATTTGTATTGCTCCTGGCTTGACTAGAAGCAACGCAGAAGGTGTTGCATCACTAGGAGGGCGTGGCCTAGCTATTAAACCCTTGCTTTTTTACACTCTCCCCTGTGATTTTTTTTAACAGGGTCAAAGACATTTTCTTGGGCTCAGACATCAGGAGATGCAAAGGAATGTAATGCCCATAAATTAATTAGTAATGGGTAGTTGACATGCTTCAATGAACATGCTTCTATTTAAAACAAGCAAACAAAATTCTATATAATAGTGTCACTGGCTGCGCTGCCCTGAAGTGTGCTACTGCTGAAGTACCACTGACCAGATACGCAGAAGTTAGCAAACAACTGCCATCACCCAGCATCATAAATAATTGTGTGTCGCAGCAGCCATGGAGGAAGTGGTGTCTATTAAAGAATCATCCTCAAGCAGATGCCTCTGCTGCTAGGAAGGTCAGACAGGGATACACTGTACACTTATCTGTCCACCTTTGTCCCTGCGCATTTTACTACTTAGCTCCCAAAATGCCACCTACATTTCAGGCAGCACAACTGAACATAACCTCCAAACAAAATAATCGTAGCTTTAAATCAAGTCATCACAGAATTTGAATGTATTATTAAGTCATTTGTTCATTCATCTTTTTGTTATTTGTTTAGATCAGACCATTTTTAAAACATTCGTTCAATTGTTCAATTTTAAGAATAACCGAAATGTATGCTGTAATTATCTATACATGTAGCAAATCACTTAGGCCTATTACATACACCATATACTGTACAGTATGTGGCTGATGTGTGAATCACCTGGGAGAGCTGAGAACGGGGGGAGACATTTTTTAAAAGCCATTCTCAGCTGCTGTCCACTTGCCCTTCGGCCTTTGACAGTATGAACCCTGCGGGTGTCCGCTCACTTTGCATTACAGCTGATCCTGGTGTCAAAATGACACTCCTTTATGAAGTCAGGCCCGGCAGATCTTCATCGCCGCCTCCAGTCCTTTGACAGGTTGATCCTGAGTGACCTGACCCAGGACCATTACTGATGTTATCCCCCCTGTCTTCACCTTGTCAGTGTGAGCTACATGTCAAGGACCCCGTTTGCGGCAAACAGATAGATCAATGTGTCTCTGGTGCTGTCTATCTCAGCAGTCTTACTCGGATTGGACAAGAAATACAAGACTATATGCCTGATAATAATGCAGAATAAATATCAGCGTGAGTAACACATGTATTATAACACAGCCGCAAACACCTTCAAGAATGTTTAGATGTTTCAGAAACATCTTCCATCTCTTTAATAATCATATCAAAAGCCTTGACTCGAATGCCCTCAGGGCACACACGACTATTTTCAGCAGATGAATCGATGTGTCTCTGGTGAATTGTATCTCACCTGGTTTAACATGTAGGCCTACACACATCTGGTAATGTGAAGCATGAGTGATCATTTTGCTAAATAAATACCACAGGTGCAAGACACACAGCAATTATTAACAGAAATGAGGCCTTCAAAAATGTGACGAAGTCAAAATTTAAACGTACTGTAGAGCAGAAGGGGAAATAAGTGAAACATTACAGTTGTGTGTATTTCAGCCAACGATGGTGGCTCACATCATCACATCACATCATGGACGCACTCCTTGACATTGATACTGCAATTTCAACTGGATTTGGAATCTGTGAATAGTTAAAGTAGTACCCTATTAAAGATGTCAGACAAGTGACTCCTCACTGGCAAGAATTTTCACCTTTGGAGAGCTAAGCGTAGCCTGGTCCTGACCATCCCATAATACTATCATTTCATTTCGTATTCATGGTCTGGAGGTTGTTTCATCTGACGCGATTGCAGGAATAGGGAAGTTTGCACTCAGTTCTGGTTTGAAATGATTGTCCAACTCTCACCCAATCGCCAACAGTTACTCAACAACAACATAGCGCAAGCGTTTACGTCATCGTCATGAGCACCCTCCCCTTTTCCTCACCAACCTTGTCTCTTTGCTTTTTGGCTTATTTTCTGGGGAGGGTTGGCCGGCAAGATCCTGCTGGCCAACAACGCTCCACAGTAAACAGTAACCAGACTATGTACGGTGCCAATACTTTGGCGGAAGTAAGCAGGATGGCGCGCGAGGCTAAGCTAAGCGTACTGTACAACGATAGTTCCAGATGAATGTTTGTGGATCAAGGCGGAGTCACATTCATCGCGAGAGCCGTTCCACCAGTGAAATGTTTTAATAGTCATTGAAAAGTTAACTACCATAGTACTACACGACTTAACACATGGCCTTTAATAATGCACTACAACTTGGTCATTGCCATTCTGATAATAGCAAATTCATAACAGTGAGTAACTGAGATTCCCTCAGAGCAGCCTTCAGAGATCCCTGATGCCTTCCTAGCCTAGCCTACATTGCGGGCATTGGCAATAACATTACAGGCACATTAAGTGTCGAGGTAGCATTGCAAAACAATTACTGTTCAGAAATAACACTTGCTATAGCT
This sequence comes from Engraulis encrasicolus, assembly GCF_034702125.1. NCBI lineage: Eukaryota > Metazoa > Chordata > Actinopteri > Clupeiformes > Engraulidae > Engraulis > Engraulis encrasicolus. The sequence continues at coordinate 20,908,898 of NC_085875.1, forward strand.
CTGTGAAATCTGAAACTCATATAAAAAATTAACGGTCGTGCACCCGTGCCCTTCTCTACCAGGATTAAGGCTGGCATGAAGAAGAAGAGGACCAACTTTGGAGACGATGGGGAGCGAGACGAGATGAGATGGTTAATTCCAGGATGACACTATTACTTTTTCATGAAAGGGAATGATAATGAGGTACTTAATTCAAGCAGTGCATCCATAATGGATACTAAGTGCACTCTAAACACCCACTCACGCATTCAACATGAATTATAGCCAAGCAACTCATCATGACTTGCAACTATTCATTACGGTAACCCTCTAAATCAGATGTTATTAAATGATTATAGGGTTATTTTTACCAGTTTTGCGGCAGGGTGCGCGGCAAATGCTACTATAGATGGATGCTACAACTAGCCTGTGGATAAAAAAAACAGGCAGTGACAGTACTGTGTGGCACATCATTATAGAAATGAAACAAAGAAACAACCAAAGCACAGATGTCACAGCATTATCTCTACGATCAGTGGTGCGTAGCTGTCATCTGTGTTTTTAATAGGCATCCAAATGAATAGGGATTGTTTGTTTTTTTTGTCTCTTTCTCTTTTTATCTCGCCTCTCTGTCTTGTGTTCATTTTTTTTTCTTTCCCTGGCACACACACACAAACACACACACATATGCATGCTGGCATGTGCACATGCAGGCACACACACACACACGCACACACACACACACACACACACACACACACACACACACACACACACACACACACACACACACACACACACACACACACACACACACACACACACAAAAGGACCTAAATACTGCACACACACATGCTCAACATAATCCTATGGGTCCCCCTACATAACTCTGCGAATATTGTACTCCGAGTATTAAAAAAGTTAATAAGCTGTTCCACTATTCAATATATTATTTGTATATGAAAACCCTTCTTCATGCAATATGAGTGCCCTTCTTCCTGGGGAATAACTTGGCACTGGTCATTCATTCATTCATGTGTCTTAGTGGTTTCCTCTGCGATGATGATTACAGCTCCGATAGCCGGGAGGGCCCATGGTCAGCTGAGAGCTGAGCCCGAGACTAGACCAAAGCCTCTGGGAGAGAGAGCACATGACCATAGCCAGAGAGAGAGAGAGAGAGAGAGAGAGAGAGAGAGAGAGAGAGAGCACAGTGTGTGTGTGTGTGTGTGTGTGTGTGTGTGTGTGTGTGTGTGTGTGTGTGTGTGTGTGTGTGTGTCTGTGTGTGTGTGTGTGTCTGTGTGTTTGTTTGTGTGTGTGTTTTCATTTGAGAGACAGAGAGAGAGAGAGAGAGAGAGAGAGAGAGAGAGAGAGAGAGAGAGAGAGAGAGAGAGAGAGAGAGAGAGAGAGAGTGACAGAGACAGAGAGAGAGAGAGAGAGAGAGAGAGAGAGCTGCATTGGCATAGAGGCAATGCCCATACAGAAAGATTTGAAGCAAGAAATGCTTTGAAGTCTATATATAGATGGCAGAATCCATTTCGAGTGGACTGCAGCTATTTGAGTTACAATTGTTCAAGACTAAGAGAATAGAGATAATGTTGTCATTTTTAGATGCCCAGGGTTTGAACTTGACTCGGATATGCTTTGGTTTACATAAGGGACTGCTTAAGGCATATTCAGGCTATTAAATGAACAGATAATCTTGCATTGTTACCAGGGCGAACGTTAACTGTGTGGGCCCATTCCTTTATTTTTTCTTAATTATATTAGTCAGTTGATCCTTTTTTATTCATCTGTGGGATGGAATATTTCCATGAAATATCTGCACCACAATTCTACCATTCAAATGTAGCCTATAGATGTAGCCTATATTCCCCTGGCCACAGTGTCTGTCAAGTATCCTTGGTGGCAATACACGACTGGTGGTACCCACCAACGGGCACAGCCCATTTGGAGAGACCGTTTGCTGTCAGGAATCACGTGTGCAAGCTTAACACTCTCTCACTCACATGGCGAAGTTGTCACTACATGTGGCAGTCGGAGAGTGCATCTATCCCCAAGTGGGCAACAATATTTTGAGATTTTAACATAATATTTCATTTTCTCTATCTCTCTTTCTTTCGAGTCATTGGACCGAGAACACGACGCGCCATGATAAACACCGTAGTCAGTATGGGTACATGTGTAGGCAGGTGCAGCACATCAGTTCTGTGAGCGGCTATCTTTTGGCTGGGCAGAGAACAGTCAGCTGGGGACAGTGCAAGGAGCTACTATAGCTTGCTCTCCTCCCATCGGCACAGGGAAAGCTGTTGTGTTTCCTCATCCTTCGACACTACTCCAGGTCAAAACCATGCGTACGACTGGATACGTTTGAAGAGGTCGACATTTGGTGTTGGAACGAAGGTTTTTTTTTTCATCCACGACGCTAAGAATCTCAACAGATCAAACGACGTGCAGGCGGCACCTGTGACTGGAAGGCGCACGAATGCGAGCTGCAAGCCCGGCTGCCCCACGCGGAATTTGACAAGGTTCCGAGTCTTGGTATGAAGACTGCACTCGGCAGGCAGGGCTGTGTGAACTGAACACCGGATTTCGGGGCTTTCCTGACACCCAAATCCATCCTCCGCGGTCCAGGTGGGACGCAAATCACAACGAAAACGTTGACCGGCGCCTGAAGCATCCAACCATGGATCCGCAGGCGGACACAACCAGCGGCACCATGTCGAAAAAGACTGTCATCGCGAAAATTTTCAAAGTTCGAAAGAGAAGAGAAATGCTCCTCGTTCAAGTCTGTTTCATCTGCGGCGTGCTCACATTAGCGTGGACTATGTCTGCGGTGCTCACAAAAACAGGTGAGTTTTTCTTCAAGGCGCACGGGAAACCCGGATTGTTTTATTGGGAGTGTAGACGTCCCGTGTTATCAAGCCATATACGCTATCTAACCAGTGGGCTATGGTATGGGGTGATATAGCGCGATGCAATACGCACAGTAGCCTTCTGTGTTCAGTGAGTGATGCTTTTTGAAGACCTTGGGCTGTGTGTCTTATGGATAGTCTATGAATCCTGGAATTAACCCAACGTTCAGCCCACGATACTGTCAACTTCACATTCACAATTTTGCGAATGATGCGAGCTGTCATTTCTGTTTGTGATGTTCATACATTTATTTCATCCTTCACTTATCCTGCTAATAAAGAACATTTCTACAGAGCTCTATCATGAATTACGGGCCCAGAATTACAATGCAGTGCCTTCGATTCATATACCCGGCTCGATTGAATTTGCCTCGCCGAGCCAGAACCCCAGACACCTGCTGTAAGCGTCAGCGAACGAGGATTGGTCCAGTTTTGGTTCCAGCGAGGGTGATGTGTCGTTACCCTTTACTCGCATTATGAAGATTAACCATGTGTCCAAATGCCAATCTCATTTTTCTGAGTGCCGCAGTGTGAGAAGACTGCTCCCTGCGTTGCTATCAGCAGACCATCGCGTATTACACAATGGGCGAACGTTACGTTTCGTTGGGTTCTCCTGCGCGCGCTCCCTTACGCCATTCTCTTGATGTTTCTTTTTTTTTTTTTTCCTTGGTTACGTTTTCGCTCATCATAAATGGCTTGCTTGCTAGCATGGGAAATCGCCGTGAGGGGAGGGCTGAGGTTTGCAAGATTTCAGATCAGAAGGAGCTCACTCATCACTGTTGGAATGTGAACTTGCGCTCTCTCACTCTCACACTCTCCCGCTCTCTCTCCGTGACAACACTTGATCCGCTCACACAGCAGCACCCAGGCGCGCGGGAGTGCATGTGTGACGTTGCCGTGGCACAGTAGGACCTGGGTGTCAAAGCTTGTGTTGCCGAGCACCACTGAATACACGTGGGTGTGGGCAGAACAGGGCGAGCGTAGGCACATTCGGCGATCGGATTTCACAACTGAGATGATCTCCATGGTACGCAAATCAAGAATTATTTCAAGTTTTAATCATTTTATACATAGTAGTACAGGTGGTAGTGGCTCATTTTATAAACTACAGGTTTTAATTACTGAGGCGGACCATATTGGGCATTTGCTAATGGGCTTCGCTCCTATATTAAAATATCAATTGTATCTCAACAAAATTACTTCAATGATTATTTTCAACATCTGATGTGTGTGGAGAGAAATACACTACCAGGAAATATATGCCAAGAAAATTGATGAGATGGGTTTTGTGCTTTTGTAGTAGGTCTGCTGTTGGATTTCCATATTTAGACATGGCAAGTTTGTCCCTTTGTAAGCCTACACTTTTAGGTGATTTCACACTTTTGGATGATTGCTCCTCAACAACAAATGTGAGCTGCATGGCCTATTTACCAACCGGGATTACAGACAGCCAGTCAGCGCATATTGTGTCTGTGGGTGACGTGAAATCATTCATTTCATTTCATGAAGTGGGCTAGGTGAAGCCTAGAGACACACGCATAGGACTATTATTATTATTTAGAGGTACACTCAGGACAGATTGCTTGTAATAATAATAATAATAATAATAATAATAATAATAATAATAATAATAATAATAAAGATATTCCTTTATAAGGCCAGGTCATGCTTGCTGTGAGCCTTAAGTAGGCCTACGCACGCAACCGCACACTCACACTTAGCCTGGCGACACCATCCATGTACTCCACCCAAAGATTGACGGAGTCAACAGTCGGCGGCTATTCGCCCAGGCTAACTCATACTCTCTCACTCACACTCTCTCTTGCTCTTTCTCTGATGCTTTTTCTCTTTCTCTGAACTCTTCATCTCCACCAGTACACACACTTGGCTCTTTCTCTCTCTCTCTCTCTCTCTCTCTCTCTCTCTCTCTCTCTCTCTCTCTCTCTCTCTCTCTCTCTCTCTCTCTCTCTCTCTCTCTCTCTCTCTCTCTCTCTCTCTCTCACACACACGCATACACACATGCATGCACACATGCATACACAGATAAACACACACACACACACACACACACACACACACACACACACACACACACACACACACACACACACACACACACACACACACACACACACACACACACACACACACACACACACACACACACACACACACAATGTAATCACCCAAGTTGCAAGGCAGCCCAACAATAAACAAATTTGCTGTGTGTTCACATGAGTGCACACACACAGAAAACATTCTCAAAAAAGCACACCACCAAACACTTTAATATGGTAATTTTAGGGAACAACTACATCAAAACATGCCAAAATCACCCACTCCCCAGGGTGGATCTCTCTCTGGGGTCTCTCTCTCTCTCTCTCTCTCTCTCTCTCTCTCTCTCTCTCTCTCTCTCTCTCTCTCTCTCTCTCTGCATCTGTCTCTCTGCATTTGTATCTCTCCCTCTTTATTCTTCATCCCTCTCTTTCTTCATCTCTCTATGTGATTGTGTCTCTCTCACACACATGCGCACACTATCTGCCCGTCTCACCCCCTATCTGTATTTGTGTGTGTCTCTCTCTCTGCATTTCTATCTCTCCCTCTTTATCACTGTCTTTCTCCTGCAACTGCATCTCTCTCTCTCTCTCTCTCTCTCTCTCTCTCTCTCTCTCTCTCTCTCTCTCTCTCTCTCTCTCTCTCTCTGCATCCCTCTCTCCTCCTTTTCCATACAGAGGTCCATAGTAATCGTCAAAGAGCAGCACTCTACTGTATATGAAACTCCTTGTCTGCAGGAGGGAGGACGCTGTGCTATGTCACGTAGCATCTAGGGATGTAAATAGTAATCGATATGCACCGACGATTGAATCGTATTGTATTGTATTGTATTGTATTGTATTGTATCATGGGGCATTCTATTGAAATTCTATCGAAGTATCAAAAATAATCGAATCGCTGGCCCCTGCCCAATGTCCTAGCTCCATAACATAATAGAAGTGGAAAAGTAATCGGGGGAAAAAATCAAAAAGAATAGAATCGTATCGTATCTTGGGACATTCTTAAGTATCAAAAATAATTGAATCGCTGCCTTAAGAAATCGATATCGAATCGTACCATGGTGGAAACTGTGTTTACACCCCTAGTCGCATCCTTGGCCAGCCTTCAGAGTGCAGTCAGCACTATTTCCTGTTTTCACGGCCTCCTGAGCCGCTTCCCAGTGAGCCATTTGGCCCCCCTTCAAACTCCTTCAAAAAAGAAATGAGGGCCCCTGTTGGGCACCAGAGAACTGGCATCAGCCACAGCCTTGAAATGACATTGGAGTTGGTCAGTTGTGGCACTGTACAGAAGTGGTTCCCAAAGTGGGTTTTGGGACCCTTAAGGCGGGGGGGGGTATTGCATGGAGGCTCGTGGAGAGAAGGGACTGTTGAATAAAACCTTGAATCTTGCTTTTATAACCTTTCCATACATTTTTGTTAGTAACAATATTCCCTTCAATGGGTAATCGATATATGGTTTTCAGGCTACCTTTCCAATGGTTTACATTAAAGTTGAGCAAAAACATGTTTTTTGCATTTGGACAATGGGAGATGAGGATCATCCAAAAGGGGGTCCCAGCAAAAATAGTTTGGAAACCACTGCTGTGTTTATATGAGAGATGGAAAACAAGAAGAAGATTCCTAATGTACTCAGGCCTGACTCACAGGACACTGTAAAATTGGGTCTAGAAATCAAGTATTTGTTCATACATAAGAACAGTATGTGCAGTATGTACTACATGTATAACAGCATACTACAGTAACTAAGACCAATGTAATAAATAGACCTATGTAGTAAATATGTATATGTATTAGGGCTGTAACCATATTGTATCGAACCAAGAAATCATGATACACAGAGTTACAATACTGTATCGTGATGCAAGAAGGGAGTATCGTGACAGTGTTTCCCACAGAAATTTTGGAAACTATGGGGGCAGCCGGAATTTTTTTTTGTCCGGGGGGGGGTCTTTTCACGGGCCTTTTTCTGTCCGGGGGGCGGGGGGGGGGGGGCAAAACAATGAGTACAGTATGACATTGGCGCATGGAGAAACTATAGGCCTATGCCTACATTTCAGCCATTTATATTTTGAGAAATAAGGCTACATAATACACATGCAGGGGTCTATGTAATGAAAAAAATAATAAAACAAAATAGGAGCAGAGATAAGAATTTAAGATTGCTGTGAAATTGTTAACGCATAAACAAAAAGGGTCTAAGAGGGTAGGCTATGCCTTTTCCCCACACACACATAGGCGTACACATTCTACATGAGGGGTGCTGGTCACAGGGCCAGTTTTTCAAAATTCCTCCCATTAAAAGGGCTGAACAACATATTACACATTTATGTCTATATTCACATTCATTACACATTTATTTCTATATGCAGCCCGATGTCTCCTCTGCCTTGTCAATGAAGGCCTGTCACCTAACTCATTACAACTGTAAAACAAAGCCTGGGGAGTGTTAGTAAACTCATCCCAACTGTCCCTTCTCGGAAGGTTTTTTTTTTATTGCTCCCAAACCCAAGTTATCTACAACAACTTGACAAGGCTTTTGATCCCTCTCTCTTTCAAGCACTTGTGGTTTTCTCTATAGGATGTATTTACTCCAGGAGGAAAATGCGAAGGAAATCGTAATTGAAATCGCTTTTAACAAACACGGAAATCGTAAAAAAAATAAAAAAAAAATAAAAAAAAAAGTAAAAAAAAATTTTTTTTTTTTTTTTTTACATTTTCGGAAACTATGGCGGCCAAATTTAAACTATGGCGGGCCGCCATAGTTTCCTCAATGTATGGGAAACACTGCGTGATATGCTTTTCAAAAATTCTGTTACCCTTCAGTGCAGAAAACAAACACTTAATGATGTGATTGTGCTTTCAAGTTTCAAATCCTCCTCATTGTTATAACAGTTTTTTTAATACTTAGTCACAACTTGAAACCTGTTCTACCTACAGTATAAATGATAATTAATATTTTTTTGTGAAAAATCGCAAAGTGTATCGAACCGTAGGTCAAAGATCGTGATACAAACCGAATCATGAGTTGAGTGTATTGTTGCATACATAATTGCCCTACAAAATATGAATGAATGAATGAATGAATGAATGAATGAATGAATGAATGAATGAATGAATGAATGAATGAATGAATGAATGAATGAATGAATGAATGAATGAACGAACGAACGAACGAACGAACGAACGAACGAACGAACGAACGAACGAACGAACGAACGAACAAACAAACAAACAAATGTTTATGAATGCTTGCTTAGGCCTATTGTATTTCCACTTTCTTGCATTGCAGCAAATATGGTTTCAAGTAACCAGTTGCTGTAGACACCTTGACAGATCTTTGATAGTTAATATTTGAGATGCAGGGACAGCCTTGTATTTCTCTTACACCTCAGCGGTTAGGTGCGTCGGAGATGGCCCATGGGTCACTCAGCAGACCATTTGAACCTGGTCTAGGACTCAAATGTTGTGTATTAAAGAAAAACAGCAAAACGGTCAGTGTGTGGTACCTGATGAAGGTCTAGGACCAAAACGTTGTGTATTAAAGGAAAAACGCGAAATGGTCAGTGTGTGGGAGTTTTTCCAAATTGTCTGCCGAGGCAGGGAATGGAAGTGGTTCTTTTTTCAAGTACCCTGTCCATCCTTGCTCAATGAGATGAGGAGGCTCTCGTTTGATGACGACACAACCCCCGGTGAATATTAATTACATTAGAACAACATGGGGCTTAAAGGATTACAGCAGCGTGATATCACAGTGAGCATGCTGGGCTGTCTGTTCCACCTGTTGTCAAAGAGGAAGGAAGGAAGGAAGGAAGGTAGAAAGGAATGGAGGGAGGAGGGAGGAAGAGAACAGTAGAGGAGGGCAATGGAGAGATAGAGAGACAGAGGGAGGGAAGGTGTGCCGCCAACCATCCACCTATCGAAACGCCCATTTCACACACACACACACCTCCATCCACCGTGGTGCATGATGACAGGAGGCTGTCAATTCAACCTGTGTGTGGTCATAGGTGAAGCTTTCTCTCCGTGACGTCACATAAGTTCCATTTTGAAGTGAAGCAGGTATACAGTACAGTACAGTATATTACTACCTGTTTCAGGCAGAAAACAGCAGCATTTACTTAACACTTAGCTTACAGATTTATCCAAAGCAACTTACAGATACTATATTACAGGGTATTGGCTACAATCTCTGGAGCAATGTGGCGATAGGTGCCTTGCTTAAGGGCATTTCAGCCATGGAGTGAGGTACGGTAGGGAGGGATGCGAACCTGCAATCCTCTGATCTAAAGCCCATCTCCTTAACCATTATGCCATGTGTGCCACAGTAGGAACAGTAGAATTTATGTTTATGTCTATGGCAATGGATGCGGCTTGTATCTGCTTCACAGGCATTAAATCAAAGATGTCTGACGTCACAGAAAAGATAAACCATCCACCTATGGAAACATCTACCATGGTGCAAGGTGGGAGAAGGCCGTGGCCTAATGGTTAGAGAGTAGGACTGTAGATCATTGAATTGAAAGTTCAAATCCCACCCTTACCTCTCCCTTTCTCCTCCATCCATTGCTCACGTGCCCTTGAATGGCACATAACCCCATATTGCTCCAGGGACTGCGACCAATACCCTGTAACATCTGTTAGTCGGATTTATTAAGTGTCAGCTATAAGTGTAATGTAATGTGGAAGAAGGATTTCTGCCCCACTTGTGGCCCGTGATCTACCAGACATGCAGTGTGAACTTTGAACTTCGCAGAGGTACTCATCTAGAAACTGAAAATGTCCACTTGCCAAATTTCCAATGTTTCCTGGTTCTGGAAAAGTCACAGTATTTCAAGAAGAAGGGAATTCAATTCCACATAGCCGTGCGGATACGAGAGCTGACGTTGCGGCGCATCCTGAAGTGCAGCAATCGCCAAGTCTATGCAAATGAATCCGCTTGCTGCGACCGTATCATGAGGCGGGTGTCCAGAGCAGGCCAACCTGTACAGTGGTGTCAGTACACAGCGGCTTGACATTTATTATTCTGTAACCTACAGTTATCAAAGCGTCTTCGAGGATGGTGGTATTGGCGATTGGTGCTATAATCAGCCTTGCACAAACACACACACACACACACGCACACGCACACATACACACACACACGCACACAAACACACACACACACACACACATGCACACACACGTGCACACACACACCAAGATGCATGATGGGAACTGCACTCGTCCACCACCACAGATGTGAGGCCGTGTCATGATATGAGAGCCAGCAGCATGCATCTGGAATGATAATGGTGGTCGGGGGAGCCTGGGAGAGAGTTTAATCAGAGGCTGAATTTTAAATAGCCAGGCCCCCATGTCCTCCCCGAAGAACTCATGTGGCATGGTTATATGATTTATGAGTCTGTTCCGAGTGTCCGTGTGTGTGTGTGTGTGTGTGTGTGTGTGTGTGTGTGTGTGTGTGTGTGTGTGTGTGTGTGTGTGTGTGTGTGTGTGTGTGTGTGTGTGTGTGTGTGTGTGTAGGTATGTTCGTCAGTTGGTCGTTTGGAGAGGAGGTGGAGAAGTGAGCGAAATAGGGGGCAAGATGTCATGGGTGTGATTACAGTTTTTTTGGAGGGGAGACTGGAAAATATATTCAAAGAATAATGTGCCTCTAGTTTCATTTTGACAAATGGCGTGCATACGTGCGTGCATGCTTGTGTGCATGTTTGCTTGTGTGTGGTGATTGTCGAGAGATGGGGGTGAACGGAAATGGGAAATTGTTTTTATTTTCATGATAAAAAGGGATACTCAGTGAATTATGTGCACTTGTTTTCAAAATGAAACACATTTATATTTAAAAAAAATGCTGTGTGTTTGTGTGTGCATGTGTGGGGAGGAGTGTAGGCTATGTGTCAATGTTTGTACCAGTGTGAGTGCTTGCACATGTGTGCTTCTGTGTTGTGCTTCTGAGTGTGTGTGTGAACGTGTGTATGACTGTGTGTCTGTGTGTGTCTACTTGTCTACTGTGTCTCTATCTTTGTGTCTGCACGTACGTGTGTGTGTGTGTGTGTGTGTGTGTGTGTGTGTGTGTGTGTGTGTGTGTGTGTGTGTGTGTGTGTGTGTGTGTGTGTGTGTGTGTGTGTGTGTGTGAGCAGTATATATTTACAACAGTGTGTGTGCTTGCAAGTGTGTGTGTTTGTTACGCACTGTAGCATGTGTGTTTGTTAGTGCCCGCATGTGCATGTGTGAGTAAGGTGGTGTATTAGAAAGTCATTGCCCTGTATGTTTGTGAGATTAATACATGTAAATCCACAAATAAATGCCTCATCAGCCACTTATCCTGCGGATTGAGTTGCAGCAGTTTTTTAAGTACATTTATTCGTTAAGCTGCAGTATAGCTGACCACTCAGTAAAACCTTAACCCTTTACGTGCCAATTGTGGGTGGAAGGTTCCGTGGTGCACAGCTTTTACAATATATGGGCAAAGTGACCTCGAGAACCTTTATTCAAATTTGGCCTGGATCACTGGCCAGCTCTACTCTCATCTCTCCTCTCATCTCTTTCTACTACTCATTTACTATTCCAGTCTGCACTGTCCTGACACATTGAAGGCACAAATGACCAACAAATATTGAAGAGGTCAGATGTCGCAAAAAGCCATGACAAAAGTCTGTGAAAATGTAAAATATATTTTTAAAAACACTTTCTAGAAATATTCTCAACCAAACAGTCACTCACATATTATCAAGTCAAGCATGTCCAGCCCAAACAAAATGAAATGGGCTGAGTTGATGATTTGAAGTTTACTAAATGTAGAAATACAGCCTATTTTTGTAAGCTCATCAGAAATGCACTTTGATGGTTTTGATCTGAACTCTTCAAATGTACACAGGGAGGCAACGGAGGGTTGAATGTCAATCCCTTCATTTACTGTAAGGTCATAATAATCATTTAGCAGCCCACCACAAACAAAACAACGGGATGTCCAGATGCAGAGAGGGATTGAATGGGACGATGAATGGACAGATAGATGGATAGAGAGGAGGGGTGAACGGATAGCCAGATGGATGGATGGGGAGAGAAGGATTGGAGGATTGGAGGTATTGACAGGTAGAGGCATGGATGTGATGAATGAAAGATGAATGCATGGGTGGATGGACAGGTGTAGGGATAGTGGATGACTACAAAGCCAGATGGATCATTGATAGATGCATGGATGGTTGTGTGGATTGATGGGTGGATGGATGGATGGATGGATGGATGGATGGATGGATGGATGGATGGATGGATGGATGGATGGATGGATGGATGGATGGATGTGTTGGTGCATGAATAGATGGATGCATAATAGATGGATGATGTCTGACAGCATGCTTACAGGTGATTGGCTCTTTTTTGCAGGGCACGGGATGGTGTCACAGGAGGCCGCATTGCCCCCCACCGATCGCCTGGGCCGGAGGCTGATGGCGACTGCAGGGGAGAACGAGACGGAAGCCAAGAACTGTACTGAACCAGGTACAGTGGAATCATGTTTAAAGACACCTACGTACACACTCAAGCACAGCCCTTAGCTCTGTCATAAGACTTCTACACTGACCATGTGGCATACAGCAGTGTTTCCCAACCTTTTTTGTCTCGCATACTCTCTTATTGCTTTCTCTATTGCAATGTGACTGCATTTCCATACATTCCATGCGTTCTATTTGTTTTTCTTTTTGTTTTTTTTTCACATTCCCCTTTCAGTGTGGTCACATACCCCTGGTTGGGAAACACTGCCTTACAGTACATACTTGATACAGTAGGATGGGTCATTCTGTCATAACATATAAAATGAGACACGAGATCATGATTTTTGCCTGAACACCTTCAAGTATGGTGTGCTTAAAAAAATGTTGAATTTATATGAATTGTATCTGTATTTGCACCCAATTCTTTGAGTTGAGAGACAGATGATCGACCATGCAGTACCCTCTTTGACATCCTTCAAGTAGTGCTTGCACAGACTGCAAAAAATACATTTTATTTTACATTTGGCTGTACACATGTTAGGTGCCGTGTCCATAGCTATAGACTGATGCTCACTTAAGTTGATTTTGTATGTGATGCTATCTACAGCACTGCTGCTCAAAGTCAGATTTTCATTCAGGACCATGCTGACATCAATCACTTTATCTGGCAATTCCCATGAGTTGTTCATCATAGGCTTAATTCCCTGAGAAATGGGCACTGGCATTTTGACGGAGGATGTACTGAGATTTGAGAGAGCATTCTCTCTCTTCATTGTTCCTAAGCAACAAAAGGTCAACACAAGGTCATCTTACTGTACCTCTTCAACATCCTTCAACCATTTTCCTGCAGTGCCTCCATCACCTCAGGTTTCTCCTCTCCTCTTTCTTTTTATCCCCTTCCACTCTGTTTTCTGATAAAACAGCAACATAAATGGATTTTTGTCTGTAGTAGAGCGGCTACAAGGCCAATTTGGCTTGAATCGTGCAAATTATGATACAAGCATGAAACTTGGCAGGTATGTGCTTAAGACCAATACAATCAAATCTGCCTGATTGGCCACTTGAAATGGTGGCCATTTTCCAAGATGGCCGCCAAAAAAGGCTCCAGAAATTGATTTATTGCATAGAATTGACCTTGAAAATTATGATACAAGCATGAAATTCAACATGTATGTGTTTAAGACCAATACAATCAAATCTACCTGATTGGCCACTTGAAATGGTGGCCATATTCCAAGATGGCCGCCAAAAAAGACCCCAGAAATTGATTTATTGCATAGAATTGACCTAGAAAATTATGATACAAGCATGAAATTCAACATGTATGTGCTTAAGACCAATATGATCAAATCTACCTGATTAGCCACTTGAAAAGGTGGCCATTTTCCAAGATGGCCGCCAAAAAAGGCCCCAGAAATTGATTTATTGCATAGAATTGACCTAGAAAATTATGATACAAGCATGAAATTCAACATTTATGTGCTTAAGACCAATACGATCAAATCTACCTGATTAGCCACTTGAAATGGTGGCCATTTTCCAAGATGGCCGCCAAAATGACCCCAGAAATAGATTTATTGCATAGAATTGACCTAGCAAATTATGATAAAAGCATGAAATTCAACATTAATGCCCTTAAGACCAGTGCAATCAAATTTACCCAATTGGTCACTTGAAATGGCGGCCATTTTCTAAGATGACTGCCAAAAAAGACCCTAGACAATGATTTATTGCACAGAATTATCCAAGCAATTTATGATGGACACATGAAATTCGAGATGTATGTAATTAAGACCAATAGGCCTACAATCAAATATACTTGATTTACTACTTAAAATGTGATGACGATGTGTCCAAAAAGACCCTAGAAATTTGCAAATTGCAAATTTGGTGGAAATAATTGTCCACTCTCCTCAAATATGTTTCCATAGATGATGAAGTGATACAGATATTAAAATGTTCAGCAATGACACATAAGTCAGTTCTTAACTTAATGTCAATGGACCCCAAGGTTATGACATGCTAATAATACGATGACAATGTGGTAACAATATGCTAATAACAGCAAATCATGGTTCTCTCGATATTGCTGTTAAACAGAAGGTGCGTGAACACCAGAAACAAGCTTAGTCATGAATTTGCGTTATTCGCTCTAGACTTGACATTAAACATGTTTAATTTAGCTAATCACATAACTGCTCTGGCTTGTCAGCCTGGGACATTCGAAGATATGAACATCCTCCCCTGGCTGCCCTCTCCAGCCACTGTGCTGTCCCCTTTGCGCACCGACCTCCGCTAATGGTGGTTGACGTTCGGGCACAAGTTCTGTGGAACACAAGACGGATCGTGGCAAGGCCACCTGAATCCTCGCCTCTCCTAATAGGACGCATTACCCGTGTCTCCCTTGGGTCGGTCACCCCTTACTGTGCGTGTCTTATGCGCTCAGCAGGAGCGCGAGTGTCAGTTGTGCTGCCTGGAGAGTTAGATCATACTTCTCCAATGAAGTATCTCAGGCCCCCGCTCGACTAGGCTGCCTGATTGAGGGGAAGTGCGCCTTTGATGTCCCCCTGGGAACCAGAGCGTGTGCCCTCAAACAGGTGTCTATCGGGGCTTTCTTGGCCGGCTCGCTGTGGTGGTGGTTGCTACTCGGTTCTCCGTCCGCAACTTGGACCTGCGGCCCTGCTGGAGAATGACTGGGTCTTTTCTGCCAGCAAGATCGCATGGCAGCTCAAGCTTGCCTGGCGGTCTTGGGCATGGTGCCTCTCAGTTGCACCTGCAGGTGTTGTGTACTGAACATGTTGGATATTCCCCTTTGTGCCAAGGCCTGGTTTTCCGTTGGGGAATACCTCTTGATATTGGGGGCCTCGCTATACCTCTGTGGGCTCCACTTGCACATCGGTTACACTCAGACGGGTGGTTTCCATGCCCTGTGTTCCCTCCACTGTGTGCTTTCCGTGGTATTGGATGTCTGGACGCTGCCTTTGTGCGCCCCGTGCTTAACCCCTCTTCCCCCTCCGGGTTCGGAACAAAGACTGCGCCTCTTTCTTGTTCCCCCGCTAGCGTTGCCGGGATCTGCCCTCTAAACACTTTGACACCGGTAGGCCGAGTCTGGGCGGTGTGCCTGCTCTAATGATGTTGTCAAGTGCCTGCGTAACCCCTAGGTTGGTACTGGTATCAACTTTCCCCATGGTTGGTGTCTGTCTGGAGGGATTAGGGGCTTGCCTCCCCTGCTCTTCCAAGTGCACCCTTTGGGTGCAGCTCTTTCCCCTGGGCCCTGGCCGGCTGTTGGGCGAGCCGTGTCGCTTATCGCTGTTGATGGACGCTGCCTCTCCACCTTCAACAGGTCTGGGCATCGGCAGGAAGGGTCTGTGCTGCGGCCAGGCTTTTGCTTGCGCATTCTAGGTAACTGGCAACGCAATCAGGAGTTTTTCAATACCCATAGTAAGATGTTGAGTGATTCAACCGAAAGAGAACTATAGGTCACAGAGGGCAACCCTGGTTCTCTGAGGGAGATGAACGAGACATCTCACCAGAGTGCCACACTCACCCACAAGCTCAAAGGTTAGTTGTCTCAGATTGAAGATCAGAGCCCGGCACACCTGGGCTTTGTCCCCGAGGGGGCGGGATCCCCATCTGCGCAGGTCATTGGTCTGACGGTATGATTGAAAGCAATTCTTGGCAAATGGCCACGCAAAGGGTGTTACCCATAGTGAGATGTCTCGTTCATATACCTCAGAGAACCGGGGTTACCCTTGGTAACCTATAGTTATGTGCCTTTCTGCTTGATTATGTTTCCTTCTATGATGAATTCATTGGAAATTCAAACATAGTGATTGTTTATTTGGGCCACATCTGGTAGATTAATTGCAATTAATGAAGTTCTAGTGTCTTCTTTGATGGTCATCTTTAAAAATGGCTGCCATGTTACATTTTCAAGTTGCAAATGAGGGGGATTTGATTGTATTGCTCATAAGCACAAACACACAAATGTACATAGGCCTACTTGTATCATCATTTTCTTGCTCACTTCTCGGCTAAATTCAGTGTTTTAGCAGCCATATTGTAAAATGACTTCCATTTCAAGTGTTGAGTCATGTACATTTGATTGTATTGCTGTTTTTTTGACACATTCATGCCTAAATTGATGCTTGTATAATAACTTGCTTGATCGATCCTGTGCAACAAATCCATTTCTATGGTATTTTTTATCAGCCATCTTGGAAAATGGCAGTCATTTTAACTGGGAAATCCTGTAGAATGTATTGTGTTGGTCTTAAGCACATAATGGTCAAATTTCTTGATTGTATCATAATTTCCTTTCTCAATTCTGTGCAACAAATCAATTTCTGAGGTCTTTTTTGGCAGCCATCTTGGAAAATGGCCACCATTTCAAGTAGCCAATCAGGTAGATCTGATTGAATTAGTCGTAAGCACATACATGTTGAATTTCATGCTTGTATCATAATGTTCTAGGTCAATTCTATGCAACAAATCATTTTCTGGGGTCTTTTTTGGAGGCCATCTTGGAAAATGGCCACCATTTCAAGTGGCCAATCAGGTAGATTTGATCGTATTGGTCGTAAGCACATACATATTGAATTGCATGCTTGTATCATAGTTTTTCAGGTCAATTCTATCCAATAAATCAATTTCTGGGGCCTTTTTTGGCGGCCATCTTGGAAAATGGCCACCATTTCAAGTGGCTAATCAGGTAGATTTGATCGTATTGGTCTTAAGCATATACCTGCCAAGTTTCATGCTTGTAACATAATTTTCTAGGTCAATTCTATGCAATAGATCAATTTCTAGGGTCTTTTTTGGCGGCCATCTTGGAAAATGGCCACCATTTCAAGTGGCTAATCAGGTAGATTTGATCGTATTGGTCTTAAGCACATACCTGCCAAGTTTCATGCTTGTATCATACTTTTCTAGGTCAATTCTATGCAATAAATCAATTTCTGGGGTCTTTTTTGGCGGCCATCTTGGAAAATGGCCGCCATTTCAAGTGGCCAATCGGGTAGATTTGATCGAATGGGTCTTGAGCACATACCTGCCGAATTTCACGCTTGTATCATAATTTGCACGATTTTCCCTGTAGCCGCTCTACTACTGAGGGAAGAGAAAAGACAAGGGAGAGAGAGAGCGAGCGAGAGAGAGAGAGAGGGGCGGGGGCACGTGTAGTCTAATAACAGCACGGGCAATGCCTATATTTAGCTTCTCTACATCTGACTCGGCCCCTGACCTAACCGCAAGTATTGAATGACTGTTCCTTCGTTACTCGCCAAAAAAAGAAAAAGGAAAGAAAAGACAGAGAGAGACATACACACACAGTGAGAATAAGAGAGAGAAAGCAAGAGAGAGAGAGAGAGAGATAGGGAAACAAAGGATGGGGTGGGGTGAGTCGCCTTGCCCTTAGTTGTTCACAAGGGGAGGCAGATAATGATTTGTGCTTATGATACAGTTCCTACAGTATGCAAGAAGCCAGTGCATCATTGGCACTTTGGGCCAACACGAAGCAGAGGACATACAGGGTTAGATTTGGCCCAGCGTTTGAAGATGAATGTCTACCGTGTCAGAAGTCCAATGGCCATGTTTGCAGATTTAGCGAATTCAATTATGCATGTTTAATTTCTAGTTATTCTGTGATCAGTTCCGATTATGTATTGCAGCATGTAGAAGTGCATTTGATTGTTCAAACACAACACCTTGCAGTGCAGATAAATATTCTGAGTTGCACACTCTGCACACAAAGCTTTGATGCATGCATAATTATAAAAATGTCATGAACATAATTCTTCATGAGGAGTTACTGAATAATGTATGGCCATAGATGTAAATACTGTATATATGGGGTGGAGGAGAGGAGTAGAGTGGTGTGGGGGCTGTGTGTGTTGTACGTAGTGTAATTGCACAACATGTGTGATATGTGCACTATTGAGAATCCGCACTGTTTCAAAAAAATTGCCAGTCGGACATAAATAATTGAGCAGAGTGATGTCTCTGATTGGTTCGCACATGCACGCAAATCTGACACATCCTGAAAGGGAACAGTGTGAATGGAGAACTGCTGAAGGACCATTATTAAAACAGCAGACGTGACTAGGATGGCTCAGCTGTAATAGGCGTAGAAGCATGGCAGGCAGGCAGGCAGGCAGGCAGGCAGGCAGGCAGGCAGGCAGGCAGGCAGGCAGGCAGGCAGGCAGGCAGGCAGGCAGGCAGGCAGGCAGGCAGGCAGGCAGATGGAATGATGTTCAAAGAGAGTACAGTATGGTCAAGACAGGCATGGTTTCAAAATTGTCCATTTGTTAGCCTGGCCCGTCATTATGAAGGGAAATCCCGTGGGCTACCTGCTGCACTTCACAGGGAATTTGTCTTCTCAACGTTTTTTTTTCTCATGTCCTTTTGTCTTTCAAGTTATCAATTTTACATGGACAAGCGTACGAGCATTTGTGTAATGTCAGAACTAATTGATTAGAACCAGCAGCACTATATCTATCTTACCTTGTTCTGCATGTGAATTATATGAAAGAGTACCTAAGCTTTGTATCCATTCAACTGGGATTTGTGTCTTTTTCTTAAACTATTAACTGTCCAACTGTCTTTTTACGTTAATAACAAGCAGATTATTCAACAGAAAATGATGACAAAAGGCATTTTTAGCCGTCTGTGTAATGTATGCCTAGCGACATGCAGTACAGTAGAGTACAATGTATGCTAATAGCCAATGTACTTCCTATAATAGGCAAACGTAAATGCTTGGGCTCGAGGGGTCAGTGCTAGTTCAAGGTAAAGTGCCAGTATAGCAGAACGGTTATCTCCTCATGTCACGCAACGGCACTCTAGCTTTTAGAGAAGGTCCTCTTGCCCTCGTGGTGACGATAAGCATATACGACAGTGATGATCACAGACCTGTTGCAAGTGCACAAGGGAGTAAATTGCATTCGCAAGTTGACATCTTGTCCAAACATAGGCACGACGCTGCACCAGTGCTATTCGTCGTGCCACCACCGGCGGCCACGGTCGCCCTCTTCCCATCCTACAGCGTTAGGCTAATGTCCTTGGACAGTCTGCTCTGCTCTGCTAAGTGTGGATGAAAATTCCCTGACTATAAATGAAATGTCAAGTGTCTGCAGGGCTCACTGGCTTTCTTCATCCTTTGGAGAACGACTTGGCTTGCCCAGCTCAGCTCCTCTGAGGAGGACGTCTCGGAGGGGGACGAGAGAGAAAGCGGCTGGGTGATGGGCAGTTGGTGACCTGCTTGAGTGGTGCTGGTGTGGGCTGGTCAGTGGAGCCATTGCAAAGGGCATTAGAGCCCTGGTGATTCACCCATCTTTCCATCCATCCATCCATCCATCCATCCATCCATCCATCCATCCATCTATCCATCCCTCCATCCATCCATCCATCCTTCTGTCCATCCATTCATCCATCCAGCCAGCCACCCACTCACCGTGCCATACACCTCCCCCAATAAGGGCCCTGGCCAGAGGCATCCTTGGTGTAGGAACACATAGAGTACTGGAGATGATGGATGGATAGGGAGTCTGTGTGAAGGGCAGAACTGTAGGAAGGTCATCTACTGTTGGCCTATCTTTGCCTTGCCTCAAGATCTTCTTCTGAGGATGTATGTCTCAGTAAAGTACAGCACAGGGGCAGCAAACCATTTTCCATATGATATGATGTACAAATGTTGGCAGCCATGATGAAGGATCACTTTTATAAATCTGGAAATGTGTAGTGAGGGTCCGCACATCTTGGAATTAGGTCAAAGTTTCATATATTGGCCATGTAGAGCACAAACTCTGCGTTGCTGTTTTACAAAGACACCACTTAATTTTCTGGCCTGTACATGTCAAAAACCACATGCCAGAAAATAAATTGCTAATCTGGAAATGTAACTGCTCTTCACAACTGTTCTCTGTTACATGTGTTATTCTCTTAGATGTAAGCTTTTCTTGATCAATCAATCAATCAAACAAAATGCCTTTTATTGCACATTATCACACATAATTGTCATTCAATGTGCTAAAGACTAAATAAAAAGAAAAGAGAAGAAAAATAATCTATGTTGTGTTATAGATAGAAGAAGATAACTATCACCAAAAGCGGAGAATAAAGCTGTTTTTAATTTCTTTTTAAAACAAGATACTGTTGGGCCGGTTCTAGTTCGGACAGGAAGTTGGTTCCAGAATTTTGCAGCATAATGACTAAATGCCATTTCACCCTGTCTAGACTTGACCCTAGGCACAACCAGTAGAGGAGATTCAGAAGACCTAAGACATCTACAGTATTAGGATGATATTGCTCAAGCATATTTACAATATAGGCTACTTAGGGCCTAAGCCATGTAGTGACTTATAAACTATGATCGGAGTCCAAGATCTGGTACCCTTGCTGAGCGATAGAGTACATGCTGGCTTTCAGATCGGAATAATTGTGCAAAGTAGCATGGGAGATTTCCCAGGCTAGCTGGGAGCAATTGTGGAACGCTGTTCCAGAACATTCTCTTTCCATGTTGTCTGCTCATTACAGTGTACATGTAGACCACAGGAACCACAGAGTGGAGCGACCGGACAAGTGAGGATAACCGCTGACTCCTAGCCAAGCATGTAATGTGGCAAACGGCAATAATCGCTGGCCAGCTGTGAAAAAAAGACAAGTCCGATTGTGAACGAACAAGCGTAGAACTGTCCTCTCTTGGGGCTTGCTGGAGCTAGAGAGAGAAAGAGGAGGATGGGGAGTGGAAGAGAGATGGGGCAGGGAGAGAGAGAGAGAGAGAGAGAGAGATCAAGAGAATGGGTGTGAGAGAGAGAGGAAGGAGAAGCAGGGGATGTGGAGCATGACAGCGATGTGCAGAGGCCCAGAGCAAATAGGACAAAATCATCACCACGCAGCCAGCTGGGCACGGGCTGGATTA
>NC_085875.1:20945246-20955246 GCF_034702125.1 Engraulis encrasicolus
TTGCTGATGGTTTAGGGGAAAGCAGAACAAATCAGACAGGATGTTAGACATGCACAGATTATTATGCAAGCTGGTAGGGCTTTCTGACCATCCTGAGCAATATCGAACATCATGGTACCATCTCTCGTTCTCTCAAAATATATACAATATGATTGCAGCCAAAAGCCACCTATTATTTGTTACATAGACAGGATGATAGTTCCACAATTCCACAGTTCTACCTCTATCTTTAATTTCCCTAGGGATCGATAAAGTTACTCTACTCTACTCTATCTACACTGGGCATGCGGAACATCATGGTGATGCAGTATATTCTTTTGGAAGACTTGGCTCTGGCTGTAACATTTCCTGTACATATCCCACTGGGCTACAGAAAAGACACAGCTCACCAAATAGCGTATTGTGTTGACAAAGTGCTGATCTGCGGTGGTGGTGAGATTTAATTGGAATTATCAATGGCTCCCCTGTGTTATGCAATAGGATTGGTCTTAAATCACCCCCATATGCAGCCCCCCTGAGAGGCCTGCGTTGAGGGTTGCAGCAGTGCTCTAGGCCTGTGTGAGTGGGATTAGCATGGTGTGCTTCAGTTCAGCTATAGCACGTGAGCTGAGGAGCCCTTTTGTCATTCACATGTGTTAAGTGCCTGAAATACTATTTTTTGGTGGTTGGTTTGTGGTGGTTGTGTTATATGCAACGCATTGCATGTCTCAGTACATCTCTGACCAAACTGAATATATTTATATCACAGCCTGAGGCATGATTGTAGTGGTGCACTCCCTTCTCGCCTGTGAAACTCTTTGATGGAAAAAAACTGCAGTACAAAATCAGAACAACATCACAGACATTCTTTTTAAGTTACAGCTACAGCTTCGCCATTGTCATTCCAGCTATAACAAGACACAATAGGGCTTGTGGTACACTTTGCTGATATTTTTTTCCAACTTAGATAACTTACTGTGATTTACAGTAGTATCAACTGTTTAGCCTTGCCCTCTTCTCAGGCAAGGCGATCCAAGTCCAAACAGTTTTCTACCATTATGCCTCAATGGTGGAATAAGCTACCAGTTTCTACAACAGCACGTTACCCCTCTCAACCTTCAAGAGGCTAGTGAAAATTCATCTGCTCATAGAGACCTTTCCTGCATAACATAACTACTGTATCTCTACTCATGGGTACTAACCTGCTCTACACCGTAATAGGTCCTCCACTATTTTTCTGCTCTCTATCTGTTCTAATTTACCTGGATACTGATGTGCACTGACCCCACTCTCTGTACTTGCTTGAATGTCCTCCTTGTAAGTCACAAAAGTGTCTGCTAAATGTTCTGTGATGTAATGTAACGTAACTTAGATAAAGGGTGTTGCTTACAGTCCCTGGAGCAATGGGGTTAAGTGCTCTCTTTAAGGCAGTGATTCTCAAAGTGTGGTCCGCGACAGAGCTCAGGTGGTCCATGAGGGGATTTCTATTTTTCCAAGACAAGCTAGCAGTAGGCTATATTTGTAACAGTATTGCAAAGCTATAGCTGAAGTCTCATTTTCACCACAATAAGACTGACTTGTAAATGTGAATAAAAAGTATGTGATCTGCATCAAAATTAGCGGTGTCAAATTAGCACCCGTCAACTGTCAATTCAATTAACAGGTGGTCCATGAAAATTTTTTGGGGGACTAAGTGGTCCTTGGTCTGAAAAAGTTTGGGAAACACTGCTTTAAGGGAACTTCAGCCTTAAGGGGGATTCATACTTGGCGTGACTGGTGTAAGTCTCCTTCATACTTCACTCGCGACCCCACTCGCGACCTCACTCGCGCCATCACGTGACCCAAAATGACGTCACACGCCGTGGCGCGAGCTGCCGTGTCGCGACGTCGTGCACCCCACATTTTTTGTAACATGTCGTGCGCCACCAGCGACCATGCAGGTAGGCAGACAAAGCAGGAGTTGCGAAGAGAGGCTACAACTACTGTAGGCTACTACAGAATGGATCCTGCACCATTTTGAGGCTAATAAAATGTCAAAGAGAGTTATTTTATCTTCTCTCTTAAATGTTGTTCAGTGAAACAATTGTTTACTTTGTTCAGAAGCACGTTGTGTTCGGCGATATATTTAAAAATTCTGCCGCCAGAACAATGCTCTCACATGGTCTTGGAATGATCTGGCAATGTAGGCTACAAAAAAATATATGTTTCAATGTGGTAAGTCACAAGTCAGACGTTCAGTAGCCCTACAGCAGCCGTGTTTGGCTTTCTATTTTATACATCCGTAGAACTCACGCTGCCGTTTCTCTCATGAACAGCAGAGGGCACTTCCGACAATGCGAGCGAAAGCCTTCTGAAGTATGAATAGTCTGTCGCAAGTGATGACGTCATTAATGGTTCTCGCGCCACACGCGACAAAATGCGCACGTGAAGTATGCAGAGCCCTTTAGATGATATGGGATTCAACCCTGCAACCTTCGGATTGCCAACACCCACTCTCTAATAGGGCTGTTGCAGTAATCAACAATATCGAATTTCGATTAATCGTGAAACGCTGTCACGATACTGAATCGCGATGCGAGGGCGCAGTATCGTGATGTGTCCTTTCAAGGTTCTGTTACCCTTTAGTCCAGAAAACAACCACATGATATGATTTGATAGTGCTTCCAAGTTACAAATCATCATCATTATTATTTTGCAACTTTATAATTAGTCTTTTGTAACCAATTTTACGTATAAACTATCACAGTATTAATTAATATCTTTACTGTATAATGTTGGCAAAGGTGAAAAAAGAAAATGAATGAAGTAAATATGACAATGCATCGCAATAATACATGTATCGCAATGCACCGTAATAGTATCGCATCGTGGCATGTGTATCGTGATGCGCATTGAATCGTGAACCCCTTGCCAATACCCACCCAAAGCATTAGCCCCATGGGTACCACACAGCACACTCCGACATAGAAACATAAGAATATGATTGCATAAAATGCTGTAGATGTACTCAACTGTACCTGTACGCTGTTGGACAAGTTCAATGAAGTTCTTCCATGTACAAAATAAAATATGATATCTGGTATAGCGAGCGGTAGCAGAGTAGGAAGGAAGTGGGGGGTGAGAAGAAGCGTCACGTCGACCCAGCTGTCTCGCCTCAAAGATAAGAGCAACCTTCCCCAGCGCTCCATTCATTCTTGTAACCTACTTAAAGTCTGTGGAAGAGAAATATGCACTCTGCCGTGGCTTTACAAAGTGGAGCTGTACCCCAGACTTGTTTTTAAAGAGGACTTTGAAAATGTGGCACCATTTTCTCTTTTATTTTTCACAGTGGTTGTGTGTGTGTGTGTGTGTGTGTGTCTGTGTGTGTGTGTGTGTGTGTGTGTGTGTGTGTGTGTGTGTGTGTGTGTGTGTGTGTGTGTGTGTGTGTGTGTGTGTGTGTGTGTGTGTGTGTGTGTGTGTGTGTGTGTGTTGTTTCACCCCTAGGAAATGGACTATGAAATTCCGCCAACTCTTTGTAAAGGAAATCTCCCCCCATCCTCGTAATTACTTCAGGGACTTAGAGTGAGAGAGAAGGAGAGAAAAGGGGGTGGAGTTGAAAACACAGAGACAGAGAGCGAGAGAGTGTGTGTTTGTGTGTGTGTGATTGTGTGTATGTATGTGTGTGTAAGAGGGTGAAGGACTGCCAAAATGTTGTGAGTATATTGTCAGTTATCCAGAAAAACGGCTAAAAGCAAGTGCTGCTGATTGTAGTGTGATGATGATCTCATTAAGGAAAAAGAAAGGCATCCACGCAGGCACGCACATTCGCGCGTACACACGTACACACCTAACTGGCTACCTCAAAACACATCATTAACACATATCCTACTGCAATGCGAAGCATGAGAGTTAAAAAACAACATTCACATAACTTTCCAGCAACCTGTCCTCCACTTCGCTTGCAGAGGACAAATGCACACATCTTTTCTTAGCTCTGTCATATGAGCCATAGCAAACATTTCATTAACGAAGGCCGTTTCAAAGCCTTGCTGGTGGGCTCTGAGAATTGTTATGTCCCAGTTTGCACGCCAGGAAAAAAGTTGAAGCTCCTTGTCAGATCTCTCTTCTGTGAACCTTTCAGCCATTGTGATATAGGATATTTTTCAGTCGGTCAAACCGGAGTGCTTGGAAGCTAAATGAGTGATTTTTACCTGTTTTGGGCAGCGTTGGTTTATCTGTCTGTTTGTTTGTCTGTCTGTCTGTCTGTCTGTCTGTCTGTCTGTCTGTCTGTCTGTCTGTCTGTCTGTCTGTCTGTCTGTCTGTCTGTCTGTCTGTCTGTTTGTTTGTTGGAAATTTAGATGGTGATCCGGATCACAATCCGGAACCAGGACTTTTTTAAAGACTCTTCACCATTGCGGGATATGGTGAATTTTGACATTCGAGTTTCTAACTCTACGAAAGGCAGAAAGACTTGAAAAAAATAGGGTGTGACATCGTCAGATATCCTATCAAACAGCATCCTTGGCAGAGGTCAGCACTCTCTGAGTGCATCTCTAGTCTGAGTTTGTTTTTGTCTCTCAGTCAATGCAGTGGTGGTTAAATTTATACATGCTGTTCCGTCGTTCGATATCTCAGTATACAGCATTCAGTTATGCTCTTACAGGAATCCCTGTGGTGCGAGACTGAGGTGTGTAAATATAATTATTTATTTCTGTTTGAAAGTGGTGTGTTGAAGGTTTTACTTGTGTGCATTATGCACAGCAATCGTTGCGATTATTATTATTTTAGTATTGAATGACTGCACAGCGAATCCCAGGGGATGGACTTTACCTATTGCACACTGCAGCACAGCCCAGCAAAGTACACTACAACACAGCACAGCACAGATACATCTCCTTCTCAGAGGCGGACTTTCCATTAGGCAAACCCGGGCAATCGCCCAGGACCCGACCAAATCTGTCCTCCATAGGGGCCCCAACTGTCACACCAGTCGTGGTAAACACGCAAACAAGTAGGCTTGATCTTACGTTGCCACTTGCAGTGTGTAACGTACTCAAAGATATTTATGAGACAAATCCCTAAAATAGCACCAAACACAAAATTTGATGTCCATATAATGACTTTTGAGGGCCCAATTCGTATATTTCGCCTATAGGGGCCCAAAACGGCTGGATCCGGCCCTGCTCCCTCCCAAGGCTGCTGCCGGTTCTCTCACCACGATAACTCCTCCTCACATGCACAGGGCTGCTTATTCATCCCTCCTCTGCTCTCTTCTCCTGTGTCCTCTCTTTCATCTTTTTTTCTCTCACTCCTTCTCTCATCTCCTCCTCGTCTTTGCATTCTCTGTGGTCTTGCACAGTCGGTTCTGTGCTCCTCTCTGCTTCCCTTCCCATCCACTCTCCTCTCACCTCATTACAACTCCTCTTTCTCTCTTGTCTTTCCCCCTCATCATCTCTCCTCATCTCCTCGTTTGTCCTTGCCTCATCACTGCTCTACTGCCTCCTCATCTTTCTTCTCTTCTTCTGCTCCTCTCTTCTCTCCTCTCCAGTTCCCTTCTCTTCTGCTGCTTCACCTACTCCTTTTCTGTGCTCTCCTCTACTCTCCTCTTCTTCATCTCTCCTCTCCTCTGCCCTTTCTCTCCTCTCCTCTGCCTTTCTCTTCTCTCCTCTCCTCTGTTCTCTTCTCTCCCCTTCCGTCATCTCTCATCTAGTCTCCTCTCCTCTCTTCTCTTCTCTCCTCTCCTCTCCTTTCCTCTCAACTTCTCTCCCCTTCCCTCATCTCTCTTCTCTTCTCTTCTCTTCTCTTCTCTTCTCTTCTCTTCTCTTCTCTTCTCTTCTCTTCTCTTCTCTTCTCTTCTCTTCTCTTCTCTTCTCTTCTCTTCTCCAATCCCCTCTCCTCCCATCTGCTCTCCTCTCCTCTCCTCTCCTCTCATTTTAGCCTTTCTTCTCTCCTCTCCTGTCCTCTTCATCCCTTCTTCATTGTGGCGCTGGGCTGGCAGGAGAGGGGTGGTGGTGTGTCGTGGCGTAGTGTGGCGCCGTGAGAGTAATGGTGATGTCATCCATTATTGATCAGCACTCGCTCGTGCAGCTCCTGGGGCTTCTGCAGCGAGGAGAGGAGCCTCTCTCTCTCTCTCTCTCTCACACACACACACAAACACACACACACACACACACACACACACACACACACACACACACACACACACACACACACACACACACACACACACAGATACAGAGAGAGAGAGAGAGAGAGAGAGAGAGAGAGAGAGAGAGAGAGAGACTCATGCTTGCATGCACACTTTCACTGTCCAAAAGCATCATCATTCCCAAAATAGCAACAACGACCACACACACACACATACGCACACACGCACACACACGCACACACACACGGAAACACACACACACACACACACACACACACACACACACACACACACACACACACACACACACACACACACACACACACACACACACACACACAGTGCCCAAATATACCCATGCATACATAATACGCCGACCCTAAGAGGCAAGACACACAAACACACACAGTCAGGGGTTGGCTCAGGTCCTGCACTGGCAAGCGCTAACAGTGCAGTGTGTGTGTGTGTGTGTGTGTCAAATTGTGGTAGCTTGCGTTATTTTGGGAGAGGTGATGTACTTGAGCAGGATGTGACTGTGTGTGCTTGTGTGTGTGCGTGCGGGTGCGTGTGTATGTCTGTCTCTGTGTCTATCTGTGTTGGCTGAAAAGCCAAAGAGGCACAATGACTGTGAAGCATGGCATCCCACTTTTTAATTCCTTAGTTGCACTCGACCTTTTCACCAAAAGGCTGTGTTTATAACACCCTGGGGTTGTAAGGCTCAGGCTCCACTGCCTGCGCCTATTACTCCACTCAAAAAACCACCTTATTTTAGTCGTAATTGCACTAGACGAGAAATTGTTGGGGCATTTTATGATTTATTCGGGGGATTAGGCATGTCCAAATTTGGTAGATAGTATTTTTGTGGTCTGTAACTAAAAGAATCCAACATTGTCCCTGATTTGTACAAAAAATATTTTGTAACTTGTTTTGATAGCAGGACTGTAGTGTTTGCGTTATCTTTTTGGACTGGCCTTATCTTGAGAACCTCTTTGGACTCTGGGTGTTGACTTGGTCTCAACGAGTCTTGGCCTTGGACTTCAACTTGGATGCTACAAAGGTGGTCTTGACTCTATTAAATGGTAGAAGCTGTACACAATAGGAATGTTCCAAGGGGAACTATCCACAAGTTTGATCTTGAATGTCTGCTCAATGTACCTAGATTCTTCTAGCTTGTACCCACCCAAACTGTGACAGTTTGTTGCTGTTTCATCCAATCACATACAGAGGTTTTTGATACAGTTCAAGCCCATCTTTAAAGAATTCTTTATGAGATGTTGGCGCGGTTAAGCTGTGATAAGCTTTCTTGTCATGATAACCAGGCTATGAATTTACCTTATGTTGATTATAGACACGAGAATGGGCATCTCTTATGGAAACCATGGTTTTGTGATTTACGTCACTCTGGGTCATTATTTGGGGATGGGGGGTGGGATGGGTTATGGGGCATATTATTCCCCCCACCACCCTGCCGCTTTCTCTAATTAAGCGGGCTTGCGGAGCAAGAGCAGAGCTCTTGCAGAGCAAGGCCCGATTATAGTAATCTCTAAGTCCTGTTAATTATTATTAAGCGGGCTTGCGGAGCAAGGACCATGCAGAGCATGGCCCTTGCAGAGCAAGGCCCGATTCTAGTAATCTCTAAGTCCTGTTTCTTATTATTATAGCTTGGTCTTGTGCAGGGGCAGCAAAAATAGAAAATGGATGTCCTCCTAGGCCTTTCGAGATAGAGACACCGTTCAAACACTAAAACGACCGGCTCGGCTTGGAGATCGCGTATACTAATAGGCTTTTCCGTGTCTCTTGTCGTTTTCCCGTTTTTGGCGATTTTGTGAAAGCCTGGGTCTCCATTGAAAACTGTGGTGGAACTTTCATGAACCAAAGTTCCGCCACTCTAGAGATTAGAGTGTAGGAGGCTTTTTCGGTCATAAAACATCAACACTTTCACCTAGAAGTTTAGTTGACGCGTTGTTAGCGAGCTCTATGGGATGTCTCCAAATTGTGAAAGTTTCATCTCTCAACTCCCAATACTTTTTAAATGGCAGGTTTGTAAAAAAAACAGACCTGGCTCTATGGAGAATCCCAGTCTTTGGAAAAGTGCATTTTTTCAAGAGATCAGCGCATGTCCCACACGGAGGTCCATTTGTGCCTGAAAAATTTAACCTATAAACTTCATTCAAAGACTGTTAGAGACATCACAAGCATGACTCCGATCTGTGAAAAGGACACGTGCCAACTCCTTTTAGTTTTTTTACAACGATGTTGTAAAGACAAAAAACTCATTCTCATTTTCTCCCCTGTTAAAGGCTCAATACTAACTGTCTTTCAGTCAATCACAACAGGTGCAGCCAGTGAAGGATTCCATTTCAACTGTCACTGTCTCAAGATTCCATTCTTAACGAGCAGGTGCGAGCAAGCATTCTAGAAGTCCATTGTTCAGCTCTGCAATGCAATGTAATATAGTCTTGCTGGACTATGCATGACAATTAGCTGCTTGGCTTAGTGGTAATGCATGCTGCTGCATTAGAGATATGGAGGTTGAGGGTTCGAAACCCACACGAAGCAATGTTGATTTTCTAAATTATATCATATGCAGCGTTCCTTGGCCAACTTAAAGTGCCATGTATGTCATTTAGTATGCATGGCAAATGTGCTGGATTACAGATATGGAGGTTGGGGGTTCGAATCCCAGTCAAAGCCATGTTGATTTTCAAAAGTATATCATATGCAGTGTTCCTTGGCCAACTTAAAATGCCATGTATGTCATTTAGTATGAATGGCAAATGTGCTGAATTAGGGATATGGGGGTTGGAGGTTCGAACCCCAGTCGAAGCCATGTTGATTTCCAAAATGATATCATATGCAGTGTTCCTTAGCCAACTTCAAATATCATGTATCGTATGTCATTTAATATCAATGGCAAAGGGGTTGGATTACAGATATGGAGGTTGTGAGTTCTAATCCCGCTCGAAGCCATGTCGATTTTCAAAATTATATCATATGCAGTGTTCCTTAGCCAACTTAAAATACCATGTATGTCATTTAGTATATCCCCAAAACGCAGAGCTACAGCACTTTCAAGATGGCTGAATCCAAGATGGCTGAATTGTTTGGCCCATAACTTCTGACTGGGTGGATGGAGTTTTTCCAAGATTTCTTTTAGCTTTGTTTCTCAATAGTACTTTGTTTCATCTCTGCCCCAAAAGGCAAGCCCGCTTCCAGCATTTTCTGTGAGAATGCATTTCTAGTTATTAAGCGGGCTTGCGGAGCAAGGACCATGCAGAGCATGGCCCTTGCAGAGCAAGGCCCGTTTATAGTAATCTCTAAGTCCTGTTTCTTTTATTATTATTATAGCTTGGTCTTGTGCAGGGCAGCAGTAAAAATAGAAAATGGATCTCCTCCTAGGCCTTTCGAGATAGAGACACCGTTCAAACACTAAAACGACCGGCTCGGCTTGGAGCTTGCGTACACTAATAGGCTTCTCCATGTCTCTTGTCGTTTTCCCGTTTTTGGCGATTTTGTGAAAGCCTGGGTCTCCATTGAAAACAGTGGTGGAACCTCCATGAACCAAAGTTCCGCCACTCTAAAGATTAGAGTGTAGGAGGCTTTTTCGGTCATAAAACATCGACACTTTCACCTAGAAGTTTAGTTGACGCGTTGTTAGCGAGCTCTATGGGATGTCTCCAAATTGTGAAAGTTTCATCTCCCAACTCCCAATACTTTTTAAATGGCAGGGTTTGTAAAAAAAACAGACCTGGCTCTATGGAGAATCCCAGTCTTTCGAAAAGTGCATTTTTCAAGAGATCAGCGCATGTCCCACACGGAGGTCCATTTGTGCCTGAAAAATTTAACCTATAAACTTCATTCAAAGACTTATGAGAGATCACAAGCATGACTCCG
>NC_085875.1:20960246-20970246 GCF_034702125.1 Engraulis encrasicolus
CGTAAGTGGTTATGGCGGCCATATCATCAAGAAGGCTGGAACCAGACAAGGATAGATGGGAGAGCTGTGGTGCGTCGCGCTAACACACCTGACCACATGCATACATGTATGGGCTACATGCACTGCCCATGGGGACCCAGGTTTGAATGCAGCTCGACTCATTTTCCAACCTTATCCCACTCCCCGCCTGTCTGCTCTCTAACGACCCTATCTCTAAAAAAACAGAAAACCCCACACAACCAATATAACAAATATGTAATGATAGATTATATGCAAATTTTCAAGCTTTTTGTAAGCCTGCACTAAATGTCCAAACAGATTTCATGCACTTGAAGTCAAATTCCAAACTGCTTTTCGCCCTTTTGTTGACCAACCTCTGAAGCCATTTTGGAAACATTTTTTTGTTTTGTTTGGAAAACGAATTAGTGTTGGTCAGAAAAATTGTTTACTTCTACAGTACAGGTATATAGGCTAGAGCTGGAACATTATTATAATCAAAAAAGGAATCAAACCAACAATCATAACTCTCAATCGACAATACTCATGCCGCATTTTATTCCTGTAATTATTGTTTATTTTGTCATAATGGGTTCCTGGTATTCTGTCCAGTCAGTCAGCTGTGTATGATTGTATGCTGTTTTTTGAGAGCGCATTATACCATATGCTGTCATGTGCTTCCACTGTCCAGTCAATTAAACATGATTTTGAATTTAAGTCCTATCGTCCAGCTCTAATCGGGATAGAAATCGATACCGTTCAGTATGGAAATATATACAGTATTCAGTCTTCCCTGGTCCTCAGCCAAAGCCTCTCAGCTGTGAGGTGTATTATTTTTCTACAAGTCATCAATCATCATTTGGCACATTTTCGCAGTCTGTTGGAGCAGCAAATGATGACGCTTTGGGAAAAACACTGCCGTTCTCTTTTGACGATTTGTGTCAGTTCACGCAGATGTAATTTCAGAAAACCTTCATTAGTTCATAACTAATGCCTTGGCAAGGTGTCAGCTATTAAATTCAGTGCTGCCTGCTACTATGAGCCGAGAAGATGACAAGGGGAGACAAAGGAGTCAGTTGTCTCGGGCCCAGGGAAAAGGGGAGCACAGAAGCGGGACCTCACTATATTGCACGTATTGGGTGTAGTGTGCGTGCATGCGCGTGTGTGTGTGCGTGCGGGCGTGTGTGCGTGCGGGCGTGTGTGCGTGCGTGTGTGTGTGTGTGTGTGTGTGCGTGCAACACAACCACTTACGCCTTGTTACTGTAAGAACCAGGGTTTCTCAGATGACTTTGTCCTGAGCGGCTGGGCCTGGCAGAAGCTGTCAGCGGCCCTGTGACGAGTAGCAACACAATGGGAACGGGAAAAAATGATGAGAGTTATGATGAAAAACATTGCAGACCGTGTTCAAACAAATGTACTTTCATAAAAAATCTCCCCAAGTCCATAACCAATGCCTAAGCGTTTTTGGCAGTATGGGAGAGTAATGATGCTACAAATCATTATTATCTGCAAGCCTGCCTGACAGTAAATTGTCTCTCTTTTTGTCCTCACTGCTGCAAATATGACAGATAATAATGATGATTGTGGGAAGCAGTCCTGCTGTCCTCTGTTGATAATTTGGTGACTGTGATTACGAGTGAAATCACTCAACAACAAGAGCATTTGTTTTCTCCTAATGATTTTTTTCTCTTCTCTCTCTCTCTCTCTCTCTCTCTCTCTCTCTCTCTCTCTCTCGCTCTCTCTGTTTTCTTTGTGCCTCTCTTTCTTCTCCTTTGTTTTTTTGTCTTTGTCTGTTTCGCTCTCCCTTCAGCCCTCTTATTTTTTCTTTTCCCCTTATTCTTTGCCTCTCTCTCTCCCTCCCTACCCCTTCTCTCTCTCACACCAACTATGAACCCAGCTCTAATTGCTTTTAAGGAGGTTGCAGGTCGCCACCATTTATTTTAATTAAGTCTAATGACTCTACTGCCCTGGGACCCTGTGTAGACCCCAGTATATATGCACACCTCCACCCTCCACAACCTCCCCCTCCATCCCATCCCACCGCCACCCAAAAATGCATCTCTTGGCTCCATCCCAAGACAGGGGTCACGTGGCAGCAGCCCATAGTTTTTTTAAGAGCATATTTGACCTTCTGTGTGAGCCGGGGAACTGATTCACACAGTAAACTTTGTGCAGTGTTATGATTCAACACAGTTGTGTGAACACTATGAGTGCTAAACCTGCCTCTCTAAGTGTGGAATTAACGCTGCAAAATTGACGGTGATGCATCGCAGGCTGCTGCTGCTGGCATTAGCTCCGGTAATTACCTCTGTGCAAATGTACCGCTGCTCGCCATCAGCACTGACTCCATGCCAACGCATCTCATCAAGGACTCCTGGGCCCAATATCACCACCGACAGGGTCGCGAGATGACTACATCCGCCTCGCAATGCAATCGGGATGATATTCTGCGGTCTCTCATGCTGTACAAACATGGAATTGTCCCCACGGTAGTATATTCAGGAGTAATGACCATGTCTCTTCACCAGAAAAGGTCACTAGATCACAATATCTGCCACACAGCCTGTGGCCTCACAGTAAAAACAAATGCAGTGTTAATTCAACAAATTGAACATCCACTAGATCAGTGTTTCTCAACAGGGGTGCCGGGGCACCCTGGGGTGCCGCGGGCCCTCCTCAGGGGTGCCGCGGAAACGTGGCTGATAAATAAATTATGTAATATATTACATATTTGTCTAAATTGATAAGTTAATGCTAGCCAGTGGAATCTTTAATTTGCCATTTACGCGCAATAAAGTAAATACAGGTCAGCTGCAACTTCGAACGTAGGTCGTGTGACGCCTCCAAATGTGTTACTTTTCTAAGCTTGTGTGGTATTGGATGTGATGCCATGTTAAGGGTTGTTGCTGTGGGGTGCCTTGAAATTTTTCATGAATTGAAAGGGTGCCTCGCCTAAAAAAAGGTTGAGAAACACTGCACTAGATTGTTTTTCCCAGAGTACTCTTGAACTCTTTTTTTACTCATACTCTCTTTTTTAATAAAAATGTGGGTATGTTACAGCTGAATTAACACATTCTAATGCAAGATGATGGTCTTGTGGTTTATATGAAACTTATTTCATGTTTTATGTGCATCAGAGGCTAAGATATTTAGGTTTTTATAGGCTGATGGTATCTTTCCCAACAAGGGCTTAGGCATTCAGCAGGCCTTTTTTTGCAGCTGTCTTAGGCATCAATGGGTTAACACTTTTCAAACGTGGAATTTCCCTATACAAGTGCGTTCAGGAGTCCTAAGCCTTGTCTTCTAATCGGGGCGCAAGCCGACTGTTGACTCCGTCAAACAGTATGGAACATATTGGTAACATATCAATTATTTATTTTGATGTGCTATACTTTTTCTGTGAACCTTCTG
This sequence comes from Engraulis encrasicolus, assembly GCF_034702125.1. Lineage (NCBI taxonomy): Eukaryota > Metazoa > Chordata > Actinopteri > Clupeiformes > Engraulidae > Engraulis > Engraulis encrasicolus. Next base: position 20,963,655 of record NC_085875.1, read on the forward strand.
TGGCCCCCCTAGCATCCCTTCGCGGCCCCCCAGGGGCCCCCGGCCCCCACTTTGAAAACCACTGCTATAGGGCATCTCCAGGTAACTTTTCTTCTTCAACAGCCGAAATGGCAAGTAGATTTCTTGCCAAACACACACTCTCTAATGGGTCAAAGTGGCTAGTAAGTCTTCTTTTCTACCAGCCAATCTGAAATTTCACCAGCATTTGGCCGGTTGGAGGGTGTTAATTTAGAACCCTGGGCATCTCATAATGTACTGTATAAACAGGGGATTGTCCCTATAGGAGTGGCCTAAGGAGTCTTGGGCCATGTCATTGCCAACAGGGTCGCTAGATTACAAGCTAAAAAAGGCAGTGTTAATTTCAACACTTTGAGAGTATTCTGGGGCCAAATGCACTCTAGAGGATGTTAAATCGACTCTCTAACACTGCAAGGTGATATTCATGCGCCTCTCATAATATACTGTACAAACATGGAATTGTCCTTATGGGAGTGCTCCTACGGATGAAGTGCTGCTTGGTGCTGCCAGTGTTTTATTATTATTCTATACCCCAGGCTCCTGGTTTATTTGGCCGCGTGATTGTTTTGACCACCATGTTGAACTGCGGATCTGGTGCGGTGGTACATTCACCTCTTCAGATGATTTGTCATCATTGGTGGTGGTCATCCATAACCCTCAGCCATCTGCAGCACCGTCTTTGGAGGGTGGGGAGAAAAATCATCTATCACACTTTTTCTGTATGTGTTACATCATGTGTGAGATGTAGGGATGGGTGATATACGGCGAAGAAAATGATTAAAATGTATCTTCCCTTATCAGGTGGTATTGATTTTGATCACAATTTATTTCTCCTGTTACTTTGGAAGAAGATTAAAGCCTTCAAGGTTATCTTTCAAGGCACTTACATCATGCCACCTTGGCCATAACTAAACCATTGGAACACGGACATTGGGACACACAAACGTTGTGCAGTCTTTTTCTTTGTTCCCCAGACAGTATGTAACATTGGATCCTTGTATCTGCCATATGATCATTTAAGTTGGTTCCAAGCTGATTGTAGTGATTGATTTGAATTTAATCACTATCTACCGTATACTTGAATTTGTGATTGAGTAGTCTCACAGCAGCGGTAAAGCCTGATTCATAGGCTACCCTACATTTGGTCAGTAACATACGGTATTCCATTCACACAGCCATGCCTTCATACCTTCACTAGTCTTTTCTGTGTGGAGAGATTTTCCACTTCTAGCCTCTGGTTTTCTTCTGTTTCATCTGTAATCTTAACATCCTCCATTTCATGTCAGACTATGTACAAAATCAATGGTTAGCGCATGTGAAACCCTCCAAATGTTAGGGCCCATGTCTTCTTTAAAACAAACATGGAAGTATGGTGGACTATACTGCCCTACAATATCAGAACGCAGTATCTTGAAAATGGTCGAAAATGGGTTTAGACCGGAAATTGGCTTTAAAATACCTTCTTTTTCTTGTGTTAAATTTTTTTGGCCCAACTTGGTCCCGTTTCGGAAAAAAACGCAAAAAACTGATTATACTGCGCTTTTTGGTTTTAGGAGGTTACGTCTTACTAGCCAAGAACGCAGTATAATGCGAATTATACTGCACTTCTCCATTGACACCGTGGTTTTGGTGTAGACAGTAATACCACAACAGAGCGCAGTATAATGATTTTTCAGCTAAAAAGTAATGAGAATGTTGTTTTTTTTGCTTTTTTCTTGTGTGCATAAATTTTCACCATAAAAAGTATTTTATGCAAGTGTCATCACCACTTTACCTCCAACACAGTCGCGTGGACAGAAAGGAAACTTTAAAGCCTTTTTTCTCAGTTTGGCATTTTGAATTATACTGCGTTCTGAAATTGTAGGGCAGTATAGGCAAACTATACTGCAATAGACCACACGCACACGCACACGCACACGCACACGCACACGCACACACACACACACACACACACACACACACACACACACACACACACACACACACACACACACAGGGAGAGAGAGAGAGAGAGAGAGAGAGATATAGAGACAGAGAAACAAACTCACAGAACAAAACACAGAAAACAGCCACCCAACGCTCTCAATCCCTCCCCCACCCTCAATTTGGACACCACCACCCCACAGCTGTTGCCTGCGATGGACACGACACTAATCTGCTCTCCATCCTTGGGGACATCGGCAACCGAAGGGGTCCTCGTCCTCATAGGCCACGAGCAGCCAATGACTTCCCTAATGTTACATGGATGCTGTCACACACTGCGCATGCCCCATCGGTGGCTCCACAGAGCACAAGGGCGTAATGAAATACAGGACACCATACCCCAGCCACACAAACTCACAACCATACAAACTTACATAAAGACAATTACATACTGAGCACATGGCCATACACGATTGTTGAGCACAAACACATACATACAGAAACACACACACGGATGCACGCATACACACACACACAAACAAACACACACACACACACACACACACACACACACACACACACACACACACACACACACACACACACACACACACACACACACACACACACACACACACACACAGCAGACGCACGCATACCTAAAGATGATGTCGTTACACTTTGCCCATGCCCCCTCCCCACCCCCGATGCCCCCAGAGAGCATAAGGGCTTAGTGAGGTCACAACGTGGGCAACAGATGGTTTCATTGCTTGGTTGGCATCGCCCACCCAGCCCTGTCTATTGCCGCCCATGCCATGTTGGCTGGCATGAGCACCACTGTACCATGGCAACAGGCAGACGGGGAGAGCAGAGCAGGGCATGCATGCAGGCAGACTGGCTATTGAGGTATGGGTAGCCCGAGATGTGTACTGTACACTGACTCTCGAACCCACAACCTTTGGTGTGAACAGGTACAGTGGATGAATAGAGAAAGCTTCTAGCTCAGTCAGTAGTGTATTTTATGAGGTGTTGGGACTGGGAGGGAGGTTTACTATTGTTCTCTAAGTATTTATGTGTAACACAAGGTAGTGATAAAGCAATTTAGCTCAAGTTAGCTGGGCATCTAGGAAGCTTTTGAAGGCTGCATAAAACCATGACCATGTTTGACCCGTAGCCCCATAATGCATGCCTTACCTTCAGATGCACGCTGTAATAGTCACTGAAAGGTTACCATAGTACGACTCCACTATGACATAATTCAGGGCCTTCAGTAATGCACTATGACTCGGGCATTGCCATTCTGGTAACAACAAATTTATTGCGGCATGTTTTAACGGGTTAATGGACACATTTCACTGCAATTTTTCACATCATCACTCTACGGGAATGTTGACACATTTATATACACCACTCTGCAGGGGTTTAGCAGGGGCTATGTTATTTAGCGATGCTGTAGCTTAACAGTCATGCTATTGTTATGTCCACCTAATAAGGTGTCACAGTCCCCCAGGTATCTTCTAAAGCACAGTTGGGTAGTCCGCGAAATTGTGTGTGTGTGTGTGTGTGTGTGTGTGTGTGTGTGTGTGTGTGTGTGTGTGTGTGTGTGTGTGTGTGTGTGTGTGTGTGTGTGTGTGTGTGTGTGTGTGTGTGTGTGTGTGTGCAGTGCGTGTGTCATCATCTGTGCCTGTGGTCTATTTACATAGTGAGCGCACTTATTTGTATGCGTGTGGAAATGTAAATGTGTAGGTGTGGTGATGTGCGTGCGTGCATGCGTCCGTATGTACGGGCGTGCATGTGTGTGTGTCTGTTGTGTTGAGTGTGTGTACATGCTTTTGGGCATGTAAGTGCGAGGCGAGGAGATTCGAGGCGAGGCAAGGAGAGGGAGTGTATGAAAGGGCATTTGTGTGAAAGGCACACAAACTGTTAGTGTGAAATGTGTGTTTTGTGTTTGCGGGCCCCTTAAGCTACCCGCCAAATGTCACCCTGTTGTCGGCGCTTAATGTGTGTGCATATATTCAAAAGAAAATGGCGTGCCGCCTGCCTGCCTGACTCTCTGCCTGCCTGCCTGCCTGCCTGCCTGCCAGGCAGAAGGGTTTGATCCATGGATTTCATTATTTTCAGTTGAGTCATGGAGCCAATGGAGTCGAGTATGTGGCGTCTGGGTCTGTCTGTCTGTGGGCTTGATTGGGATGACTGACAGTAATAGGGAGTGTGGGGGTGATTGTGTGATCGGGTAAATGGGTGTGTGTGTGTGTGTGAAGAGAGAGAGAAGGAGAGTCAAGAATGCAAAGGAGAAAAAGTGCGTGCGTGGGTGCGTGCATGTGTTTACCTGTATGTATGTGTGTGTGTGTATGTGTGTGTGTGTGTGTGTGTGTGTGTGTGTGTGTGTGTGTGTGTGTGTGTGTGTGTGTGTGTGTGTGTGTGTGTGTGTGTGCGTGTGTGTGTGTGCGTACGTGTGTGTGCGTACGTGTGTGTGTCCGTGCGTGCCTGTGTGTGTGCGTGCCTGTGTGTGTGCGTACGTGCGTGCATGCATGCGTGCGTGGGTGGGTGCGTGCGTGTGTGTACCTGTATGTGTGTGTGTGTATGTGTGCATGTGCCTGTGTGTCTAATGTTGTGAGTTATTATGTTGTGAAATGTAGAGTGATATCACTCGAGCTCAGCTGTAGGCATTTACATAAATTTGAGCTATGTGTTGTTATTTCTTACATTGTTGTGCAGACATGCCAGACAGCCCGTGTTGATTCATCATACTTACACGACACCTGAGACTACTTTGTGTACGCATGCGTGCGTGCGTGAGTGTGAGTGAGTGTGTGTGTGTGTGTGTGTGTGTGTGTGTGTGTGTGTGTGTGTGTGTGTGTGTGTGTGTGTGTGTGTGTGTGTGTGTGTGTGTGTGTGTGAGTGAGTGTGAGTGTGTGTGTGTGTGTGTGTGTGTGTGTGTGTGTGTGTGCGTGTGTGTGTGCGTGCGTGTGCATGAATGCGTGTGTCTTTGGGTAGGCGACATTGTATTTCATACACACATAGTATTATTGTGTTGAGTAATGGTTGTGATCTCTCTCTCTCTCTCTCTCTCTCTCTCTCTCTCTCTCTCTCTCTCTCTCTCTCTCTCTCTCTCTCTCTCTCTCTCTCTCTCTCTCTCTCTCTGCAGCCATCCATGAGTTCCCAGAGGATGTGTTTACCATCAAGCAGCGTGCACAGGGAGCCATCCTGCTGCACATATTCGCTGTAAGACAATCTGCCTGTCTACTTGCCTGTGTGTTTGTTTACCTATCTGTCTGTCTGTCTGCCTATCTGTCTGTGTGTCTGTCTCACTGACTGTTTATCTACTTTCTTTCGTGCTAAATGTTGGTATGTGTGTGTGTCGTGGGGGGGGGGGTGCTTTGGGTGTTACATGATATTGTGTTTGGTGTGGGTAAGTAGCATATACGAACAGTCCCAATAGGCCTATAGTCCATTTCGTCATCAAACTATTTATTACAGGTTTTTAGAAGTATGCATGGAAGTGCATGAGGAAAATGTACTATTTTGAAACTTTTTATTGTACCTTTTCCAGTTGGTTCAGTAAAATGGTCAACAATTCGTAACATACTCTATACTCTACCATAGGGTTAGGCTTAGTGTTAGAAACACTAGTGTTAAAGGAGCACTTCTGCCCATTTCAATATGCTTCTCTATTGCTCAGTCTACGGTGATACTGCATTTTTCGGCTCAGCCCTTTCTGAGATCTCAGCTATTCTAATGGTGGCAGATTTTGTTCACATTAAAAACCTTCTTAACATAGGCCTACTCCAAACATTTGTCCAAAAGGTATCGCTGTTTGGTAGTTGGGGAATAAATAAAGATGTCTTTTTTGAAATGTAAACAAACGCCTGCCCCCATTATAATGACCAGGATCTCGGAAAAGGCTGAAGAAAAGAAAAAAAATCCAGGGTAGTGTGAGCATTACAACTGCATTTTGAAATTGGTTGAAGTTACCCTTTAAAGCAGTGTTAGCAGTTCTAACTAATAATGCCATTTTCTACATGTAGATGCAGTAGAAAGGGATCCATTATATAAAGAGTGACCAGATATTACAGTCGCTAACCATGAGTCATCTCTGACCATAGGCCTACTACAGAGGTCACGCCATGTCTAAAAACATGGAGAAATGCCTGCTCAGCCGCCCACGCCTTACACTTACGGACACACACGCATGCAGGCAGGCAGGCAGGCAGGCAGGCACGCGCGGCCGCGCGCACACACGCACACACACACGCACACACACGCACACGCACGCACACGCACACACACCACACACTCAATCACACACTCACACACACACACACACACACACACACACACACACACACACACACACACACACACACACACACACACACACACACACACACACACACACACCAATCACACACACACGCAATCACACACACACACTGAGTCAGGTAACACACAGCGGTGGGCATCGCGCCCTCTTGTCTTCCCGCGGCGACGTCACTGTCATTGTCATTGTCACTGTCTCTGTCCGCGGGGCAAAGCGACGGACGCACTGGCAGTTATAAATACTCTGTCATCAGGGCTGTCAGCGTCCCTGTCCCCCTCTCCCCTTGTCCCCTGCCCCTGCAATGCAGGCCCGGATTAAGGTAGCCCAGGG
>NC_085875.1:20975246-20980246 GCF_034702125.1 Engraulis encrasicolus
TCTACATCTGGATACAATCAGTAGGAAGGGTATAACTGACAATGGTTAATTATGTTGGCGTACACCATTTTTTATTATTGGCACGGGCAAGTTGCCTACTACATCCGGCCCTTTGGTCAACTTTCTAAACCCAATGCGGCCCTTGGCCCAAAATAATTGCCCACCCCTGCCTTAGGGGGTGTGTGGTTTACGATTGACAACAAATGTTTATTGGGTGTTACGAATGTCGACCATTTGGCATACGTAGCCCATAGCCAGTTGTGTCAGTTGTATCTATTCAAACATACTGTCATCGCCTTTCCACGCCTCCCTGCTCTCTGATTGGAGCCCACAATCGGGAACCCTCTCGGAGGCACAGATTCCGTCTTTCCGTCTCTCAGATCAGAACGTTTGTGCAAAGCAGCATGGGTTTTCCCAGGCTACTAAGTCTGAAGGACCGCATCCTCCATTTGTAATGGTCCATATTCTTTGTCCTTGCCTCCTCTGTAGGCGTCTTCATCACCCATGGAGATGTGGGGGTGGGCACCATCGTGGGCTCCGCTGTCTTCAACATCCTCTGCATCATCGGCGTGTGCGGCATCTTTGCTGGCCAGGTAAGCCTTTGTGTTCAGAGAATATGAGTGTGTGTGTAATTGGTATGTGTGTGGTAATTTGCGTGTGTGTAATGTGTGTGTGTTTTTGCGTGCGTGTGTGTATGCATGTGTGTGTGTGTGTGTGTGTGTGTGTGTGTGTGTGTGTGTCTGTGTGTGTGTGTGTGTGTGTGTGTGTGTGTGTGTGTGTGTGTGTGTGTGTGTGTGTGTGTGTGTGTGTGTGTGTGTGTGTGTGTGTGTGTGTGTTGGTGGTCCAACCTCCTCTGCATTATCATTGTGTGGCATGTTGATTGGTGTGTGTGCCTGCATGCGTGCGTGCGTGCATGCGTGCGTTCGTGTGGTGCGTGCGTGGCAGGCTGCTTGCTGGCCAGGTAAGCCTCCGCCTCTGTTCGTCGCTGGTGTGTGCCAAACGCCTATTACATAAGCTGCATTACGCCATCTTTAACCTAAGATGATAAAAGCAGGCTCGCCAACAGCCGTGGATGTTTTAAGGTTGATATGATTATCAAACCGGATTTAAGGCGGCTATCAGAATATTTTGGAAATAATAAAAACAAAATAAAAAAGCTTTGTAGTCCGATATTATTATACATAAATCTTTCAGGTTTTTCCCTCTGGAGCTTTTCTGTAATCTATCCTGCTATTTCTGTACCTCATGTATCCACTGTCTCGGCTCGTTAAGAAAAAGCATCATTAATTTTCCCCAACCTCTGGATAATCTACTTAGCCAATGTATTTTTTTGAAGGTCAGCCATGTCAGTCTATTTATACTTGACCCACAATGCAACAGTGCATTGTGTACTGCAAACCCCAGCCACCCACCCTGGCCCCGTTTGTTGGTCCCGTTTCAATAAGCTTCCCATCCCCTTGTTTTCATAGGCATGTTGGCATCAAGGAAAGAAATGCTGGCTTGTGGATAAAGACTCTGTAAGCAAAGCAAAGCAAAGGGACTGGAGGACAGTTGCCAACCTTTCACTGGGCTCTGTGACACACACACACACACACACACACACACACACACACACACACACACACACACAGACACACAGACACACACACACACACACACACACACACACACACACATACACACACACACATGCACGCACACGTACACACACACACACACATACACAGACACACATGCACGCACGCGCACACACACACACACACACACACACACACACACACACACACACACACACACACACACACACACACACACACACACACACACACACACACACAGAGAATCTTTCTGGTTGAAAGTGTGGAGGCGGCCATGCCAGGGGTATAATCTGAGCTTCTCCATGGCCTCCAGAGTCACTTAGTCAGAGTGTGTGCTACCACCTGCCTGGCTGTCAAGCCAAGCTTGTAGATGGAGCGGCTCGGTCTGACAAGTCTCATAGACAGGGAAGTTGTCAGAGCCAGGATCAACGCATGCCTTTCTTAACGCTGCTGCTGTGCTGCTGCTGTGTGGGAAAGAGCTACTGTACAGAACCACCAATCAGACCCCTGCTTCCTGTGCGAGGGGAGATGGCCGGGGGGTGCGGGGTCTCTCTCGTCTTGTACATGACTTAACCCTGGGCCCGGCCAAAGCAATGTCAGCAATCCTGCCCATGGACAATAGGTAGCCTTCATTTTTTATTCAATATGTATTTACTTTTTTGTCAGGAGGAACTGAACTGTTGAGTTAGACTGACTGTATCAGATGTGAAATCCAATGCAGGCCATCCAGAGATCTGGGCCAGCTCCTCGATTATCTATGAACCTGGAATAAGTATGTTCTTTGTAGTAGACTCTACCGTGGAACAAGCACAAAGGCCTACTGTCAGGGTTTGAGTTGGTCATGCATGCAATGGTTGAAAGACTGTTGGGGTAGAAGCTTCCACGTAACTCCCATATCATAGAATATACTTGAATCATGCAAGTTAATTTGTAGTGAAAGAAAAATGTTGGGGTAGAAGCTTCTCCCATAACTCCCATATAATTAAATCAATATGCTTGCATCACTCATGAATAAGAGTAAATACTCACTTTCATTGGCCAACAATGCATGGGCCATACCCAATCATGTGACCTTACACAGGTCGAAACTAGTCATAGGTTGATGTTAGATGACGTGTGTAATGTAGTGTGTGTGTCATGCCAAGTTGTTTTGCTTTTTTTTTTTTAAAAGGCCCAAACATCAATAAATATGTGTGGCGTCTTCATTTGTATTGATTTTAGAACTGCACCAGCCAGCACCACAACAAAGACTTCAGTGTGTAACACTTTTTACATTACATAATATTACACTGCTGACGCTTTTTATCCAAAGCGACTTACAGTAATTTACAGGGTATTGGTTACAGTCCCTGGAGCAATGTGGGGTTAGGTGTCATGCTCAAGGGCACTTTAGCCATGGATGGAGGAGTTAAAACCCTGCAACCCTCTGATCATAAGACCACCTCTATAACCATTGGGCCACGTCTGATTTTTTTTTGGTTTTTCCAGTAAAGGCCACAGACAATAATGCCCCTTTATGCCCCAATAAGGGCTGTGCCAAATATATTAACAGTGGAACTGTGCAACTCAGCAGCCAGGCTTTCTTACCCAAGAGGTGTGTAATCAGTGCAATCAGCGTGTTGATCCCCCAGAGCGATTACATGCATTTATTTATTTTTATTTATTTGATCATTTGTTGTTTATATTTGATGTCTGTTGGGCAACCGTTACAGCAAGCTCCCCACTGTTTAATTGCATCATAAAGGTCGGGACATTGCTTTCTAAATAAAGGTGCCGTCGCCGGGGTTGAGCAGGCAGGTCAAGCATCATTATGTGTTTTTGCTCTGTATTGTAGTCAGTGTTGCCAGTTGCGTCTGATCAAATCCCGCCCTACACACCAAATTCTGCAGTGCTCATTTAACACTTAGAGAGTTGATTTGACATAATTTGGACTCAAATGAACTCTCTAAGTGTTGAATTAACACCGCAACATTTACTGTGTAAAGGTGCTCGAAAACTGCCAAGAAGTGCTAAATTCCACCCAATTTCAACAAATTGCATTGATTTCTATGGGCATAAAACTGCAGAAAAAACGCCAAATGGCCGATTTTCCCCATTTTTCCCCGCAGACGGCCATCCCAAGCAGCCCAATTGGGCGGGCAAGACTGATTGTAGTGCTCCTATGTGTTAGTAACCACACACGTTTGGCTCCATTCTACTCTGTAACAAACTTGCTGTGGGCCTGAGGTGCATACACTCAAGCAGAGATTGCATGTGAGATGTATTTGCTGGAGAGATTGCATGTGAGCTGTCATTGCTGACACCTTCTACTGTTAAGTACATGTGTGGGAATATAGGCTTAAGCTTAGAGCTAGTAATTAAAATCAGGAAAATGAGGAGGAGGAGGAGGTGTGAAGTGGTGCATGACAAAGTAGACACGGAAGGTTTGTATTTAATATGAAGCTCAGTAGAGGCATGATTGACATGCCCCCTATAGAAAAAAGTTATTCATATCCTACTATTTTGGTGATGATTGTTATAACGACGATGATTGTGATTATGATTTTTTTTTAAAGGAAAGTAGAGATAATGATGTAAATGTTTTTTTCAAACAAAAATAATCATAATTACAATTGGTGTTGTCATTGACACTGTGGTTGTTATTATTGTTTACACCGGCTAGAAAATAGGATGCTACTTCATCTGTGGTGGAAGAAAAGAAAAGGAAAAGCTTTGCAAGATTGATTGAGGTGTACTGCGCACTTGGTATTCCATGCGCTGGGATGGAAAATGGGGGTCTAAGATCATGTGTAGGCTGTCTTTTAATTTCATTGGGCACTTGAAAATTCCAAATGCCTCTCCGTCTCAGCAGCTGTTGAAAACTCTCATCACAGCTAATCATTGTAATGCACAGTCCTTTTCGAATTACATAAAAGGATCGTCTTTTGTTGTGCTACTTGATGCAGGCCTTTGATGCACCACCTCCTGCCCCCCTACCCCAACCACACACATACACACACGTGTGCCTGCGCGCACGCACGAGCACACGGACGCACGGACGCACGCACGCAAGCACGCACGCACACACGGGCGCACACACACACACACACACACACACACACACACACACACACACACACACACACACACGAGACTGTGTGCGGGCACCCCTACCCCTACCCCTTCTCCAGTGCCGTGTTTTCAGTCCTTTGAAATGAAAGCGGCTCCAACGGTGGACTTGTTTATCTTTCCATTTGTTAGAAAAAATGAAAAAGCAGAGCAATTAAAGAGTTAGATTGCTGCTGCCGCAGACTTGCGCAATCCCCTGCAGTATGTAAGCATTATGATGTGGGTGGCTAATTATTTATGACGAGCTGTTTTGAAAAGTAGGCCTGGTTTGCCTCCAGACGTAACAAAAGAACA
>NC_085875.1:20982746-20997746 GCF_034702125.1 Engraulis encrasicolus
AATATACAAAATACAACAATGTTTTAATGTCATATACCCCATACATTTGCTTTCCAGTAATGAAAAATAGGGCAAGAAGTGATAGAGCAAAACGTGTAGGCAGAAAGAAATCTCCTTCGGAAAAAAATCTGGACATTGTTCTAATCTATGGAATCACTTGGCAGTTACATATTTATCAGCGTTATGTATTTTGTTATGCTATGCAGTTATGGTAACCAACTAACCAACTAGCTAACTAGCCAACTAACCATATGCCTTACCATATCATACAATACCATAATAGCATTCTTATCAATCCAGGGGTCACTGCCCTTGCACTTCCTCACACTTCCCTTGCTTTATACGGTGCACTATAAGAGTAAACAGCATTCATACGCTGTGTTGTACACATGTAGCTACTTATAAAGGAGAATAGGATACACAATGAAACGTCTTATCTAAAACAAGTGTGTTATTCTTCTGTCCCCACAGTTCATTTATGATGAAAAGATAGTCTGGTAAGTGTGTCGCTGCTTGGTTGCATGTGTGTATGCATAATCTATCTACAGTATTATCAAATTATTCCGAAACGAGCATGTTTTAATTAAATTGGCTCCAGACCTTGCCGATGCTTAATGAATGGTTAATTAATAGGCAACAGATTCAGTTAGCCATGAGGTAAGGATCAGAAACGGCTAAGCTTATTAGTTGTGTCACATATTGATTGCACAATATGATGGTACATATTTATGACAGATGGGAAATGATTGGCACAGAGGGTGAGGATTGGATGACACGTTTGATTAGTTGTTGATGAAGTGAGGTGTAGATTTGCGATGACATTTGGAAACATGAAATCAATAACTAATAAGCAATATTTGTTTTTTTTCTCTTTTAATTGCTATTGCCAATAAATCCTCCGAATATATGTGTTTTCCGAAGGTGGGAAAGTCTGGTTCTGTCGGTCATGTATCTAGGATACATTCTCATCATGAAGTAAGTTCAAAGCCTACCTAGTCTTATACTTATACTGACATACTATACGTGTATATCCACACATTGATTGACACATCACTACCATGAACTTGCTTTCAGGCCCATTCATGCCTTTTGATTGGTCAATTATGTACACAATTCTGTTCACACACTTTCTAACAGTCAATACCTCTGTACCTCCATTCGTCTTTATGTTTGCCAAGCTTTCTCCAGTTCCAGTTTCCCGTTTTGTTTCTTCACGTGAAACAGCTAAAATGCTCTTGTAAATGTTGTCGGCTTACTCTCCAGGTTCAACACAAAAATTCAAAACTTCTTCACGGGGAAGGACGATAAGAACGTAGCAAATGGAAACACGGTCAGCGAGATGGACGATGGTAATGATATTTATGAGGCTATTTTGGATGATCCATCACTGCCTCTGCTGTACCAAGGTAAGGCTAACTAGACCGGCTTCACTAGCCACCTGCTGCAGCTACAATTACCCTCCTGCTAACAACCTACATGAAGCTACAATTACGATCCAGCTAACTCAACCCTAATTCTTGAGCTAAAACTGATACATACTAGATAATTCAAATCAAGTCAACCCTTTTTCTAACTCTCAGCTAAATCTCTTCTGCTAAGTTTCTATTCACTTGATTTTCTCAAGATTGGTACTTTTTCTGGATGCCTTTCTGACCTTAAAACTACTGAAACCTTTGAATCTTTGCTGCTATGCTGTGGTGTTATGCTATTCCTATTTTCCCCTCTGAGCTTTCGAGTAGTCAACCAAAGGCTCTGATGTGGTGAAGCCTGTCTCTTTAACCTTACTAAAACCCCATCACGTTTGCATGTTAGCTATGCTCTAGTGTTCGTGTTCGTGTGTGTGTCGTCTTTGTGCTGTGTCGTGTCGTGTCGTGTTGTGTTTGTGTTGTGCTTCTCCACGCTGGCCTCTCTTTGCTCTGTGATTTGTTGCCTGTGTGTGTGTGTGTGTGTGTCGTGATCCATGGTGTGCCGTCCCCTATGAGATACAGAGTGAGAAATGTGCCCTGTAGAACAAAGTGTTCGACTGAAAAAATGGTTCATCAGTGGAGCACAGGTGTGCTTGTGTGAGTGTGTGTTTGTGTGTGTGTGCCTGTTCATGTGTTTGTCCCTTTGTGTGTGTGTGTGTGTGTGTGTGTGTGTGTGTGTGTGTGTGTGTGTGTGTGTGTGTGTGTGTGTGTGTGTGTGTGTGTGTGTGTGTGTGTGTGTGTGTGTGTGTGTGTGTGTGTGTGTGTGTGTGTGTGTGTGTGTGTGTGTGTGTGTGTGTGTGTGTGTGTGTGTGCGCGCGCGCATGTCTCTGTGTGTGTATGTGTACTTGTTCCTGTGTGTGTGTGTGTATGCGTGCACGTGTGTGTGTGTGTGTGTGTGTGTGTGTGTGTGTGTGTGTGTGTGTGTGTGTGTGTGTGTGTGTGGTGTGTGTGTGTGTGTGTGTGTGTGTGTGTGTGTGTGTGTGTGTGTGTGTGTGTGTGTGTGTGTGTGTGTGTGTGTGTGTGTGTGTGTGTGTGTATGCCCACTGGGTGTGCACATTGAGGTCAGTGGAGATGGAGAGCAGAACAATAGTGCCGTTGGTCGGTGTGCATGGCGCCCATACATCTGTGTCTCCATACTAGTCGTGTGCTGTGCTGTATGCAAGTTCACATAGTAGGTGCATGCATGTGTGTGTATATATATATAGGTATGCTCATATGCTTCAACATCTGTCTTTGTTAATGAGTGTGTGGGTGCGAGTGTTTTGCCCCCGTGTGTGTGTGTGTGTGTGTGTGTGTGTGTGTGTGTGTGTGTGTGTGTGTGTGTGTGTGTGTGTGTGTGTGTGTGTGTGTGTGTGTGTGTGTGTGTGTGTGTGTGTGTGTGTGTGTGTGTGTGTGTGTGTGTGTGTGTGTGTGTGTGTGTGTGTGTACGCGTGCCCACCGTCTGTGTGTCATACTCAGCTTTAAATGGGAACTAGGCAAGTAATTTTCTTCTAATTGTTTGCACTCTACTTCACACAGTGTGTAAAAATAAACCAACCGTTCCTCACCAGACCATTGCACCATTTACCATACGATGTATTTTCAGTTGCTTTTTTTTCTCTTCAGGTTTGTTCAGGTTGTTTTTTCTTACTTTATTTTCCCACGTTTACCTAATTTTTCTGCTTGACATGTAACAGGAAGTACAGTAGCCTATTTGTAACTAATGCAACACGCGCTGGCGATACAGTACATTACTCACACTTTTTTAACAGTTTTATAATAACGATAGATACATACTTGTGTTTACTACCATGAATCACATTTTAATTTTTGGGGGGCTTATATTTTCTTTTTAGTTGGATAATGTCCAGTTCCCCTTTAACCTCCTCATGCTTATAGCATTCCCCACTCCAGGCAAACACACAAGTGTCTGTGCACTGAGGTATGAGCTGCACAGGCGGTCACTTACTAAAACAAAAAGATTTATGAACCAAATAAGAAAATGCATAAAATGCATGCAGCCGGTGATGTGTCTGCCTGATAGTGACTGTGTGTTGTGTCCGTGTTTTGTGTGTGTGTGTGTGTGTGTTGGCGTGGGTGTGAATGTGTGTGTGGCTGCTTGGCACCTCCCCAACTTCCCTTCCCCTCCCCTTTCCTCTCCTCCCATCCCCTTTTCCTCTCCTCCTGTCCCCATCGTCTCCTCTCCTCTTCTCTCCCCCCCTCTCCTCTCCTCCCGCCCCCTCCCGTCCCCTCTCCTCTCCTCTCCTCTCCTCCCGCCCCTCCTGTCCCCTCTCCTCTCCTCTTCTCTTCTCTTCTCTCCTCTCCTCCCTTCCTGTCTCCTCTCCTTTCCTCTCCTCTCCTCTCCTCCCCTCCTGCCCCCTCTCCTCCCCTCTCCTCTCCTGTCCTCTCTTCCTGTCCCCTGTCCTCCCCTCCCCTCTTTTCTCCTCTCCTCTCCTCCCCTCCCCCGCTGTCCCCTCACCTCCCATCCCCTCTCCTCTCCTCGCCTCTCCTCTCCTCTCCTCCCGTCCCCTCTCCTCTCCTCTCCTCCCCTCTCCTCCTGTCCCCTCACCTCCCATCCCCTCTCCTCTCCTCGCCTCTCCTCTCCTCTCCTCCCGTCCCCTCTCCTCTCCTCTCCTCTCCTCCCGTCCCCTCTCCTCTCCTCTCCTGTCCTCCTGCTCTCTGGTCCCGTGCCAAGGCCGAGGGTGTATGTGCGTGTGCATGTGCGGCTGCGGATGTCCGTGTCGGAGGCGCGGCCGTCGTTCTCACTCTCACCCTGTGTATTCAGTGAAGCCCGGCGGCAAGGGCTACGGCCGGGGATCCGTGGTCATGGTGGACGAGATGATGAACTCCAGCCCGCCCAACTACCGCTTCCCGGAGGCAGGTCTCCGCATCATGATCACCAATCACTTTGGCCCCAAGACCCGCCTGCGCATGGCCAGCCGCCTGATAATCAACGAGGTGCGGCTCTGCTAGATAGCGGCCAGGCAGGGACAGTTAAAAAAAAACATGCAGTGTTGATGAAACACTTAGAGAGTTGATTTAACGTTTTTTACTGTGAAGTGCATTTGGTTTCACACAGTTGCTTTTCAGGCCGACCAGAACGGAGCTGGTGCCGGTGCCCGCACCAGTTACATTCGGCACTAAAGTGCTTATCTGCAAACCGCCCGTGTTCATATGTGTTCAAACTTTTTCTGCACGTGACTGTGTTATCCGGCTGCACCTGCTGACGGCCACGTTGTCGTCACGGTTCCTGGGGAAAAAACAGGTATTTTACAGTTCGCTTTGCGAACCAACCTTCTGATTTGGGAAGGCTAAGATCGGTCCCCGATTAGGTGCAGGAACAGGCACGGCACGGTTCTCAGTCGGTCTGAATTAGAGGTGCTCCGATCACCATTTTTTGGGTCCGATCACCGATACCGATCACCAAAAATCTTTATCTGCCGATTACCGATCATTGCCGATCACAAAAATGATTTCCTATTTTTTTAATAGCCTATTAATTATGAATACCATTTCTGCCCATAAACCAATCAATCTTAATTTGCACATGTCTATTATTAGGCTATTATTATTATTATTATTATTATTATTATTATTATTATTATTATTATTATTATTATTATTATCTTTCAGACTAGTGTTGGTAATACAGTGTACAGTATTAATCAATGTATAAGTTATTGCATAGAATAACTAAACTATTTAAGATTGAATTGAAACTGAAACATTACATCAAATAGTCTTCCACATACGAGAAAAAAACAACCTGTCGCTTTAAATGAGCAGCCTCGTGAGGAGAGCCCCTCCCCTCTCTGTCACCGTCCACAGTTGCAGTGCTCCACTACCGTTCTGAATCTCTCTCTCAAGTTTTAACCACATCTATCGCCGTTTGGTGTTTCAGCGACTATCAAACTAATCGACTGACTGCCAATTACAACTTTGAAAACAATAATTGACATGTTTGTGCTGACAACGTGAAGTTGTCGCGTGCTGACCAAGGCAACTACACAGGTTATAACGTAACATGGCTCACTGGCGAGTACTCAATCCCAAATTACATTGTCACTCAGGAAAACAGCGCATGGATCGGAAAATCAGATCATTGTTGATGCAGATA
Source organism: Engraulis encrasicolus (assembly GCF_034702125.1). Lineage (NCBI taxonomy): Eukaryota > Metazoa > Chordata > Actinopteri > Clupeiformes > Engraulidae > Engraulis > Engraulis encrasicolus. Next base: position 20,988,309 of record NC_085875.1, read on the forward strand.
TGGTTATGAATGGTGGAAATGAAGGGGGGAATGGCGAAAAGTTATAGACAAGCAAAGATGCCTTCTTTTGGTGCAGTTGCAGCTGTGCAGAGCCAGCGCCTACATGCAGCGCCAGGTGTAAAGGCAAATGGTTGTGAGTGAGGAATTTAATATCTCTCGATCGGTTTTTTGATCGGCATGTTTTTCCGATCACCGATCAGGCTATTTTTGGCCATTATCGGCCGGTCATGATCGGCAGCCGAGCAATCGGAGCACCTCTAGTCTGAATACACCAACAGAGTACTCTCTTAGTGTTGAATTAACAGTGCATTTTTTTACTGTACAGCCAGGCAGGGAGATGCATTTTATGTACCGTAGTTTAGGAACAGAGCTGCTGTCAATCCCAGGTTCAGAAAATAAAAACCCTGCCACACATTTGATCCAAGCAGATTTGAATACACTGAATCGGAGCTGATAAGGGGGATGCATTTCTCAAAACCATAGCTGCCAACTATATTAGCTTTGTTATTTGCAATGCAATTTCTCATTGGCAGCTACCCAGGTTGCTAACTGGGTAGCAACTACGCTTTTGAGAAATGCACCCCAGAGCCAATCATTCAAGACCAAGTACTCATTAAAGTCACCTGTGTTAGAAGGAAACTGTGGCAGCGTTTAACCCTTGTGTTGTGTTCGTAAGCTGCATACACCTGTGGTGTTCGGGTCATTTTTGACCCGTGATAACAAAACTCAGCCATAAAATACCCCAAAACACTAGTTATCATCAAATATTGTTTTTCATCTCATGGCTAACTTGGTATGTATTCATATCCATGGAAATATTACTTTATGTATTCATCTTTTTGACTTTACTGGTCTTTTATCTTACATTATGCAAATCGTTTTTGATTACCAAAACTATCAAAATCTGCATAAATTCACTATTAATACCTCCTAAAGTGATACAATTAGTGATTATGTTGTCCATGTATTACAGCTGATATGAGAGTACAACAACCCCCAAATTTATTTTATTGGTTTTTCTCTAATATTGAAAAATATCATCAATAGTGGCATTTGTGGTGTTGAGGTCCAAACCAACCCAAAGAGATTTATAGCAGGATAAAGACCAAATGTCAACTAAATTAGTTTTTCAGTGCATAAAATCAATGTTTAAATATGTTGACTTGGTGTTTTTCAATATTTATATGATTTTAGTTCTGTAAATATACAAAATAACAATTCTGTCCGAGTCACAGCTATTCCACCAATCTAATGCAAAGATATTGGAAATGAACACATCAATTAACATGAAAAAAGTCACACTATTCATCTGAATCCCCTATGCCATGAACATGGACCATTATGTCATTGCCACATCAACTTTATGGAAAGTATAAGACCAGTTCTACATGTTTGGGTGCCATTATGAATTGTTGATACGTTTTTTGGAAAAAATAATGTGCAAAAATGTATTTTGCAAACAAATGTGCAAATAATCTTATTATATAATGCAGAAATGGATTCCCTGACCATGAAAACATATGAGTAGACACCAGAAATACATCTGTACTCCTTTCACAACAGGAGATATGACGTATTGTAGTGTATGGGACTGTCCGGCAGCCATATTGGATTTGGAATATGAAAAAGCTGGAAAAAAAAAATTCAGGCAAGAAATATATTTTCCTCACCATAAATCACCAAACTAAAGACAAGGGGCAACCAACAGCTTTTCAGAAATGCATACAACAGCCAAAAATCTATGCCGGGTCAATTTTGACCCTGAACACCACAGATGTAACTTTTTTTTTTTTGGACCTTTAAAATTTACTAAAATGATAAAACATATTTTTTGTGTGTTGCAATGATTGTGACTGAGGATTAGATGAAGCCTTATTCCAAGAAAATAAAGGAAAGTGTGTTTTTTCACACTAAAACTTGAAAACGGGTCAAAAATGACCCGAACACAACATAAGGGTTAACCTCTGAACCGGGTTTATGACACCTCTGTGGAGGAGTAACACTTTCCATGAGGCTTGTATTCGCAAGACATCTAATCAATACATTCATAAACATGTACCTAACTCAGTCACATCTTTGACATCTCCGTGGTGAAGGGGGAGTAGAGTTGCTGGTCACTCCATCTCAGCCTCATCATACATTCATGTTTGTCAAAGCTTGAGTTGAAATTCATAAAGGCTAACAGTATGGATTTGCATTTGTGCAGCCCTATGCATTCATATGGTATGTAAAACCATCCATACCAATTCACACGTACTCATGACTGTACTGCTAGAGCAGAGTAATCCCCTGTGGTAAGCTTTATCAGAGCTTCTGGTTACAGACAGTGCATCCTTGATTACAATGCAATATATATGCAGTGCAGTACAGTGCATGCGTATGGCCTGCGGTAACGAGAACTTGTGGAATGGTACGAATATAAATTTCATGAATTTGCTTAAGGATGTATTGTGTAGAGTCTTACGAGTATGAGCTCTGCAGAAAGTGTTCCCAATGGGGGTAGTTAGGATGGGACACACCGCTTTGTACGATGCTTCATTGTTCCAAACTCTGAATAATCAGGCAATTTTCCAATGACAAGCCAAAGTCCTGTTGTTCGAGGCTGAAGCAGGAGCCTTGGATACGTTCAGACAAGAGTCATTCCAGCTAATGATTTTTAATAGAATAATAATAAAAAGTAAATCATGGACAATTTATAGAAAATGTTTTCATGTATTCTACCAGAATGCACACTCATTGAATTAAAGAAAGCAACCCTCCAACAGCCTTTGAACTATTGAAACTTACCAGTGAACTATTAAACAGGTTACCATCAAGCAAATATGAGGGAATTGTTGGATTATTCAGAAGTTGGAACAAAGGAGCAGAAATGTGTAGTCCTTAGCTAGAGGTAGAGCTAGGCAGTGGACAGTGAAGAAGGTTGCGGGATTGTGGCCAAAGATGGAGATGTTGGCTTTCGAAAGTAAACACCCTGTCACATCCCTGGTATTTCTCCTGCCTGTGTACATAGCACAGGTGATTTCACTAAGACGCTAATGTGCCTGCCTCACTAATGCTTTGTTTACACAGCCTGTTCGGAAAATAGTTTGATCAAATAAGCTTTCAGGGTTTTTTTGTTGCTTTTTAAAGCCATAACCAAAGTTGCTGAAAGTAGGGAGAAATCGTGGAATTGTGGAAGGTATTAGTGGTATGAAAATCATATTAAAAACAGCATGTACTTGGAGTAAGTCCAAGTTTTTTTTACATTTTAGTGAACCCTTTGCTTTGTTGCTCTGTACCAAAAAAAGCTAGAATTTCTATACTGCTCTGTATTTTCTGTTTATCCTTTGTTTTTTGTGTCTTAAAGCTTTAAACACATCGAACAGTGTAAACGCAAGGAGTGTAAATGTTTCTGTGCGGGAACACAGTAAGATGTCGATCGATAGCATTGATTCATAATCGATCACTGCCGAGCTGAAGCTTGCACTTCATGCAGGTCGCCCATCTGACATCCCATCCGAAACCACTCTCCATTTCTCCACAAAAGAACATCCTGTCCTCATTATGTACCCAGACGAAAATAAGCTCAGGCTAAAGAGAAATACTGAGAAATGTCATTAGCCATTATTATCAAAAAAGGTTATGTAAAATCACATCGCTATCTGTCAGTCATTGTGATACACCTCCATTTTTTGTGACATCTGTCGTGTGGCGATTATAAAACCTCTGGAAAAGAGAAAGTGTTACTTAAAAAGTGCTGGATGCGTACATAGTCACATACAGTACATTTGAAGGATGGGTTCTTTGTACATCACTGAAGCCTTAAAGACTTAAAAGTTATTTTAAGATTGACTTCTGTAGAAGATCTGTAGTCCAGTACTTGACATATATGATATTATACGTTTTTATTCAATATCTTTATTCAATAATCTTTATTCAATATCTTTACAAATGATAATTACAAGTATTCAGTGACTATTCAGACATAGCATAAGCCCAACACTCTACCCCTCTAAGATGTTTTTTGCCCGCTAGAGTTCTTGAATTGAACTATACACAGTAGAAGTCTTGAAACAATACGTAAGTTATTGTTAGTTATTAATGATTAGTTTTCTTAGCCTTTTGACTTTAGTCATCATCTGATGTGCAGTGTGTACGTCTTGTTAAGTATGTCCTTGCCACCTTATCACCGAGTCTCATCTGTCTTTGCCAACCTCATTTTCCTCACATCACTTGCCACTGGCATCTTGCTGGGTGCTGCTTTGCGCTGTCCTGCTGGGGCTGCGCTGGGCTGTGCTGCGCTGGGCGTGTCGGCTGGTTGGCTGGCTGGCTGGCTGTCTGGCCGGGCACACACAACCACGCGCACAACTCACATGCAGCAACAACGGATGGTGCAGGCATCCAACGGGATGGATGGCACGGCGCTGGGCGACGGTGGCAAGATGGAGGCCCTGGAGAACGGCGGCACGGTGCCCGACGACAAGCTGGCAGAGGAGGGCGACGACGGGGAGCAGTCATCTCCCTTCAGCCTGCCAGGTGATGAATGTGTTTTGTTTTGCTGCTTGCTGGGGTTGTGTGTGTGTGTGTGTGTGTGTGTGTGTGTGTGTGTGTGTGTGTGTGTGTGTGTGTGTGTGTGTGTGTGTGTGTGTGTGTGTGTGTGTGTGTGTGTGTGTGTGTGTACTGTATGTGTGTGTGTGTGTGTGTGTGTGTGTGTGTGTGTGTGTGTGTGTGTGTGTGTGTGTTTCGTGTTTGTGAGTGTGTGTTTCGTGTTTGTGCGTGCGTGCGTGCGTGCGTGCGTGCGTGCGTGCGTGCGTGTGTGCGTGCATGCGTATGTATGCGCACTTGCAAATTCACATAAACACTATCTCGCTCCCGCTGTCTCTTCCACCTTGACACACATGCACTCCCCTTCTCCTACACGCCCACATGCACAAACCCCACTCAGACATCTTAATCAAAGCAATTAACTGGGAGGGCTGTCACAAAATAGCACACACATTTTCATTATCCGAGGAGGTGACACGATCAATTTAGCGCTCGTGGACACATCTTAATGTTCTTAATAGGGGACAGAACCGGAGAAGTTAGATACGGCAGTTTAGATCATTGTGGTGTGATTTTTATAGCCCATTTTGGCTTCCATGGAGTGGACATTTTATGGCCATTCTAATAAAGTCCTCCCTATTATTTCTGTCCAGTTATCCTGTCGTTCTGCCGAATACACTGTATGGATAATTGGCCTGGTAGGACTATGGCTCTTACATATGTCTAAGTTGTAACAAATTATTTTCTATATGCACTGCAGGTGTTTTTGGTCAATGGTACTGAATAGAATTGCCTCCCTAGCATCCTAGTTTTCAAAAAAGATGGTTCTAATGAAGACATGTGAGATAATTACTGTAAAAGTGCTAAGTGAAATCGCCCGTGTTAAAGCCTTCAGCCCAAGCACATTGTAGTGCCCGACACTGAAGAAGGTTAAGACTGAAACGTCTGACGGGCAATTAAATACACAACTTGGAGTGCTGTCCTGTCCTCTTTTATTTTGTATCATTCTTAAGGAATGAGCACCCAGTTGCTTTTTACTTTGGTTGAGTAGAGCGTGTTATACCACTTAGATCCAGATAGAAACACCTTGGAGGTCTCATGGAAGTCACATGGTATGGAACGGGAAATAAAAGTGGCTCCAATACACCCTTTATAGGGCAGTCATGAGTAGCGGTTAGGGCATCAGACTTCTACCCCAAAGGTTGCCGGTTCGACTCCCGACATGGCAGGTTGGTGGGGGGAGTAATTAACCAACGCTTTCCCCCATCCTCCTCCATGACTGAGGTACCCCTGCCCCCTTGCAAGGGTGAGGCATACATGCAATTTTGTTATGTGCAATGTGCAGTGTTCACTTGGGTGCTGTGGAGTGCTGTGTCACAATGACAATGGGAGTTGGGGTTTCACAGTTGGGCTTTCACTTTTTTCACTTATTATTCACGTCTACAAGGACAGTGACCAGGGCTGAATTAATGCACTGGATAGGTATTGCTACAGCCTAGGGGCGCCCACCTGCCAGGGGGCCCCCAATTGGCCAAAGGGGGGGAAATCAATGTCATTGGAGAAATGTAACAAGATGTGGTGTTGATAACTTAGTCTGCAGTGTCAGGTAGCGTTTTAAATCTTATTAATTCTCCTCTTGGGTTGGAATTAGGACGCAGTCAATGTAATTTTGTGATGAAATTTGGCTTCTGTGGGGGCTTACAGCAACCTGTAGCCCAGGGGCCCTGTGCGTTCTTAATCCGGCCCTGCCAGTGACATTACTATGTTTTGGTTGCAGTTGCTAGTGCTGCATTATTCTGAAGGGCTATGGGCATCCTGACTGGAACTAGCAGACCGGAAATTCTGTGGGAGCAGAACAAACATTTCAACAAAGACGCTTTTGCACACCTCTGTAGTTGGGCAGGTGCGTAGGATAGTGGGGTTGTCATTCAAGTGTAAAGAAATCCTGCACACTGTCCATTCCACCAACAAACTTCAATACAACGTTTTGGTCATCCGACCTTCTTCAGGTAAAACAGGACAAACATTGAAAGGGTCAGGGTTAGTGAACAGGGTAATAAGGTGGGCACTGTGGGTGCATCCCAATATGTGACCTTGTCTCCTCCACTTGAGCTTGTCTCCTCGTCCCGCCTCCTGGCCCCTCCTCCGTGGAGAAAACAATAAAGTTTCCCAGCTGTCAGCCTAGCCACAACAACTTTTGAGGGACTGTTTTTCATTCACCATAGCAATTGCAAACGAGAAAAAGACTCTACAATTGAGCTTTTGCAAGATATTGAAATATAATGCTGTTGTCAGTGATGTCATCATGACGAGAAGCGAGTGGAGGAGGCAAGGTCCCATATTAAGATGCACTCTGTAAGTCACTTTGGATAAAAGGCGTCTGCTAAGATGTAAGTGTAATGGCCATTTCTCAATGTCAAGTGTTCTAGCCTTGCTAGGACGTGAAAGGTCCAGTGATTGGATGCTTTTTGGTGAACTCCGCGGAGTATCCAATCACGTTTAGGCGTTTAACGTCCTAGCAAGGCTAGAACACTTGACATTGAGAAATAGTCAATGTCAACTGGTTTCTATACCGCAGGTGGCTGTGTGAACAAGCTGAAGTGGCTCATCTCCTGGCCCATCCTGCTGCTGCTCTACTTCACCATCCCCAACTGTGGCAAGCCTCGCTGGGAGAGGTTCTTCATGCTCTCCTTCTGCCTCTCCACACTCTGGATCGCCATCTTCTCCTACTTCATGGTCTGGATGGTGAGTTGGGAGACAGAAGGGTAGTACTTTATTTGAGGGGGATCTACATACATAAGGGTGTCATGTCACAAAAGAATTGCATGGCAAACGAAAGCAAAAAAAAAGACATTTAAGATACATGACACATGACAGGAGCATTTAAGGTTTTTATGACATTATGTGCTATTTGTTTTTTGAAATGTCAAGTTGGCATTGTTTGGGTGTCATGGCATTCCAGAAAACGAATGACACAACATACTGTATTGTGTATGTTTTTGACATGGGTCATGTCATTCTCATGATGGTTTCATAACATCCTTACATACATCTCTTCAACGAAAGTATTACCGGACAAAGAGTAATCATTTTATTTTGAGAGACAGAAAGGATATAGGATGTTTTTTCATTCATCTTTTCCTTGATAAACAAATTATTTGAAGTGACGATTTAAAAACAACAACAGCAATAATAACCACAAGACTGGATAAGCAATATGGAACCAGAAAAAACAACATTCATCCAAGAATATGGGCTGTGTAAAACAAAAACAACTGTTGTTCGATATTCAGTCATAACAGATGTACAGGAGGGGTTGTACAGCCTTGGAATTGCCAGTGGACTGATGTCAGCATAGAGAGGTATAGATAGTAGGAAGAGGAAAACAACAGTAACTATGGCTATGCATGATACCCAAGAAACCTCATCCAAGAAGCAAAAAAATCTGTTTGATATTCACACAGAATACCACATCTAACCTTGGACTACCTGGCGTATTGAGGTGATGAGAGAGAGAGAGAGAGAGAGAGAGAGAGAGAGAGAGAGAGAGAGAGAGAGAGAGAGAGAGAGAGAGAGAGAGAGAGAGAGAGAGAGAGAGAGAGAGAAGGAACCGTCAAAAATGCACAGAATGTGCTGACCAGAAAAAAAACACCCAAAGCCTCATTCAAGAAACAGTGCTTTGCAAAGAAAAAAAAGTTGTTCGATTTGCACTCAGAACACCCCTTATAGCACGGGAATAACCGGTGGAAAAAAATTGCTGCTGCTCAGCAAAAAGTTTCCAGAGAGAGCACAAGGAGTGCAGTAAAGGCTGGCTGCCTTTACAGCAACCTCTGCTCAAAACATTTCATACTTACGAACTCTGATAGCACTGCAGCAGAGAACTGCTGTGCATGGTGATCATTTATCATGATAGGCCAATCCACGGTCAAATGGAATATCTACCGATGCTAAGGATATGTGAAAGTATACTCTGCTTTTGATGAACACAACAAAAAATCTATACAATTAGAATTTCCACTAATCACCTGTATTCGCTCTGTGAACCAAATATCCATTGTCACTTTTTTTTTTTTTTACTTCATTAGTTCATCTGTATGAGTGCTTGGTGTACAGTAAGCCTGCAGTAATTGGCATGTCTACTTGCACTCGCTGTGGGCACAGAGTACTTGGAAAGCATAATCACTAGTGAGATGCAGGAGTAAGAAGAACAGGACGTGGGATAGAGGCCTTATTTCACGTAGCAGTAGACACCCTCAAACGCTGAATCATTTTATAGTGCAGTCATAGTAGCCTGGTTTTACCACACCACATTAACTACTTCGTAATTCATTTTTCGTCTGGATCCTCTATGCACTGGAATGCGTGTGTGTGGGAGGAGTGAGCTCAGCTCTTTTTTGAAATGAGTGGTGACCAATTGCTGACAGTTGACGTTCATGACGTATGTTATGCACCCAAGTGCGTTCACTTATTGGCCGGTCACCTGGAGGACAACTAAACCCTCCCCAGAGAAGCGTAGTCAGACCATTCGCGAATTACGAAGTAATTCAAAATGAATGGTCCGACCTGTCATGCTACATTCATAGCAGGTAGAACCTTCTATCAATTCGATTCGCTAACATCTCAAGATTCCTGCCACGCAGGGTCCGACACATCTTGGTGACACTTCTGTACCCAGACAGCAACCTTGTGCCCAATGTGCTGTTATCACCAAACCAAATTCCATATTTGCCAAAGCCGCACATTGACCATGCTAGCTTCTCGGGTGCTTTTGGTCCCACTGGACTCTCTGCTGAGACCTCCAGATCACTGAAGCTAGTCATGCGAGTCATGCTATACATACATTATTCCAACAAATTTAGGATAGTGGACAAGTGAAATGTTATTGATGAGGAATAATGTGATACGTACATAAAT
>NC_085875.1:21002746-21080246 GCF_034702125.1 Engraulis encrasicolus
CATGAATATACAACTTGAATAAACAAACAACACCCCTTCATCTCTTACCAGACATAACGCTGTTGAAAAAATATAAATATATATATATATTTGTGAAGATTTACAGCTTTCAAAGCAGACTGTTTTGAACAACATTTGAGGTATTCCTGAAAGTGCACTTCAAAGTAAATGGGTATTTGTTTGTAAAGTTTTCTATCTATTAAGGGCACTGGTTGCTTGCCAGTGCTTTTCTACTCAAAAACGATTAAATGATACTTTGAGTACACACTGAAGGGTAGAAGCCATGCTTTCCATTGCAAATCAGCAGTTCACAGTTGGGTGTGGCAGACAGAGATTAAAATCCAACCTACAGTATATAACGTTCGTTATAACCAGGGATAAACAAAGTGATCTGAAACAGGTAGATCTCTTGGCATAGTTGAGTGCGTTCAAAAGCACTCAGTGGGGGTGAATCCCCTTTTTTTGTACCAGGTTTTGGTGTTGAGCAGTGACAAGTAAGTGGAACTGGCAAGCCCAGCCTGAGACACCAGAGCGTGTCACAAAACATTATTGCTGAGCGTTGACACCGCACAGTCCCATGTGAATCTTTGCTATGACGCACGCTGGCTTAGTCGCTTAGTGGCATGCAAGCTGCTTAGTCATTTCTCTGAAAGATGTTGTACCGATTTTTACTCAATTAAACCCAGAAAAATATTAATATTCGATGGAGTTGAGCTCCATAATATCTTAGTGAAGTCTTCTTTGAGTCTTAGTTAGCTGACTGATGAACACACACACACACACACACACACACACACACACACACACACACACACACACACACACACACACACACACACACAAACACACACACACACACACACACACACACACACACACACACACACACACACACACACACACACACACACACACACACACACACACACACACGTGTAATGGCATTACAAAACGAGCAACACGACAGGCCTTGACGATTCTATGAATTCACTTGCGATTCCTATGCAGACTCAGAATACAAAGGAGGGAAACGGGGAAAGCACAAAGCGGCAGTGTTTACCGTAGTAGTTACCATGACTACTATGCCTCTGTGTTACCTCACTATGTTGCTAGGTTACCTCACGGACAGGTAGTTCACTAAGTAGTGCAACAGTTTTGAAATTTGCAGATGATATTCATCATCACTCAATTAGTCATGTCTGGATTAATCAATATCAATCACAGTTTTTCAAACACTGTTAACTGGGCTTTTCAGAACTCTTGAAATGTCAGAAGAACCATTTGAGAAATCATACTGATCATCCAGAGGAGTGCAAGTGAAACACAGTACACAATGTGCTGTATAGTTCCTCATAGTAGTCTATCGATGACGGAGATAATCTACTATTCAGAAGAGAGAAAACAGGTGCAATATTTCATCATTCGTTTCTCTCCAGAGTTCTGCCATACTTCCAGATCCACCACTACTCATTTCACCAAAGACTGATAAATATGGTCAACTCATTCGGTCATACTGTACTTTGCTGACATTCTCTTAACCAGTGACTTACAGCTACTATTTAGGCACAAGGGACTGTGTCTCGCTGGAGCAACGAGGCATTTGATGTCTTGGTCAAGGACACTGTATGGATGGAGGTCAGACAAGAGGGCATTGGTTATTTACACTACCCCCACATTTTTCCTACTTGTCAGGTTTTGAAACTGACACATGCTCCAATCGCAAGACGACTCCCCCATCTATTAGAACATCCATATTAGCCTTTTTCACCGTGACGCCAGAGAAGATCCATTTTTTAAGTGAAGCAGGATTACAGATTTCCACAGAAAACAAGTGGGGAGCAAGTTTATGACTATGCCACAGGATGGTGTCTCCAAACGGATTGAATCAAAGATGTCTGGCGTCACGTGAAGATGGCTATTTCCTCAGTCTGTGTCTCAAGAGGAGGTCTAAAGAAAGATTTTGTCCTGGAATTAGAAAAAAAGCATTGGATCCTAATGCAGTCAACTAGGCAAAGGAGGACATGGATCAAATCAGTTCCTTCACAGGTGGACCATCATAGGTCGCCATCTTCATTGCTTATGTGTCCTACAAGTTTCTTCTCTTTCTCCATTTCCTATTGAGGTCGTTGGGTTTCACATATACTACATAGAGTATATGGGAGTGCTGCTCTGCTCTGCATACAGTCTCAGCTGAGAAAGTTTTATGCAAATGCTTTTCTTTGATGTTGATTTTTGCGATTCGTTCCGTGTTTTCTTCCCTGTGGATACCCCCAATGTGACATGAATGTGTTGCACTTTATTCATGTGTGGACACTACCAAGAGATGTTTGTTTGTTTTTGGTCTTTTGTTTCTTATTTTTAAAGACAAAGGGAGAGGAACCAGTCCTGCCCTTTCACTGTGCAATAAAATTAGATGATTATGATGAATCTTATGAAAATGTTGATGATTATAAAAATTATTTTAGTCGGCTTTGGAGATTCCTGCTCTAACAAAGAGCATTTGTTATGATGAATGAAATGAAAGAGACTTTTGGCGTCAACACCTAGGATGACATGTTAAGTTGGACCAACACCGAGAGGTGCTTTGAAAAAATGTTTTTGTCGTGTGTCGGGTTGGTCTTGGCTCCCGTGAGCTGGGCAAGGACACCAGATGGCAAGCACAGAATTATGGGTAATTTGCATGTTTGTTAAAGTTTTTTTGTTCACGTCTTGATTGCTTGTTGGTTTTCTTCACCCTCCTGTGCACATATGCATAGCTCTACTGTATAGTGTTCCACCAAGACTTTTAGCCAGCGTACAGTGCACTGGACATTCCGGTGGGATTGACTGCCCTCTGCTGTTCGTTCAGTGAACAAGTGATTTTTCACAGATGTGTCAGCAGCTCTCTTGGGCATTTCTTTGAGAGCCAACACTAAAGAAAAAGACATTTTCTGGACAACTGATTTTTTTGTCAATACTGTAAATTTTTAAAAGGCCTGTTTAAAGTGTGTACAGACAAAAAAAACTGTCCAAGCTTTGTTGTACAGATGGATGTTGAGACTCACTCTCTCTCGCAGTGCTTCCGTCCCTTACGGAGTGAGTTCACATCTCTTACTGAAGAAGATCACCCCCACCCCAATGCTCTGCAGTACACTTTACATTCCTTATTTTTCTATTTGCTTCTAATTTTACTTTTATTGTATTGCCCTGTACCATTGACGATGCATGTGACGCCTACCTAAAACAAAGAAGCCATTTTCTCATGGCTGGAGGAATGAGCTGGAGACTGCTGAGCCAAAACCTCCTCAAACTGGCAGCTATGAGTCAACCTTTTGCAGATTTGTTTTCTTATGTTTTGTTTTGTTTGTTTGTTTGTTTGTTGCATTCGGTCTCTTTATTTTCTCTCTCAAGGCCGTTGGGAGTGACAGGGTGTTAGGTAAGTCAGTATCCTGTATCGTGTCAGTGAGTAACTAACCTGTTGGTGTGCAGTTTTTAAAGCAGTACTGTCACTGTTGTGTTGGAAGACTGTATTAAAATGTTGCTATATTAAATGTACACTGTATATAAAAAATATATATATAATAGATTATAATATAAAATACCTATACATATAAATATAAATATATATATATATATCTATATATATGTAAGAAGGTTATATGTTTGTCCATATATGCAGTTCTACACAAAGCTAAAGAAAGTTATGAGTCAGTCCCTTTTGTAACCCACACACATACTCTCACACACAGTCAGTTTTACCATTAGGCCTGATTGCCTAGGGCCCTGCCAAATCTGCCCTCTGTAGATCCAACACACACACACACACAACACACACACACACACACACACACACACGCACGCACGCACGCACGCACGCACGCACGCACGCACGCACGCACACACACCACCCCAACTCCCATGACCAATACCTGCTGTCTCTAACCAGGAGCATGGTGCCTGTGTTCTGTGGGAAAGGCCAAGGAGAGTCTATGTGAGTAACTGGTGGCAGTAGAATGATGTTTGGTTGTTTACATCCTTTGTGCAAAGCTCAACTTGGAGGCCAATGTTGACAGTGTAGCTCAGACGAGCCAGCTTATAGTCAACCAGCCGTGCCAGCAGATGGTCCATGTATTGGTGCTTGCTTTCGACGAGGGACAATCTCTCTCTATCTATCTCTCTCTCTCTCTCTCTCTCTCTCTCTCTCTCTCTCTCTCTCTCTCTCTCTCTCTCTCTCACTCACTCACTCACACAAACAGACTTTCTATCTATTTCTCTCCATCGCTTTCTGTCTGTTTTCTCACTTCTCCTCTCTCTCAGACAGACAGTGTTTAAACACAGACAGTTGACAGTTTCCCTGTCAGCTCACACGGCAAACAGATGGGAGAAGATGGAAGGTGGAAAAAAGACACTTCTATGAACACTTCAAGTGCAGAGGTCAAACAGACTGTGCTAGAATAATGCAAGCAGGAAAAGACGGGACGTGAAAATGTGTTTTGATTGAACATGGATTTAATGTTGTGGCATGACTATCACTAGTTTCCAGACCAAAACATTCATTATGGCTCATAAGCCGTACTTTTTCAGTCTTAAAAAAAGTCACATGAATTTCGTCCATAACATTACAATTCCGCAAAGGGATTACTAAATGAATCTGTCTCATCATGGACTCCACGTGTTGCTATAAGGTTTTTGGTTTATTGCGTTTCATTTCTGTTTCTGCTATGAGACTTGTCTTTGTTGTGCTTTTGCACGTGTCAACAGTGCACACACGCAAGAATTTATTAGGTAAAAAGTGTCCCAATATTCCCAAATGGTTTTGTACATAGAGCCAAATATTCTTTATCATTTTGCGATTAACTTCTTGATTTTTTTTTTGTGTGCCATGAAGATGATGATTATAACAAGTCTTAATATTACTATTGGTATTATTATTATTACTGATGATTATTGTAAATGTTAGATTTTATGATTAGTTTTGAATTGGTAGTTGGGTATTTTTATAGATATATACAGTACATAGTATTTTTCAAAGCTTAACAGTGGGCCTCATGTTAAAAAAAGACTCAGTTATTGTTTTATCCCCTGCAGGGGAGAGAGTCAGTTATGAGGTAATTTCCTGTTGCCAGGAGGCGATCGAGTGTGTGTGGCGCTGCCTGGTGATCTTGTCTTTTTTTAGTCTGCACCTGAATTAATGTCCACCTTATACCTCTTCAAAAGAGACACTTTAAAAGAAGTTGAAAAACAAACAAAAATGAAGTCGCTGAAAGCTTGACTGCACTGTACAACTTGCATGAAGACGCACACAGAGAGAGAGACAAACACAAAACACACAAAACTCTGTAGATATCATCCTTCTCACAAAAAATCTCTTGGACACCCATGTAGAGAAAATTATGCTTACAGACTGAATGTGACCTCGTGCACTGTGAGAGGAACACTTCTTCTGAGATACTTCATCAGAAACCAGTGAAAAGGCAAAGACTTTGTGATGTGTGAAATTTTAACTCAAAGACATTGGTGTGTAACTTGAATGTATTGTCTTGCTATCAATGGATGTATCCAACCAATGCATTTTACTGTAAAGCAATAATATGAAGATGATAATGATGTAAATTGTTATTTAAATAATAAAATATATAAATATATGGACATCACTTAACAAACTCGAACATGCAACCAACTTTTACTGAGTGTCTGCTTTTGTTTACTTCATCTTGGGAAGTGTGGCCTGGCCTATAAAGTGGATTTTTTCAAAATCTGCCTATATAAGACCTAAAGATATTTCAATATGTACTCGGGTTCTCAAAATAGTACTGTTGTTGACCTACACTTCTCAAGCTACTTCACAGACAGTTTAATAGTGTAAACCAAATGATTAATGAATATATCCAAACCAGTTATTAATTTATTTCCCCCTATACCCAAATACCATTATTTCTACTAGGGTGTTTTTATTGTTATTAGCCTAGTCCTATTCATATTATTACACACATTGACACTGCAACAGCAGCCGACAGTGATAGGCTACTCCAACATTAGGCTCGTTTGCAATCACGCAGCAAAAGATTTGATCAAAACGTGATTTGCTTGGTCATAAAAAGGAGGGGATAACTGCGTCGCAACCAAGCTGGACACATCAGGACGACGAGATTTCAACAGCGGCAAAGAAGGTGGATCTATAGGTCTGTGGGTGGATCTACCTATTTTGACAGCGGGTGTACCAGGGCGCCCTCTCGTGGAATTAAATAATCATGGCGCTAATTCCATGACGTGCTTACCATCGTCGGCACATGCTTGTGAAATGCGAGACTCGCTCTGCGTCTCGGAGAGAAATCGGGTGGTCTTGTGGTAGAGACACAGGTTACCACTCAGTGAATCATGGCACAAGTCTTATGTGATGATTTGGCTTCACTTCCATGTAATAATTCAGTTAATTAGTTCTCACTTTAGGCTATTCATTTTGTGTTTTGGGACCAAAGTCGTCATTCAGATAGGACCGTTTTAAAATTACTTAACAGCGCCAACCCATGCTGCGAGGATTGAACCCAGGTGTTCAATATGTAGCTTTACCATGGCGCGCCAACCACAAAGGCCACTCTGTTTCGTGCACTTTCATACATAAAAGACAAGATAAGTCTCTCGCAACTGGTCTGTTTCCACATTAACCATCAGCAACTAAAGACTCCCCGTGTTTCGGTGCAGTTTCGAACCGGGGACCTAATGAATGGAAGTCAGGCGCGCAACCACTACTCTAACCGTCGAGCAGGCGCCCGCGGAATAATACTGATTTTGTAACCTACGGCATACACTCCTAACGTGGCGAAGATGGAGCATCTGACGACAGGGTGGTTTGTTTCTTTTTTTTCTGTTGTAAGTGGGTTGTGCGCGACCATACATATGGATGATACCACTCTGAGTATGCTGCATTTGAGCATGAAATGCATTTCAGCATGTAGAAAATGAAGCACGTTCAACTACACACACATGAATCACATGAGCTATGAACACCAATCACGGCAGATTCCTCACATCATGGAGGAGGTCTTCTGCCCAGCGCAGTAGCTTTCTGGTACTGCGTGGCAGCTTGACAAAACTTTTGTTCCCGCGATGGTTCAACCCCATGTGACACGACTGCCGCGCAGAGGTCACTCCCTTCAACTGCATCGTGAACGGCAAATTCTAACCAGGATGCTTCACGCGGACACACTGAGCATGCTCGCTGCCTAGCAAATTTTCAACTTCGTCAAAATTACGCCATCACGAACGCCCTTATTCTCCCAGTGCAACGGGAGTGGAGCAAACCAATGAAGTAGAGCGGGGGGTTCTCAATCAGATCGTCAAAACACTTTTATCTGTATTAGAATCACATTTGACTAATGTGTGCAATAGCCTACGTTTAAAAAAATGACAATTACGCCACAGCATGGCTCAGACGAAAGATGGGCCTACGTTGTATGTGGCAGCTTGCTACGATGTAAGTTGCCAATCCTCACGACACTAAGTTTGACTAGTTTCACTTCCACCCCCCGCCCCATGCAATCTGCCCTCTCTTGCCATCTGCTTTTGACACTGGCAGTAAACGCGATTTATGAGCCTTCGTGTCAGCGGCATTGTTTTAACAACATAAAGCTACATTTTGATACTTTGTCAGTAGCCTACGGAGCGTTAGTGAAATGGCAAGGGTAGGCTAAACGCCCACTCCTGTCGCACAGCACTGGAGAAACCGTGCTGTTTGGATGAGAAGCCCACTGGAAACGTACCCGGGCCATCGATCCCAAAAAAATGAAGCGCCGTTGCCAGGCACAGTAAGCCCATACGACTTCATTGCGAGCGTTGACGTTGCGCAACGGACGTCAGCGAGAACTTGTTGTCACGATGTGGGTGTTATTAAATACAGCGCATTTAAAGTCGGCCACAAATATGAACGAGACGATGAGCTCGCACCGGTTTGCTCTACTAACACACCACGTGTGAGGAGTGGGGGGACAGGCAGTGAGGAGGAGCTGAAGTGGGGTATGGCAAGCCAAAACTGCCACTTTTCGGATCAAAGTAGCACGTTAAGATTGAAATTCGCCCGTTAAAAGCGCCCGTTTTCCCGGAATACGGGCGCTTTTTTCGCCGTCTTTCACCAACAACGGCCGCTCTGTACGCGCGCCATGATGCGTTGGAACGACGCACGTCACCGACGCCCGTAATTTCATGTCAAAGCGCGCGTTCCTGACGCGCGTCGCTACCGAGACAACGGGCGTTGAAGACGTGCGTTTTCCTAATATGATAATAATGTCCATCCTTCTTTTCCGAGAGCCAATGCATTTGAAGTGGTTGCGGCCAATCGCTGATCAAGACAGCCAGACCAAGACAGTTCATCACAGATGAATAACAGGAAACAGGAAACTTTCTGATTAAAATGTTAGTGCATTAGGTCAGAGCAGTTTCGAACGCCATAGCTCATGTTCTTTCTCTCTCTCTCTCTGCAAAGGTTTGTTGAGTAGCCTACATTTTGACCCAAGTAGCCTACTTTACTCAATTACACTGGAACCTGGCCTGACTGAGTAAAAAAAATGACTGAGAGACTAAATGACATGCACAATAATGCCACAATCCGCCGGAAATGAAAGATTGTGCAGGATCGCACACAGCATTTCCACTATTTTACTATATTGTATCAATGTATTTGATGATGGCTGGTGCCGAGCAAGAGATAGAGGTTATGGAGGACGACATTCAAGAAAAATAAACAAGAGGAAGAGGAAAGCTAATAAAGTAACTAAGTAACTTAGGCCTACTCAAATTACATTTTAAGTGAAAGAGGCCATGCCACTCTAATTACAAGTCAAGTCAAGTAGGTTTTATTGTCAGTTTCTTTACATGCACTGGTCATACAAAGAATTTGAAATTACATTTCTTGCTTTCCCATACAGACATAGACTAATCTAGGTAAGGACATAGACAGTATAGACATAGACAGTACTTATACATGGACTTAAGACAGTATGGACATAGACAGTGCTCATACAGACATTTAAAGTGCAAGACTGGACAACAGAAGACTTGTAGAGGACATACATTACATTACCATGTCCACCTTTTTTCATAATCCTTGGTGTTATCTGACCTGGTATGCAACATTATTTTAGATGGAAAGTTAGGCTATTTGATGGTGTATTTCAAAGCATTTTATTGCGCCCAAAAACACCTCTCAGGAGAACTTAAGCGGTTTGTCCATAATGTTTATGAGCTTTGCACTGATTGGCTCAGCTGTTGCTAGAGAACCACGTCATTGTAGATCAACAGACAGAAATGCAACACCATGTTAACAAGTGGCAGCTTTGTCAGTTTCTTCAAATACAGTAGAGCCTGGTATTCATGTCATAAAAAATAAATCCACATTTACATCATAATTTGTAGTAGAGATAAGACGCTGCAGTATAAGACGCTGTCAAATATTGTTTCCAACCTAAGACGCTGTCAAATATTGTTTCCAACATACATGCAACCGGCTTCCTAAAAGGCTCAGCCAATTTCAACATGCAGTCGTCATGCTCACACACTACCCTGGACTTGTCAGTACCTGAGATTTTTACCCCCCAAAATCATCCAAAAGGTTATGCATCAATATTTGGAGTAGATAGTTTTTAATGTAAACAAAATCTGCCCCCATTAGAATAGCCCAGATCTCGGAAAGGGCTGAGCCGAAAAATGCAATGTACTGACAAGTCAAGGGTAGTGTGAGCAATAATACAACAGCATATTGAAATTGGCAGGACTGCTCCTTTAACAGTAGGTTAACAGTTTTAATAAAATGTGGAAAGGGGAGGGCACCCTTTCAATTTCAAAACTTGGATGGATTTGTAGCTATCCAGTTGCTGCAAAAAAACAGTTCTAATTACTATCCAAGACCATCAGTAAAAAAAAAACATACCAAATTATGGAAAATTCTACTTCTAATAGGTAATAGATGACGGTACCTTCCATTAAATAACCCTGTGAAAGCAAAATTGGGTAACTCCAACTTCCAGTGTCATTGTGACACAGCATTCCACGTTACACATAGCAATACTTTATACCCCATCCGTGCAAGGGGGCAAATCACAATGGCGCCGGAAAGGGAGGAGTGCGGCGGGGCGGTACTATGCTCAGGATACTTCAGTCATGGAGGAGAACACTGCTTGATGACTGCCCCCACCAACCTGGTGGGTCGGGAGTCGAACCGACAACCTTTAGGCTGCAATGTCCAACAATAGGCTAAAAATGATTCAGGTGATTAATATCATCCTTTATAATTACAAAGAGACATCAATCAAAATCTTTATGGCTTTAAATGGGGACCATCATTTTTTAATTTGGTTCTGATTTGGCCTAATTTTAATGTTCTCAAACAGAATTTTGGCCACAACCTCAACACTAACCCCAGGTTAAGAACCACTGCTATAGACAGCAATCACTGTGTAGTTCACTCTACAACAGGGATGGGCAAATGGATGCCCGGGGGCCACATGCAGCCCGCCTCCTCACTCAATGCGCCCTATAGATAAAACAGTAGGCCTAATTAAGAAAATAATGACCATATTTTTTAAACACGATTACTGAATCAATATGTTGTAATTATACTGTGGGCCAATAGAGTGAAAGCGTGAAAGTGAAAGCCCAATTGGGAAACTCCAACTCACATTGTCATTGTGACACAGCACGCAAGTGAACACTACACACTACGAAAGTGCATTCATGTCTCATCCGTGCAAGGGGGCAGCCCTCAATGGTGCCCCAAAGAAGCAAGGCGGGACGGTACCATGCTCAGGGTACCTCAGTCATGGAGGAGGATGGGTGAGAGCACTGGTTAATTACTCCCCCCATCAACCTGGCGGGTCGGGAGTTGAACTGGCAACCTCTGGGCTACAAGTCTGACACCCTAACTGCTTACCCATGACTGCCCAATAGAGTATTGAGTATACAGGTAGAGTATTATATTCCTTCCAAACAATATGGACAGTTAGAGAACAACCAACTCTGTAAATTGGAGTCAGATCTGTGGTCATGTGAACCCCTGATGCTGGTGCTGAAAAAAACATGGCCCTCCTCATCATAAGTTGCCCATGCTATATAATGTCAACACCTGTGTTGTTTGCTCCATCTTGGGACTTTAATGGTACCATGTCAAGCTTTGTATACTAAGTGTGACATACGCTACCTGACCGGCGGAAGAACAAAATTATGGTATAAATTATCGTACATCTGGCAACACTGACAACCGGCGTGAATGCACTTGGCAGAATAACATACGTCAATTGTCAGCGATTGGACAGAGCTCATTTCAAATCAGAGCTGAGCTCACTTCTCCCGCCCTGGTGCTCAAGGATACGAAGGATCCAGACCTAAAATGACTTAGGAAGCAATTAATGTGGTCTGGTAAAACCAGGCTACCTCAGTCACATGTGCAAACAAACAAAATCAGCAAGGCACAATGCAGGAAGAAAAAGGTTGTTGTTAGAGATTAACCTAGAACAATTTGATTGGGAGCTTGGTTTTGGACATGTTCAGCTGCAGAGTGTGATCCTTCATCCAGGTGGACAGGTGAGCGAGATGAGTAGATCTGAAACGGTGTAGTCATCTGACTGAAATGACAGGTAAAGTAGCAAAAGAATGTTGTGTTTATTACAATGATACAGTATTAGCAGGAAACAAAAGACACAGTAGGCATTCACTCCAGGTTGTGCAAAGTATAGGCCTTTCTCATGGAGCGGGGATGTCAAACCTTGGCCATTTGTATAATTTATTTAGTCCACAATGATCATTTTAAATATCTAACAATTGGTCCACATATGGCTTGGACATGAAACATGGGTAGGCACATAGGCTACAAGAGCATTACTAGTGTAATCTCACACTTAGAAGGTATAGCATATGCTCTGTTAACTCACATCTTGCCGTTTCTTCATGAAGCTGAGGTGGCTGCATATCAACAGGGTCCAGTGCACTTAGGTCACGGTGTGGATCCACTAGGCCTACTGGGAGAAGCATTATATTAGCTCTAGATCTCTACATCATTACATGTAATGAAAAGTAGTGGGCTACTGTATAACCAGAGTAATGCAATGGTTATAATCAGGGTGCGATTTGTGATCTGGAAAACCAGAAGGGGGAATATGTTTCAGATTGTAAGCGATATCAATGGAATTACATTGAACTGTGATAAAATCATGCAGAAAAAGTGGCGATATCAAGACCACAAGGGGGGACAATCCCTGACTACAAATCGCACCCTGGTTATAATAAAATGAAATGCATGTCGTATGGGTGATGATCAGTGTTGGGCAAGTTACTACTGATTAAGCTTACATGTTATGTTACTGTCTNTTCAAAATAATCCCTTACACTAAATCATTACTATATTTAAAATATAAGGCATTACACTACTTTTGCATGAGTCATGACTTTTACCTCCCACCCAAGAGGTGTTTTGGCAGCATGCAAACTAAAACTACCAGGTTCAGGAATACAGTAGCTTATTTCTGACCCACCACACTGAAATGTAACTTGTAAGCACTGTAACTAAGTTAATATTACATATTTTTGCCCTGTAATGCATTACAGTAGAGGCAATTAATTACTTTTGTAATGCATTACTGCCCAACACTGGTGATGATGCTGTTTCGGGTACGAGAGCGAGGGTTCAGCAAATTTTACCGGTAGCTGCTCGAAAGTGACAGGAGGATGAATTGCGACTTCAAAGTTGCACGTAGGCGCTTTGAACCATTACGACCAGCCAGGGCACTGTTATGTGCGTGCAGATTTAATGACTTAAACGGAGCCCCATCCTAAAACAATCGCTACATTAAACCAACACACGCCTTATTTACAGATGTCTACTCGATATGAAAACCTTGTCGGACCTAGCATAGTGTTACAGTGAGTTTTCCCTCGTCTTGTTCTAAATGTAGCTGCTTGCACTCAGCCCAATACTTTTTTGCCCTCTTCACCAGATGTCAAGACGAAATGTGACGACGGTGATTAACAATATTTGCCAAAACAATAAATGCACACGTACAGGTCACATCATTATTAGCTGTTCATTGTACTGGGTAGTTATGCTAACTAGATAAGCTATTATGGTAGCTAACTATTAACTAGCGTATTGTTTTTACGAAAGAAAATACATTGGCACCGTAATAACACGAGTCTTTTCTGCTCATAAGACATATCTGCACTCGTAGATGGTTTGAAATGAAACGCCTACTGTCATATAAAGCCCAAACTTGAGAATAAACTTACCACACTGATACCAACTTCACTCGCTGGACCTTCAGGTGTACGACTTCATGAGTAGGCGGGCTCTTCTCTTGCTGCTGACTTCTGATTGGCCGGCTAAAACGTTCATCCTTGGTGATATCAGATCTTGCGTAGAAAACATGTTCTACTGAGGACTCGCAGGCTGCTCTCTCGCCTTTGAGATAAAAGAAAAATAAGCGTTGCCGAATATGCCAAAATTACCTAATGTTAAAATTATTGTGCTGGATACTCTACACTGGCGCAGATTTAATTATGTACAAAACCTTATTGTATTCTGCGCCACTAGATGGCATATTTGGGGCATACGGACGGTTCCTGGGAGGAGAAGAAGAAGTGTATGTTGTTGCTGCTAGCACGTACTCACTCTGCCTGCAGTGGATTGTTTTATTCCGTGTCAATTTAAAACTACTTCACTAAATGTATTACCTTTACACCGAGCCTCTTCATTGCCTACTACAAAGCAACTTTATGCACCAGTTCGTCACTGATGGCTCATCAACGCGGCGGCATCCTCCTCATGGCACAGGTAAGATGCTAACATACAACACCACTCAATGCTGTATTTTTTTTTTTTTTGCTTCAGACAGGTCTTCATATTTTTATTTTTCTTCTCGGACGTATTGTGAAGGTTAACTTGGTTTCACTCGTTACGTTTGATCCAACTGGATTTCATTGTTGTTTCAGACGCAACGTTTGCACAATGCAACAAGAAGTAGGCCTAAGCTTATTTCAATGTTGTTGTATTGTGTTCAAAAGGTGTTGAATTGTTAGACATGTAGAAACACATTTAGGACAGACTACCGGTGTGAAAAAGTATCTTTGGCCGTAACAACTGGCGACTGCAGATGCTAGAAGCAGTGGAGATTGGACGTAAATTTAAGTGTCACTCTTAATCTGGGGTGTATTCATTTAGACCAGGATTGAGACTTTCGTTTTGACCAATCATTGTGTTTACATGGAGTCGCCAGTTGATACGGGGGACTCGTATAGTCAGGTTTTATTTATGCTTAAACTAATCAAAGTGTAGGCATATAAGCGGTGTAACATTACACCGCTTATTAGCCTACACTTTGATTAGTTTATGCATAAATAAAACCTGAGAAGCCCCTCAATAGAAAGAAAAGCACAGCCAGAGCTCTAAATTAACATTGCAATCAGCCAAATGCTGGTGAAAACTCAGGTTGGGTGTACCTAATCACCGGAACGGACCGAAACCTACCGGAACGGACCAAAACCTACCGGAACGGACCGAAACGGACCATTTTTTCAGCCATATACACATTCAGAACACTTATAGAGCCCAGTAGCCCATGTAACACCGGACCGGAACGGGTCGAAACTGACATGAATGGACCGAAACGAACCATTTTCAGCCACATTCAGAACACTTTGCTATAGAGCCCAGTAGCCTATGTAATCCCGGACCGGAACGGATCGAAACTGACATGAATGGACCGAAACGGACCATTTTCAGCCACATTCAGAACACTTAGTTATAGAGCCCAGTAGCCTATGTAATCCCGGACCGGAACGGATCGAAACTGACATGAATGGACCGAAACGGACCCCGATTTAGCCAGACACACATTCAAAACACTTGTAGTCACCTGTAGGCCTATGCTATGTGTATCAAATTGATTATAACACCACATTCTTCAATAATCTAGGCTACTAAAAGTTGTTCAAAAATGTACCTTTGGTTTGAGGGTAGAGGGAATCCCTTTGTCGTCGTGATGTCATAGGGTACTCCCTGTCACGGGCTGTCATTTAAATCCAAGGTGTCTTTTTTTTTTTGTCAAGCGGCCGCTTGTACCATAACCCCGATCATGAAGCATCGCAGCTTCCCACCGGAAGATCCTGAACGACACCGAACCAAAGATATGGATATGAACTGTGAAACCGAAGCTGCCGCTGTTGTTATAGGCTACCAGGCACCGACATCTCCGACTGTCTGGCACAGTTGGTTTGTTTGTCTCTCTGTGCTGTGTAATAGCATTTCAGTGAGAGGCAATTTAATTGTGCTGCTAGCACCAGCGACGTAAGTAGGCCTATTGCAAAGGCTTTGGCCGCTTGACAAAAAAAAAAAAAGACACCTTGGATTTAAATGACAGCCCGTGACAGGGAGTACCCTATGACATCACGACGACAAAGGGATTCCCTCTACCCTCAAACCAAAGGTGGTCTTTCTTTTATTCTTAAGTGCAACTTTTCCCCTTCTAAGCTACCTCTTAAACTTTCTAATTTCCATAAGCAATGCCTACTTGCTTGGAGAATGTGCTTTGTCCATAACTTCTCCCCCCATAAAGTATTTATATGGAACAACTCTGATATCACTGTAAGAAGCAAAACCTTATTTTACCCTAATTGGTTTGAACATGGCATTAATGATATTTTCTCTCTATTTGATGATTCAGGTACTTTCTTGACGTATGAACAGTTTCTGTCACGCTTTCTTTTTCCTATACCCTTTCGTCAATTTCAAACAGTTATAAAGGCAATCCCTCAAGGGTTAGCGCTTCTAATTAGAAGTCACCTATCATATAATTTACCCAATTTTACTCCACTCTCCTCAGAAATCATATTAAACGGCATTAACATAACTGATAAAAAATGTGACAACAAACATATACGTAAATCGCTTCAACAAAGGGACAGAATCACTCCTAGAGGGAAATTTTTTTGGAATCCTTTAGTTCAAGACATCATTTGGAAGAAGGCTTGGTTACTACCTCACAAATATTGCATTACGAATAAAATAAAGGAAACTCATTTCAAAATTCTCCATAAGATTTACCCCACAAATGTATTTATTTCCAAATACACAGACTTAAGTTCAAATTGCTCTTTTTGTAATAATGTTGATGAAACCCTTGTACATTTATTTTTTGACTGTAACATAGTGAAACGCTTTCTTGCAGACCTTAGTTTTTATCTTTTTTCACAGCAAGACCTTTATGTTTTCAGTCTTAAAGACATTTTCTTTTACTATGAAAACTCAAATGACCCTTCTTTTGAATTTTTAGTGAATTTCTTTCTTTTACATGCCAAGTATTTTATTCATAAACAAAAGTGGAAAAAAATGCAACCCTTCTTTATAGTTTTCATTTTAGAAATGTCTTCTCTTCTCAACTCCCTGAAGCTTGTCAACAATAAGAAAAATTACAGACTTTTGAATATTCTTTAATTTATTCCTCTTGTTTGTTTGTTTATTGTCTATTTTATTATTTTTTTGTTTCTAATTAGACTTGTGTAATGTAACCTAATCCAAATTGTTCATGTTTACTATGTTTACCTGACCTTGTGTGCCTTACTGTTATGTCATGTCTTTGTCATCCTCTTTATTGCAATAAAAAAAAAAAAAAAAAAAAAAAAAAAAAAAAAAAACCCTCAAACCAAAGGTAAAGTTTTGAACAACTTTTAATAGATTATTGAAGAATGTGGTGTTATAATCAATTTGATATACACATAGGCCTACAGGTGACTTGTACAAGTGTTTTGAATGTGTGTCTGGCTAAATCCGGGTCCGTTTCGGTCCATTCATGTCAGTTTCGACCCGTTCCGGTCCGGGATTACATGGACTACTGGGCTCTATAGCCAAGTGTTCTGAATGTGGCTGAAAATGGTCCGTTTCGGTCCATTCATGTCAGTTTCGACCCGTTCCGGTCCGGTGTTACATGGGTTACTGGGCTCTATAAGTGTTCTGAATGTGTATATGGCTGAAAAAATGGTCCGTTTCGGTCCGTTCCGGTAGGTTTTGGTCCGTTCCGGTAGGTTTTGGTCCGTTCCGGTCCGTTCCGGTAGGTTTTGGTCCGTTCCGGTAGGTTTCGGTCCGTTCCGGTGATTAGGTACACCCCTCAGGTTGGCTGGTACAAAATAAAACTTAGTAGCCACTTTGACCCATTGGTGAGATTAAATATCTATTAGCCATTTTGGCTGGTGATGAAAAAGGTTCATTTGAAATCTTGAGCACAGCATACCTGTTATCAGTGTATCTCATCATTATGCTGTATCCTCATTTCTGAAGCATCTATTACTGAACTGCACACATTTACACTTTATGCATATCTAGGGGTACATGCATTTTTTTTCTCTTTCCATTTATGCTATACCTCCAGTGTAGGCCTATAATGTAATAGGATGTATATATTTATACATAGATGTATATCATTTTGTCATTGCAGGTTCATCAGAGTCAGGTGGTCAGCACCCAAACTAAAACCATGAGTCATGGTGAAGAAGGATGAGACTGTTCTATGTGCCCAGGGTTCGTCAGGATGGTGTAGAATTGCATCCTAGCAGCACAGGTAAATAAATGAATAGTGAGTTGTGATAAATATTATTTAGCCTACTGGCTGGCATCACATTTTTAAATTCAGACAACATAGTGCTACATCCGGTAATTAATTCAATCAGTACTGTAACAGTACAGGAGTTAGACAATGAAACATCTTGGTGTCGGAAGCTGACGCAGAGTGTGAAGGTTCAATTAGCAGGGTAATAAGAGTTCTCACAGTTCTCTTCAAAATATTGCAATGCACACAACATAATGGGTTAAAAATTTTGAAATTCTTGGTGGGCTATCCAAGGTTATGTCTGCATACCACCAAGATGAACCACATCCAACAGGACTAACTGTGGACGCATGTCTGATCATCCTTCTTGTTGGTATGCAGATATTACCTTGGATACCGTGGCTCTTAATAAATCATAAAGACTTGTTATCTTGGTCAAATATGCACCAGAATTTTTTTAATGTTGGTTTGTCACCCATGCTGTTATGTGCTTTGCTCTTTCCCTGTTAATTGAGCCTTCACACACTGCTCTTTAGTGCAATGTGCAATTAATGTACACTGGCCACCAAGGTGGTCCAATTTATCCATGAAACTTCCCACACCAAAATGTCAGATGTTTTCATTGTCTAACACATGTATATTACAATGCATTACCATATTAATTTAAATAACATGTTTTCCTTTTTTATCAGCACAGGAAGCCATCATGAAGAAGTTGCCTGAGAGGCTTCGCTTAGGCTTTGCCAGCGCCTCACCAGAGTGTTTATGGGTAGTACGAGAGAGGAATCTCGCCACTTTTTCCGGGTGGTACTGTCCACTAAGTGGCGCCATCCAGACAGCGCAGAGGAGGGCCAAGGAGCGCAGAGGCTGTTAGAATGAATAGGGTCCCATGGAGCTCAACCACAGATGCTGCCATTGCTTTGGGAAAGAATTGGTATCATCGTTTCATTTTATTTTTCTAAAAGGCAGGATAAATTACCCTTTCAAACAGCACTTAGTTTGAATGTTTAAACTCGGTGGATCTTTGTAAAATACATATTTATTGTCAATATGACATCACGAGTGGCTTCACACACTGCGTTTGGATTGGTCGCCCGGCTGCATTGCTGTGATCACGACGGCCGTAAAGCCTGACTCATAAATGCCAAAGCTGTAAGAAATCAGAAGGGCATGACTCCCAGGTTATTGTACATTTCATTTAAATCCACATTGGTTTCTCAGAACTTAAAGTAATATTGTCAAGTTTCAGCCGACAGCGAGCACAATTGTCTGTTATTAGCGCCAGCCTTATGAGCTCTGCTGTCTCAGCAGCGCTCCCTAGGTGAACTGCAGGCACGGGTTGGAGGGCGAGATTGAACACTGTATGTAAACCCACTGTGGCCTCACTATCAGTGATGCTTGTCTCCTTATCCACCGTGCCTACCCCCACATTCCTCCCTTGATGCATTCATCTCCTGACCTGTACCTGTTGTGGGAGTAGTCAGTGATGACACACAGTAGTTGTGATAATAACATACATGTATATGAAATGATGTCCGTCCAGGCATTTCCTTTGGTATTTTATTGTACACAACTTAGAACATGTTCTTTGTCTGTCTACAGTATATTGAGTCTAGTCTAAAACTAATTACTCTAGTTCTATTGTCTCCAGCATATGTACGTATCCAGTTACATGGGTATTTTGGTGCCTGGATTATGCTGCATGTAAGTAATATGAACTCGGGTCAGGATACCACAGTAGTTCAGAGAACCATTCATTAATATAAAATGCACATGTGTTGTATGTCCATCTCAGGATAGACGTCCCCTCGTATCACCATTGTAACCCTAAAATGCATGTGTAATTTGTGTCTAAAAATAAAGTCTATGAACAACTGAATGATCTGATTAATACATTGAAATGGTCTGGTGCAGACGCTGAAATTGGTAAGTTAATTGGTTAAACTTGGCTTGGTGTGCTGGACCTCGGTCTCTTCCATACATCCAATCTCAGCCATCAGACCATTGCTCTTCTCACCTGGAGAAATAGAAAGATATACTTAAATGACCATTTTTATCCCAAACAACCAAGTTTTTCACAGTGAATTGGTTACTGTCCCTGCAGCATTGTGGGGCTAAGTGCCTTGCTCAAGGGCCCTTCAGCCATGATGGAGATGAGGAGAGAGGTAAGGATGGGTTTCGCACCTGCCCCAATATCAAGACCACCTCCCTAACCATTAGGCCACTGATGTCTCATTTTGGAAGGCAGACAATTTTGTGAAAACATTAAGTGTTACACTTAACATTAATTACAAGGACAACATGAAGGCTGGGTAGGCCTGTGCATTTCATGACAGCATCCTATGAAGAGTAAGCCTACTATAGGAAATTCGGCGTTAGAGATGTACACATGGTTTACCTTTACATTTAAACCATAACCATTTTTTAGTGCTCTTAGTAGAAAAGAAAGTTCAGTGTTATGATAACACTGAACTTTCTTTTCTACTAAGAGCACTAAAAAATGCCGTGCTTTACACGCGTTACACAGCCCTCTCAATATCTCAGCATAACAATATCTTAGCATAGCGCCAGTTACTGCTATGGCATAGCTAGGTAGAACATAGCTCTGCATCATTGATGCTTTCTTATGGAAAGCATCTTGTGCTGACAAGTCATCTACATGACGCCTTACAATTGAATTGCCTATATTTTACGTATTAAGAGGTTACTAGTGTAAAACAAATGTTGAAAGACACTTACCAGGTGCTAGCTATTCAGTGAGTAGTTGGAATTTTTTTTCCGGATGGATCCACCTCAGCTTTCTTTTATTTTTTAGGTATCCAGTGAAAAGTCATGGATAGTTTGTAACCCTATCTGCATGTGCAATCCTCAGCACAACGGCGTTTATGCTGTTTAGCTACTTGGGTCAAAATGCAGAGAGAGAGAGAGAGAAAGAACATGAGCTATGGCGTTCGAAACTGCTCTGACCTAAGCAAGTGTTTTGTCATTGATTGCACTAATATTTTAATCAGAAAGTTTCCTGCTTCCTGTTATTCATCTGTGATGAACTGTCTTGGTCTGGCTGTCTTGATCAGCGATTGGCCGCAACCACTTCAAATGCATTGGCTCTCGGAAAAGAAGGATGGACATTATCATATTAGGAAAACGCACGTCTTCAACGCCCGTTGTCTCGGTAGCGACGCGCGTCAGGAACGCGCGCTTTGACATGAAATTACGGGCGTCGGTGACGTGCGTCGTTCCAATGCATCATGGCGCGCGTACAGAGCGGCCGTTGTTGGTGAAAGACGGCGAAAAAAGCGCCCGTATTCCGGGAAAACGGGCGCTTTTAACGGGCGAATTTCAATCTTAACGTGCTACTTTGATCCGAAATGTGGCCGCTTTGGCTTTCCATAACATGTCACCTCGTCAACGCAACGTCGACGAAATTTCGAAGTTTGACAGGAAATCTAACCGTCATGCAGCATTTTCCACCCAGGGTGCATTGCTGTCTAAATGCGCATACATGCGTTGACACATCTCGATCGCACCTATTACTGCGATCTGCCGCAGTTCAAGCAGAACAATGGGGAAGAAAAGTGATTTAAGTGCCTTTGAACGTGGCATGGTTGTTGGTGCCAGACGAGCTGGTCAGAGTATTTCAGAAACGGCTGATCTGCTGGGATTTTCACGCACAACCATATCTAGAGTTTACAAAGAATGGTCTGAAAAGGAGAAAACAAGCAGTCAGCGACAGTTAGGTGGGCGAAAATGTCTTGTTGACGCCAGCGGTCAGAAGAGAATAGCCAAACTGGTTCGAGCTGATAGAAAGGCCACAGTAAGTCAAATAACCACTCGTTACAACCGAGGTACACAGAAGAGCATCTCTGAACGCACAGCACGTCGAACCTTGAGGCGATTGGGCTACATCAGCAGAAGACCACTTCGGGTGCCGCGCAGGTCAGGTAAGAACAGGACGATAACGGGAGGTAGTTCTATAATTCCCAGGTTTACCCAGAACTAAACTGGACAATAAAGGATTGGAAATTACGTTAGGCCAGAGATATGCTTGCTGTAGGACACGCGTACACGGCCACGTCTTGTGTATGAACGCGTTGCCATGCGTATTTCATCTTTGATTTTGCGCGCGGTGCGCATACGCATGTATGGTGCAACATTGTAGTCCGCGAGGGGTGATCTTCCGTACTCCCATGTACAGTCGGTCTCACATACGTTGTTTTTGTTAAGCTTTTTTCAGACATTTTCGTATCGCTTGCTCGCAGGAAATTATTAAGGGCACGTTTACCAGCAGATATATGCTTGCTTTCTACTATGACGAGTTGACCTTGAGTCTGCGTACTAGGAGTAGCTGCTGGTGACCAGAAAATAATTCACTTGCTTCCCCACTGTAGGAAGCGACCAAAGTTAAATGTTTCGTTTGGCAAGTGGTGTCAGTAGGTTTCTTTCCCAGCCAGCAAGGCAGTATCGATGCAGTACGACCATACGCACGTCTTCAGGTAAATTAAACACTGTGAGTAGGCTATAAAGAAGTAGCCTACTCCATGGCCATCTCTTTATTGGTTGTCAACAAAAAAACAAAGAGTTATGATTCGCAGCTCATAGCCTACTGCACTGCACCTACTGCAATTTTGTCATCTTGCCAGCAATAAGTAATACGTTATAACTGTTGAATAAAAATTAACCGCCACCCTAGTTTAAAATGAAACGGAGACGGTAACCCACAACAGCAGTAGTCGCACACTATGCCACTAACCAAGACACCCACTGTGTTAACACCAGCCGCTCTTCGGAACATCATTCGAGAGCAAATTCATGTACTTGAAAATACCTCAGGCGTTGCTGCAGGTAGGCCTGTTCTGAAGATGTAACTGAATATCTGATTATGATGATCTTAACTATTCAGGTAATACATTAAAACTTGTCAACTACGAAACGTGTGCATGCGCTGCGAATTTTGCAAAGTTTTTGAGGTAACACGGCCGGACCTCCAGCACACATTTCATTTTCAGAAAGTATCTGAATCATCAGTTCTTCTTCTTGATCGTTTTTGTCGTTTTCTGTCACTCCAATCCAATAAATTGTGTTAATCTATCATTTGTATTTGTACATGGTCATGTAAAAGCCGGTGACACTTTATTTTAGGCTTACTGGCCAAGTTAGGCTATATTATGGAGTGTAACGAAATCACATGTAGGCCTACCATCAACCTTGGATAGCTTGGAGAAGAATAGAAAAGAAAGCCTTTATTTTTAGGCTACACTAAATGAGATTTAACAATGAGCAAGTAATAACATTATTATTATTATTATTTTATTATTATGATAAATATCATTAAATCTGATATGAAGCTACTACAATATGTCTACTTAACTATTGATGACAACTATACATAAACATACATGAGCTCCCTGAAGGAACCCAGGTGAATACCAGTAACAGGAGAGAATAAAGTGACTAGTTGCATGAAGTGCTAGAGGTAGCATTGGCATGTACGGACGGCCATTTTCAGTAGCAACTAAAAACAGATGACCTGACTTGGTATGAGAGTGCAATAAGAATACGGTTTAGATATGTTCAAATGTGACTGTTTACAGTGCTTATAAATAACAAAGGAAGTCAAGAGGAGCTCCAGGAATATGTAAGCTGACTTGATATGATAATGCAATATGTCAGTTTTGCTATATTTACAGTGCAAATATGACAAAGACATCAGTGTACGTAACATGATATTGTTTGTTTACCGGTATATGTAGTTTCACCAAACATGGTTTTTTTTAGTCATTTGTAACATTTAAATTTAGGTCTCATCCCAACAAAAAGTCAAATGTATTTCTCACCGGTAAAGTGGTTGCCTGCTGCTCAACTGGTCAGTAATTAATTAATTAGGCCTGCACCTTGCTTGAATTTCTCCTAGGCTTCCTGCAAGCCAATGTTGTCATATTGCACAAGGACCTGGCGGATGACTTTAAGGCGTTTTGTGGCACCAATGCCGGCCCCTTGCCTCTGCTGTACAGCAGCCAAGTGGGGGAGTGGGGATGCCCTCCATTGGCGGCCAATGCAGATATCAGGTATTGTTAATGATGTCTCACACACACACACACACACACACACACACACACACACACACACACACACACACACACACACACACACACACACACACACACACCAGGTGACTCACACACAAGTCCTTAAAGTCCTGAAGCAAGTAAACCCCCACAAAGCCACCGGAGTCGGACCAGATGGAGTTCCCCCCAGAGTGATGAAGGCCTGCAGTGAACAACTGGCTGGTGTGTATACAGACATTTTTAATTCATCTTTATCTCAAGCAGTCCCACATATTTTTTAAAAATCAACTATTATACCAGTTCCAAAAAGACCAGACACAAAAACTCTTAATGACTTCAGGCCTGTGGCACTTACATGAGTTGCCATGAAGTGCCTTGAAAAACTGGTCTTAGCCTATATAAATTATACAGTGCAGGACACTACTGACCCCTTTCAGTTTGCCTACCGTCCCAACCGATCAGTGGATGATGCAGTAGCAATAGCTTTACACCACACACTGGAGCACCTGGACAGTAGCGGAGTGTATGTCAGAATGCTTTTCCTGGACTACAGTTCTGCCTTCAATACCATCCACCCAGGCAGGCTGATTGAGAAACTGACAGACCTTGGCCTCCCAACTCCCACCTGTAACTGGATTCTGGACTTCCTTATAGAGAGACCACAGGTGGTGAGAATGGGGGGGCGGGTGTCCTCTGAGCTCACAGTCAGTACGGGATCTCCACAAGGATGCTGCCTCAGTGCTAAACTCTTCACGCTGTATACCCATGACCTTCTCTCAAGCCATGACAACACCATCATGATCATCAAATATGCTGATGACACCATCCGTCAGGATACAGGTCTGTTGTGAACTACATTGACTATGGGGAGACAAACGACCTCATCCTCAACACAGACAAGACGAGGGAAATTATAGTGGACTTTAGTAGGCAAGGCAAGGCAAGTTTATTTATATAGCGCATTTCATACACAGGTGCAACTCAATGTGCTTCACAAAGTTAACAAATGTAAATGAAAGGAAACAGGGAAGAGAAACATCCTCCTCCCCTACAGCCTATGCACATCAAGGGGCAGAAGTGGTGAGGGCTGAAAGTCATAAATTCCTAGGCATGCAAGTAACATCAAACCTGAGCTGGAGTCTGAACACCACATCCATCGTGAAAAAAGCCCAGCAAAGGCTGTACTTTATTAGGATGCTTAGGAAGGCTGGACTGAATCACCGCCCTCTTACCCAGGCCTACAGAGGACTTGTAGAGAGCATCCTCACAACAGGCATCACTGTCTGGTATGGCAACATCACTCAGGCTGAAAGGAAGTCTTTGCAGCGAATAATCATTTTCATGTAAGCCGTTGTCTTGCTTCACATGAAAAATAAGACACTTGACCACCTTTATAAACCCCAGCCAACGATTTGAACTGTATTAAGCCCCAAAATAGTGGCATACCCCTTTAAACTACAGATTAGAGCGTTACTGTACGTACAGATTCAGGTCATGGTTTCAGGTACATAAACGCCATCAAAGAAAAAATTGAGATGTAATGAAACTCTAAAAGGAAAAAAGTTGTTTGCACACTTGTTTGACTTTATGCTCTTTTATGTAGAGCGAACAACTCGTTTCGCCTCTGTGCATCATCAGATTTGCTCAGGCAATGCCTTTTTCCTTTAACTCTATTGTGTTGAATACTCCTTCGCATTTACCAGCACCTAGCCTATAAGCTGTGTATGGATCTCTGAACTTGTGTAGAAACTCGTTCTTTGAAATAACGCCTCCTGTCCCCTGTCACCCCTCTCATCTATCTTTCAGAACCGACTGTCCCCAGTACTGTGTGTTTGAGAAGGGGGTGATGACCAAGAAGGTGTCGGACCTGATGTCCTACAGCGCTCAGCTGCAGGACATGGTGACCTTCTACCTGGGCTGCAGCTTCAGCTTCGAGAAGGCCCTGGAGAAGGCCGGAGTGCCCGTACGCAACCTGGAGCAGGGCAAGAACGTCACCATGTTCAGGGTCAGCACAGACGCACTGTGATATACTACACGTATACTCAATGTACTGTATAGTCCCTGCACAACCACTGTCAAGGTGCTGGTGATGTGCAATAAAAGTAATCTAGTACCTCTTTTCCACTGCCAGTTTTCTGGTAGGCCTACAGCTTGACACAGCGTGACTTGGCCTCCACTTTATGCTTTTCGAATCGGCGCCACACAGCTCAATTGTGAAGCAAAAAGTGGCGTTCGAGTCGGGCTGTGTAGAGCTGTAGGCCTACCAGAAAACCATCAGTGGAAAAGAGGTACTAGTAAAGGGAGGATAAATCACTGCACACTGGTCTAGTTCTACCAGCAAAGAAAACCAGCGTGCAGGGATTTACCGGTATCCCTCCTTTACTTGAACACTATGATAGTTATTATATTATGTTTTATATTGGTGTAATAAATAATGCTGTATGTAAATATGTAATACTGATCATGGTGGGCAGTGTCTGCAAAGGGTATTCATTACATTATATTACACAGGTTCCCAACCTTTTCCAACTTGGAGCCCACTTGTAGTGTTCACAAATGTTCAGGGCCCACCTATGGCCCAATAAACAATACAATTCAAATATATAGTTAAAAGATACACACACACACACACACACACACACACACACACACACACACACACACACACACACACACACAGTAAAAAATAAATGTCAGTGTGTTGCAGAATTGAATTGCACTCATGTTACTCACTGTAACATATTCTGTAATGAAATCGCATGTTACGTAAATGCATCATTGCATCATTTTCATTTTAATAGTATTGTATAACCTCTGGCCCAATGTACACCGCTTGTCGTCAGCAAGTGTTTGAGAGGTAAAGGAATGAAGCTATTCGTGTGTCTTTTACTACACTCCATAAAATAAAATGAAGTATTGTAACTTGCAAGAAATAATGAATCCCTCTGAGTTTTCATTCATTTCATTCTTTATTTGTGACAGACAATGGTCCATATCATACATATTTGAAAGGATAGAACATAACTTGGAGTGAACATTATTGTAGGTGCATATCTGACTTAAATTAACGCAGCAACCATGGTATATCCATGCACGGCATACAGTATAATATATGATTGATCTAATCCAGTGGATGGGGACATGTAAATGAAGCATGTGCATGAAAATACAAGTAAATGAAAACCTTACTTTGCTACGTAATAAAAACACAGCTCTTTGTGTCCCTCAGACTGCGCGCTCCTGCTTTAGAGTGGGCCTCTTTGAGTGTCCTCTGGTGGTGACCATGAGACCTGTGCCTCTGGAGAAGCTGGACACGGTAGCCCAGTGCACCTACCTCATGCCACAGGCCCATGGGGCCCCCGTGCACATTGGAGACCCAGGTACCCCACAAACCAACCAGGGACTGTCATATCTAGTATGTTTTCGTCAGGTGTGTTGTATGTGTATATACAGTCAACAAAAGTCAGCCATTGTTCAATGTCGTTAGTCCTAATGACCATTTCAGTGTTTGGAGTTCACAGGGCTCCAGCTCTGTATTAACATCAGCCATCTGGCCAAATGCTGGTGAAATTTCAGTTTGGCTGGTAGAAAAGAATTTGTACTAGCCACTTTGGCCCATTAGTGAATGTGTGTTTGGCTAGTGAGATGGACATCTACAGGTACTGCCCATTTTGGCTGGTAATGAAAAAAGTTATTTTAGAGCCTTGGGAGTACACATCAGAGAACCTGGTATCCCGCATAGCAACCAGGCCAAGCCCTTTCAATGTTCAGTCCAAACATCAGCTTGTTCAATAGTATTCCTATTAGGACTATTCCTGTGACATTACTTTGGAAACTGGCAAATTTAGTTTTTGTTATAAAATTAAGACCCGAGGACTAGTATAAGTAAGCAAACACCCTGGGTTTAGACATTAAGCATCATGATGAACATTTCTCTTATTCAATAATCAAGCTAGATTGTCATCAATTAAGTACCTGTGTGATCAAAGCAGAGAAAGGAATAATACACATCTAAAATGGCTGGTCCATATCTCGGATATCATGGTATCTGGTGCAAGCCAGTATGGGTATTCAAATGTTCATGATATTTTTTTTCACATCTGGTTTCTCCACAGCCATGCTTGGTATCCATGATTTGTCGCATCCAGAGTATGGGGACCCGGTGACGTCGTGCCCAGGAGATGTACCTGTGTTTTGGGCCTGTGGCGTAACAGGCGTGGAGGCAGTTCAGAGCAGCAGTGGGTACTCTTTCCATTACAGAGTAA
The DNA here is from genome assembly GCF_034702125.1 of Engraulis encrasicolus. Lineage (NCBI taxonomy): Eukaryota > Metazoa > Chordata > Actinopteri > Clupeiformes > Engraulidae > Engraulis > Engraulis encrasicolus. The sequence continues at coordinate 21,030,635 of NC_085875.1, forward strand.
TCTTTAACTTTTGTGAGTTAAATACAGAATAAGTGAGTTACCTTTCACTCGGGTGGTTATTTTGAAAACAGTCTACATGTGCTCACACTATGATTTAACTCTTTGGAATTGTTTTAGTTGGTTGTGTCTCATTGTTTGCCTTTGAAAATAGCAAAATTGAGCTTGCTTATTTGTATGAGGTATGCAAGTTAAAAAATATTTAATCGTAATTGAAGCGAATTATCAGTTGAAAAACCCACACAATAAGATACTGAATGTGATTGACTGATGTGAGTGACTGATATGAAGTCAATGACAAAGCGATGCAGTGCAGTGTAACGTCTTGGTGAGACACGTGTTGCATTGTTTTCCCATTTACTTTACATTGGGTGATGTCACTTGCTTTCACAACTCTGAATTGTGGGCGTTTATTGCTTTCAGCGTTTGACAGATCACGCAGTGGTCTTATCTCTGTATGGCACTGCGTGACCGACTTGACCACACCTCTCTGACAAACCGGCTGTCACAATTTTAGACATTTGGCATGTGTCTGAGCCCCAACGTAAGATGTTTACTTTTTGTATGATTGAACATTTGAAGGGTTCAGTGCATTGGTGGTGAGTTTACAGATACAGATTTGCCATACTGTATTTCTATAAATTTAGTAAACTTACACATCTCATTTTGTTTGGACTTGATTTGTATTTGATTTCAGAACAACATATAAGTGACTTTCTGTAACATGACCTGGGGAACACTCTAAATTTGTTTTTCAGGTTTTATAGACTACAGTCATGGATTCTTGATGGTTTTGCATTTGAACTCTTCATTGTGGATCTCTGTTTTTTTCAGAGCCTGCTCTGGCTTTCACTCATTCCCCGGGCTGCATGTTTGTGACCGACAAAGAGGACACCGCCACCTCCTCCACCTCGCCCATGGACAAACCCTCCGAATGCCCCCTGACCTTTTGCATTTCCCAGAATCCCCTGCACTACAGCATCGCCTCCAAGGCCACGGTGCAGCAGATTCGACAACTGGAGGAAATAGCGGTGGAGGACCCTGGTGAGCATCCGCTTTGACTGGATATCACGTCTAAATCTGGGCGATATTGGAAATGTGATTTGATTTCAAGTCATGGAAAAAAAAATAATTTCCAGTCAGTCTTTCAAAGATACATTTTTTCCATGTGAATTTCTGCATGTGGCCTTTGCATGCATGTGGTGTGATGTCAAGGGACTGTGCAGAACACACACAGAGGATTGCAAAGAATAGAAAGAAAATAGTGTACGCATACAGTACATGATCATAACTGTCAAAGACATTGATAGTAGTGATGTGCTTGCCTTAATCCTTGTCAATTAACACTTACATGTGTTGGACTGATTACTTGGTCAGACCTAACTTGATCTCTTGTCTTTTGCTTAGTGATATTGTATGTCTCTTTACTTGGAAGGGCAAAGGGTATCTGAATTACTTCCAGTCGGGTTGCCGTGGATTCAACCTTTGTCCCAAAGCATTTAAAATGGTTAATGGAAAACTCAGGCCAGTCTTTATACGAGTGTGTGCAAGCCAATGTGAAATATCTGCACAAAAACTACAACAATCTGACAAATTTAACTTACATGCCATTGAAATTGCATGCCATATTCACACCATTTTGAACTGCTTGCCATATTCACAGCATTTCTACATGTTACAAATAAGCATCCATGTGTATAGTATATTTTATTTTTGAAAGTTATCTTTTTTATTTCAAGCCCATTGAATGATTTTCGAGTATGGTAATGTGCTATATAAATACTTGAATTGATTTGATTGATTGATTGATTGATTGATTGATTGATTGATATCTCTCAGGCCAGCGGGGTATCCGAGCCCTCTTCATCCAGGATGAGCTGATCAAGTCCTGCCTGTCTCTCTCGCACGCCTCCTCGGTGCTCATCACCACGGGCTTCCCCACCCACTACATGCACGACCCTCCCGAGGAGACGGACGGACCCCCTGGTGCCCTCGCCATGGCCGCCATGCTCCAGGCCCTGGGCAAGCAGGTGGCGCTGGTGACCGACGCCCGCGCCCTGGACATGAACCGAAGGATCGTGGAGGATGCTGTGGAGAAGGGTACGCAGTCTCACGCTGCAGAGCACAGCACACACATCTACTGTACATTGGTTTGCATGCTGTACATCCTGTATACAGTACATACAGAGTATACAAAGTATACACATAGCAGGGCATGAAGCACAAAATTGTGGAAGGACACTGTGGAGAAGTGTACAGAGTCTCAAAATACCACACAATCAAATCACGTATAATTTGCACACACAAATTTCACATGGAGTATGCAAACATAGGATATGAACCCAAGATTGTGGAGAATGCTTTGGAGAAAGGCATGCAGCCTAATAAGGCACCATGCGTGGTGGCTAAATGATGTACACACAATTTGCATACAAAGTTGCATAATGGAGTGTACAAATGGCATACAGTGCAAGTTGTATACAGAGCAGTGCTTCCCTCAGACTCAGAATGGTCACTGAATGGTCTATAGCAGCAGTTCCATCATTTCCCCGGCCCACAGTTTGAAAATCACTGGTCTACAGTATGTATGGGAAACACTGCAGAGAATACAGTAATACACAGAGACAAGGCAAAGAAATGCTATGGAGGCCCAGGGGTCAGGGGGGGATACTGACAGACCTGACAGCAGTTGAAGGATTCGTAGCAATGGATTTGTATCACAAATGATCATAGTGTGGACATTTCAGCTACATTAGACCTTTTAAAAAAAACTTTTTTGTAATTTTGAAGCCAATTGCTGTGATTCCCATTCTCCAATGTGTGAAATGGCCAGATATGAAATGATTTTGATTTTGGACCATTGGAAGACCTGTCTCAAGAGCCATAACGTTTTAATGTTTATTTTTTATCAAAAGCTCCTGACATTTGACCCCATTTTGCCTCATAACTTCACAACCATTTGTCATAGAGCATTTTGGTACCACCTGAAAGCTGACATAATTTCCTTTCAGATGATACCCAATATGTCAGTATCTTGCACACCACATAGATTGTGCCATGACAATAGGGAGGGAAAGTAATCTCATCGCCCCCTGCTGGCAACGTTCCAACCCCCTGCAACAAATGAATGTTTTTTTTCTTTGAAAAATTACATCTCGGCCCTGACGACGAAGTAGAAGTAGTGGCAGTCATATTATGGGCATGTTGGCCCGTTTTATCGAACCAGGTGGTAAAATGTTCGGTTTTTCACTGATCTGAGCTGATTTTAATATTCTTTAAAAAGCTAATACAGAACTACACTGACTGGCATGTGTGGCTTGTTTACTCCATGTAATTAGCATAGCCAAATTAGCATAGCCAAACATGAGCCAGAGAGGTGGTTACTCGTCACCACAGAAGCCATCATATCTACTAGAGAATTTAAAACCATACCAAAATGATCGCGTGTATATATGTGTAATAAGAAGACAATGTGGAACTCATAGGATTACAAGAATGTGAAGATATGCGAAGAACTTGCGTTCGTTCGCGTTCATTTGTTTCTCTGTGTTGTCAACGAGGCGCGAAGCACAGCATGCTGGGAGCTGTAGTCCGTTTCCGACCAGATTGGCACAATTTCTATTTTTCTTAAAAGGGCAAAAAATGACTTGAGATTTTCACAGGTAGTAGTTCATGCTACTGTGTACGCTGAAAAATGTGTCTGGTGTTATAGTTCCAAGTCATATCTTTGTGGGATTTTTTTAAAAACTTGTCTATGGGAGTTTCAATAGGATCACCCTGGTGTTTGGAACGTAACCGCTAGGATCGCTGTTTTCCACTTTCCCTCCCAATTCTAAATGGAGTACCACCTGTAAAACAACAATTAGTTGACAAATTTCAGTTTGAATAAAAACAATGTTAGCCTTTTACATGAATACCCGTATCATCACCATCAAATTCTAAGAAATCATTATGACTGAGAAAATTTAACTTCTCATACATTAAAAGATGGATCTTCTCCATGTACGTTTTTTTTTTTTTAATCTACAGAAATTTACATTTTTAGTTGCAAAACTTCCTATGGTCATACTAGTAAATATTAGTCATCAATGACAGAGGCTCATCGATGATCAATAATGAGCCTCGCATCACAGGCCACTTGAAAACAAGTGATACAGTTAAAAATCTTGGGGTCCTCATTGACAGCGACCTAAACTGTAACAGTCACATGAAAGCCATTACTAAGTCTGCATTTTATCACATAAAATCACTCTAAATTTAGGGGCCTTATGTAAAAAAATAATCTGGAGAAGCTAATACATGCCTCCATTTCTAGTAAGGTTGATTACTGTAACAGTCTTTTTTGCCTCCCCAAAAAGACCATCAAACAGCTTCAACTTATACAAAATGCAGCAGCAAAGCTTCTTACGAAAACAAGGAAGTTTGACCACATTAATTAGTCCAATCTTGAGATCGCTGCATTGTCTCCCAGTAAGCTACAGAATTGATTTTAAGGCAATGCTTCTTGTTTTTAAATAATTAAATGGAATGGGACCCACCTATCTACTAGATATGTTTCAGCTGTATGCGCCAACCAGGTCACTAAGGCCAACAGAGAATAATTTGCTGGTGATCCCAAGAGTAAAAACAAAGTGTGGAGAGGCAGCCTTTACCGTCTATGCTGCAAAGATTTGGAACCAGCTTCCAAATGATGTAAAAAAAACGCACCCACGGTTAACCCATTGACGCCTGAAATGCCTGCAAAAAAAGGCTGCCAATGCCTGAGCCATTTTGTGGAAATGGTGCCCCCTGCCTGAGGGTTTTTTGAACTAAAAACAATTAATTGAAAATCCATATAAAAAATTCAATATCTCAGCCTCTGAAACACATAAAGACATGAAACAAGTTGCATTTGAAAGGGAAAATTCTATTTATTTATTTGCCATGCCCATTCAGCATCAACACTTGCACATTTTCATGAAAAAAAAACCTCAGTCAGATGAGTCAAAACACACATAAACACAAGCACACACACACACACACACACACACACACACACACACACACACACACACACACACACACACACACACACACACACACACACACACACACACACACACACACACACTACTGTCGCAGAACATGGTTCCTGAAGCACTCACGGTGCAGAGGAATATTGCACTGCCTGCATCCCAACAGTGTAGTCCCTGGGCGATCATTGATGTTTTTTTTTACACAATCACGGCAGGTCTTCCTTTTGTCGTTGATCCGGGCCAGATCATGCCCAGTGGAAGCTGTAGATGGGGTGGTGGGGAGCATTTGGTGGGGAGGACCTCTCGCTGTAACTGGGACGCACAGCTCCATGGTCAAGTCCTCCAACCAAGCTTTGTAGCCAACCTTTCTGTATTTCCACTCCTCTCCTCCAGCAGATCTGGCTGCCACAAATGCGTTGTGGCAGGTAACTGACAAAAAATAAAAAAACAGCCTCCTCCACCACTTCAGAGATCTGTGCTCGATAAGGTAGTATCCCACCATCTGATCCAGCAGGTCTACTCCCTTCATGTGCTTTTGGTAGTCAGCAAGGCAGGCTGGCACCTCAACCTCCACCTGACGCTGATCCTCCACCTTCCTCTTCACAGTCCCCAAAGCCATGGGGTCATGGTGGTTGGACAGGACCAACACTGCCTTGGTGTCCTGCCACACGCACAAGGTCAGGCTATCCTGCTGGGCCACCCGATACTGGTGCCTGCTCATACCAGAGTGTTTGCTGAGCTCCTTGGTTTGTGGTAGGCCCCTTCTGTTCGCGCGCACTGTCCCACAAGCCTGAACCCCCCTCACATTTAGGTCGACCAGCAAGGGTACACTTGTGTAAAAATTGTCCATGTAGACAGACAGGTGTGATCCGTAGTATGGGCTGGCCAGGTCGGTTACAATGCGGTGTGCCAGGTTGAGCTCCGTCTTGCCCTCTATGGCCCCCGTGTACACCTGGAAGCTGCAGACGTAACCCGTTGTAGTCTCCGCCATAACCCACACCTTCACTCCCCATTTTACTGGCTTCATGGGGAGGTACTGTCGGAAGGCCAGCCGCCCTTTATACTTCACCATGGACTCGTCTATGGTCACAGTACCATTGACTTCATAGAGGGCCTGGTATTTTTTCAGGAGGAGGTCCAAGAAGCACCGCAGTTTCCATAGCCTGTCGGATTTATCCACTGCAGGATCAGTGTTGTCTTGGAGATGTAGATATCTAGAAATAAAAGTAAAGATTATTATTATTATTATTATTATTATTATTATTATTATTATTATCATCATAATCATCATCATCATCAGTAGTTGTAGTAGTAGTAGTAGGCTAGTGGTAGTAGCAGCAGTAGTAGTAGGAGGTGGAGGGGGAGGAGGAGGAGGCACCACTTCAGCTGGTTTACTGGCCATAATGGACACCATATTGCTAATAATAACAACAATAATAATATCCCTGCATTATATGTATTTTATTACGCAGTTACATGCTTCAGTGACACTAGTTGTCATAGTAATTTGCAACGGGTTTTTTTTTTTTTTTTCAAATAAGTGCAACGTCAGGCAGTAACAATTGAGAAGTCATCAGAACGGAGCGCAAGAATGAATAACCTACCTCCAGAGACCGATGAAAGATTTCATCTCCTGCTTTGAAACAGGGCGCCACTTACAGTTGGATGGTGTGTGGGCGCGCGTCTGATCCGCATATACATTCGTTTGTGTCACCAACATATCCCAAACTTCATCGTTGAATATTTTGGAGAATGCATCGAGAGGACTAGCATTTTCCGTCATTGGCACTTTTACACCTGGTGTTCGAGAAAACTTTTTTGGATGCCGGGGGCGAAATCCAGCGGTCTGCCAATCTACTTGGAACCCAACAAATTCTTCTTCCACCTCCTCATCCTCATCAAACAAATTCCACTCTTGCGCTCTATCCAAGGGATCCTCCGGGACATTTCCTTCTATCTCTTCATCTAAGCCTACATTCTGTTCATCATTCTCCAACTCCACATCACTTCCATCGCTTTGACAGCTTGCCATTTTCGCAGCTGTCAAACAAGCCAAACGACGGGGGCTTATACAGAACAGCGTTATTGTCAACCAATCACATAACATTTTTTCGGTCGGATGATCTTAAAAAATCGGAGACACTCACCCCATGTGTATTAGAACCAATGGTGGCACATTACGTGCCGCTTGCGTCTTAAAAATATTGACAAATCAAAATAGTTGCGTTTTGCAACATCCGGCGTTAGGCCCTAGGTTGCGTTATGCTAAATCCGGCGCTAGGGGCAATGTTGCGTTAAGCAACATCCGGCGTCAATGGGTTAATAGCTTCAAATCTAGACAGAAGACAAAGCTGTTTTCAGATGCTTTTAACTAGCTTGCATTTTATATCATTTTTTTTTCTTTGTTTATTTCTTACCATATGTTTTTATCTTAATGGTTTAAACATATTTTTTACTGAGCCCTGAGGAAGGTCAGTAGACTGAAAGCTTGGCCTATTATTAAAAAGAACACAAAGGGGATTTAAGTGTGCAGACATTTTCTTTCAATTTTAAACATATTTTTAAAAAATGTTTTGTTCTTTTTATGTTTTTCTTCTTACCATATCTTTTTAATCTTGGTGTTTTAAATGTTCTCTGACTCTAATGTCTCTCTTCTTTTCTTTGCTTGTTTTCTTTCCTTTTGAATTTGTTTTTTTGTGAAGCACATTGAGTTTCACCTGTGTATGAAATGCGCTATAAAAAATAATTTTGACTTGACTTGACAGGCCAGAGGCCACAAGTTGTGATCATCATTGAGGTGACCTTTGACCTTTGTCATTCTGTTTCCTTCAAAGGTGTGATGAAGACAGCTGTTCCCCTGTGCGCCTTCCAAAACGGGGGACCAGAGGCAGCCCTGCAGTTCCTTTGCCATGATGGAGACCCCAAAAGGCCCAGGTGAACTTATGTCCAATCAAATATAAATGTTAACACCCCTTTCATTTTGCATGTGAATATAACGCATTATGATTATGAAGATTTTCAGTTATTAGTTGTAATAATCAGTTATGTACTCATAGTAAAGGTCAATTAACTGGTCAGTCAAAATGATTGGATCCTGAAACCATCAAACTTTGATCAAGAAACTGCTTCTTTCTCCTCTGCCTGCGCTCTCCTGCACTTTGGGCCTTTCAGGGGTAGGTCTGTAGAAGGGACAGGACTGTGTATTTTCAGATTTTAGCTTACTGAAAAGGTTTTTTTTTTCCCAAGACCTCCTACCCTACCTTTAGTTGTCTTTTTGAATGTAGAGACAAGAGTATCACATGTAGTTCCTTCATTTCCTTCGGGATTAATAAAATTAGTGCTTAACTCTACTATCAGAGTGAGCAGTAGTAGTGACTGACGTCTACATATGGTTTACACTCTCAGATTTGACCACTTGGTGGCGATAGAGCGCACTGGACGGGCGGCTGATGGGAATCACTACAATATGAGAATGATAAACATCAAACACCTAGTGGATCCCATCGATGACCTCTTTATTGCCGCCAGCTCCATACCTGGGATCACCACTACAGGTTTGTTTGAATGATGCCTATTGGCCTCTCCACCACAATGTGTAGAAAACTGCATGTTGTGCAGAAGAGGTTTTGTGGGAGGTTCTGGTGTACTGTACAGTCCATAATTAGGTATTATACAGTAGATTTTATATTTTTTAAATTCTTCTTGTGATTATTTTATATTTCTAAGAAGGCTTTTTTATGTCTTTATTTGATAGTGATGGTGAACAGATGACAGGAAATAAGTGGAAGGGAGAGAGACGGGGCAAGGCTGGGTCAGGCCAGACTCGAACCTAGGTCGTCATGGGCATGCAAGCCCACATCTGGGGGGCTTGTTTTATAGTAAATGATGCTCATGAATGAAAACTCATGCAGTTACTTATGTTTGTTTTCATTTACATACCCATTAGCATCACTGGCAAAGCGACAGCTATTCTTCCTGGCGTCTGTCATATTTCAATATGATAAATACAATAGAGAGATGACACAGTGTGTAAACTAACTGAAATACATTTGAGATTTTTATGGCTATAGCTGTTCTTCCTGGGGTCTATCATATTTCAACATAATAAATGCAACAAATTGCACGCTATGTAGCCTACACTAACTGTTCATTTCAGATTTCATATGGCTGAGTACCAATCAGATGACAGAAGATGGCATAATTAAAGCCTTAGCCTAATAGTGAGGTTTTAATGATGACCGTGCCAGTCTATGACTGTTATGTATGGGAGATAAACGAGTCCTGTCTCGTCTTTCCCCCTCTCAGCCTGTGGCAATAAATGTCCCATTTCATCCCCCTCTGAGTCACATCTTCGGTCAAATTGAAAGCGCAACCGAGTTCAAGTCAATTTCCCAGACTGTGTTCTGTTTTATTGTCTGTGTGCTTGCTTCTGAATTAATGGTGCTGCATGTAAATGTAACAATAATAATAATGTGTGTGTGTGTGTGTGTATGTGTATGTGTATGTGTGCGTGTGCGTGTGCGTGTGCGTGTGTGTGTACAGGCGTGGGCGATGGGGGTAATGAGTTGGGCATGGGCAAAGTGAAGCATCTCGTTAAAGAGCTCATGCCCAACGGCAGTGTTATCGCGTGCGACGTGTCTGCTGACTTTGCCATCACTACAGGTAAGGATCATGTGTCTCTGCTCTGCATGTCATCTTGTTGCTGTGAAGTAAGCCACTATGCCATGTTGTTGGGAAGTAGGGTACTGTAAAGAAACCAAGGCCCTTCAAATCCTCTGTTGATGACAAATGTAGCACATGAATGCATGTATGCAATTAATTGTTTTTGGATGGATTTTATGCCACAAAAGCACAAATAAATTCATACATCGTTACCTCCGCCAAGGAGGTTATGTTTTCGGTCGCGTTGGTTTGTCTGCCAGTTTGTTTGTCTGTCAACAGCATAACTCAAAAAGTTATAAATGGATTTGGATGAACTTTTGTGGGGTTGTTGGCAATGAGAAAAGGAAGAAGTTTTACATTTTGGTGGTGATTCGGACCATGAACCGGAATACTCTTCATCTAGAAATCTAGATGCCCCTAGTGACCGCAAATTGAATTGCGGGACAGGGAGAATTTTGCAGTTTCTAACTCCACAAAAAGAAGGCAGGAAGACTTAAAATAAAAATAGCGTGTAACATCAAGTGTTTTATTAAACAGCTTCCTTGGTGGACGTCTGCACTCTCTGAGTGCATTTGTAATCTTAATATTGGTTATACTAATTGTAGTTCTTAACAATTCAAATTCGCTAAGTATTGTACGTTCATGTTTGGATTTCACCATAGAAGTTAGAAAGCAACAGCACCAATATTTTTCCAGTTATCTCCAAAAAATCTGGTTGCATAAGAGCATTAGCCTGACTGTAGTTATGTGAGCAATGAAAAATAAATCTAGCCTGTTTAATATCATCTGTTGACACCTATAGCACATTTCTAATTCAATGCGGTATAAGATGAATGTTGTGCTAGAGAGAGATGTGTTGTATGGCGCATCTCATAGCTATCTCATTGTTACTGTGAGTCATCAGTTTGTATTGGGTGTAGGAGATATTGATTTTGGCTTCTGCAAAGATTGGGCTGTCGACATACGTACCTCTTCAATGTAATAAACGAGTCAGAGCTGACAGAAGCTTAGCTTTAGCTTTCTCCTGGAAGTGTTTCAGCACACCCAGGGCCGCTTTAAGGTATTTTGGGGGCCCTAGGCAAATAGGGACTTGGGGCCCCCCTTTTTCCTCTTCAATCTTTAGGGGAGAGTCCTCCTCTAGACAGACGCTGATAGCAGTATGCACTTTTTGGTCGTTAAATTTAGGTAGGTGGCTGCCACACTCCCTAAGTTGTAATTTCTGTCATTTAAAGACATGTGCATAAGCAGTCATTATCATGGGTGGCCTACTTTCCGCAGGGGGCCCTTGACAGTTGCCTAGTTTGCTTGCCGGGCTGTGGCAGATCTGAGCAGTCACTGTAGTGGGCTCCTCTGTGGCGGGTCGCGTGAGGCCGCGGAGGCTGTGTGACGAGATGAAAGGTGGCACTTGATGAGGCCTCTTGGGGCCAAGCATGGCATTTGGGCACCGCCACCTAGACACACACACACACACACACACACACACACACACACACACACACACACACACACACACACACACACACACACACACACACACACACACACGTCGTGACTTAGACAGTGACCGTCACTGTCGCTTTCTCTCGCTCTCTTTCACACACACACACACACACACACACACACACACGTCGTGACTTAGACAGTGACCGTCACTGTCGCTTTCTCTCGCTCTCTTTCACACACACACACACACACACACACACACACACACACACACACACACACACACACACACGTCGTGACTTAGACAGTGACCGTCACTGTCGCTTTCTCTCGCTCTCTTTCACACACACACACACACACACACACACACACACACACACACACACACACACACACACACACACACACACACACACACACACACAATCATATGTGTCTGAACACATAAATCACTCCAAAACATGTAAACATAAACACATACACACACGCGCAAACATAAAAACATGCCAAACATATAAGCAAGAACACATGCACACACCCGTGAACACATCTAAACAGACAGACATGACAGAACACACACAAGTCCACACAGGCGTGCACACACACGTCGTAACTTAGACAGTGGCCGTCACTGTCGCTTTCCCTCGCTCTTGTTCACGCACACACACACACACACACACACACACACACACACACACACACACACACACACACACACACACACACACACACACACACACACACACGTGCACATGCACACACACACACACACAAACCACGCCAAAAGATATAAACATAGACGCATACACACATGCATAAACAATATGCCAAAGACCTAAGCAAAAACACACACACTCACACATGCACACCCGTGAACACATCTAAACAAACAGATGGGCCAGAACACACACACACACACACACACACACACACACACACACACACACACACACACACACACACTTATGCACATGCCTGCCATGACTGTCCAGTGCCTCTGGTGGCTGTTCCCGTCACGTCTGTGCTGATTGCTTCAAGTGCACGTTTGGCTTGGCCAAGAGAAGGGGTGAAATTGCAGCGACCTCAGCCCTGACCCATCTAATACCCCGCAGACTTGACTTAGGTGCCAATCGTCCCCCACCACTGTCTCAGATTCCCAGAGATAGGTGATGGGTGAGAACGCATGTCCACACGCACACACACACCTCCCTGCGGCCTCCAATAAACACCAGGAGATGAGATTCAGATTAATATTGCTGATCTTTCCATTTCTCTCTCTCTCCCTCTCTCCCTCCCTCCATCCCTCCCTCTCCTTCTTTTCTGTCCCGGCTGCTCAAATCTCAGTTTAATTTAAATCTGACCATGTCCGAGGAGGGACTGTATTCCCATAAGGCCGGCTCCTGACCGGCCGCGCCAAATGGATGTTTGCGTCTGAAATGTAATACTTTTTCCGACCCGTATAAAACGTAATTCATGGGTCACTGGACTCTGAGATGTTATGGTAGTGTACATGAAGAATACTGAGGAACCCCACTGGGATCCCTCTCCCTCTCTCTCCCTGTCCCGACTTTAGCCATTTAAGTGGCTGTTGCAGTACTGCACAGATGCAGTATATGGTGAAAGGTTACAGCAGGGCGCTGAATTCAGGAGAGACTAAAGCACACAGACAAAGCGGATTAGATCAAGTAAAAGGAAAGCAGAAGCCATTCAGTAGTGAAGATGAGGTTTTGTTGTTTCTTGTAACATTAGTGATCAAACCTTAGGCAGTTTAATTGGTAATTTGTTGATGAATACATGCAGGTGTATGTGTTTCAGTTTTCTCTGTGCCTGAAAATACAACAACAAATTTGATAATAGCAAATAGCAAACTGATTGCATTGGCATGATTCATCCATTTTCATTAGTCAGGCCGTGCATTGTAAGACCAGGAATCTTTGATTGTTGTCACATACTGAAGTATATTGATGTGTTAGCTGATATGTTGAAATGAAGAAAGGTCATTTAGAATAAAGATTAAGCGAATAGTTCAGCATCCATCATTGGTAGATTGAACACTGTGTGCGTGCGTGTGCACATGCATTGCCTGTGTGCATATGGTATGTACAATATGCTTCATTCCAAACCTGTGGTTGTTCTATGCCTGCAGGTGTGTCCAACTGGGGTGGCTATGCCGTAGCCTGTGGGCTGTACCTGCTAAACTGCTGTCCCATCCACCGGCGGTACCTACAGCAGGGCTTAGGAGAACTGCCCTCACCTCAGGAGCAGGAGACCTGGGCCAGCAGCCTACCCTCTGTGGAGAAGGTGAGGCAGTCCTTTGTGCGAATACATGTATAGTGGATATTAGGGCTGCACAATTAATCGAACAATAATCAAAATCGTGATAAAATAGTGAAACCGAACTCGTGATTTTAACCGTGATTTAATGATGGCAATAGTTACCTACCTTTGAGACCGTCCTTGAAGCCAGAACATACTGACAGGCTGGTGTTTCTGGCCACAATTCTGTTTCATGCTATTGCCTTTACATAATTATTACAATTCATTTTATTTTGCTCATCCCGTATATAATTCATTCTTGGTTATATTTCATCTTGTTATAATTTAAAAAAAAATCTGCAAAAATCAATAATTGTGATTAATAATCGTGATTATGATTTTGACCAAAATAATCGTGATTATGATTTTTTTCCATAATTGTGCAACCCTAGTGGATATTATGCCAGCATTATACGTATGTTACTGTATATTTTATACATTTTATATGTACAGTATTCTAACTGGATTTCTCAGAAAATCTAGTTCTGAGTTAACTGTAGCTCGATTATTGCCAATAACTCAACCAAATCCCAGTCAGATCTCATGTACATCCGGGTGCAGGGTCAAAGCATAAAGTTAAATTTTTCGGGGAAACGTCATGAAAATAAAGATGGATTTAAAAAGGGAGCTCATCGGTGTGCGTTTGCTCCTCTCTCTACAATAGGTCAGTCAAGCCATGCATGTCAATGTAATATCACGGATGCTTTGGGGTTTAGATGGACATAACACGCCATCAACAGCTGTGACCTAATCATATTCAACTACTCCTTCAGCTACTCATTTGCATAAATTTAGTCTCCATAGACCTTACAAATGAAAACCATTTACTTAATTTATGGAACACAGTTTGAGAGACTTTTGTTGAGTCCATCATATTTAACTTCCTTGTGAGAAAATCTTGTGAGGCTGACTTATAAATGTCAGTAAGTCCGAGTGCAATTGATTTGATCTAAGTATTATCACTGTGCAGTGTTCAGCAACTCGTTACAATGCACCAACATTTAGCACACAGTGGGAACTATACGTCTTCTTAATTGCGTTGGTCTGCCTGCAGCGAATTGGACCAGTTGTGATGTATGCTGCTCAGACATGTTAGCCATGTTCAGACACACACGTGGTGATTAGCTCATCTGTCTCGTCTCTGTGTCTCTCATAGTCAGCCTCCCAAAGAGAGACACACACACACACACACACACACACACACACACACACACACACACACACACACACACACACACACACACACACACACACACACGTGACACGTAGTAAGTGAGAAGACGAGCAAGTCTACCTGTGCAAGTCTACACATAGTGATCAGTTCATCTGTCTTGTGTCTCTGTGTGAGAGCATGTTCTGTATGTCAGATGATGCACCAGATTCAGGGTCAAGACCCTGCCTGTCAGAGTGTAGTCAGCCTCCCAAAGACAAATAAACACACACACACACACACACACACACACACACACACACACACACACACACACACACACACACACACACACACACACACACACACACACACACACAATGGTGAGTCTTCCGGTTAGCAAATGCAGAGTATGTGGTAAGACCTACAATAACCCAGTCTGAGTGGTACAGTAGACCTCTACTTAAGATGGCGTGGTCAGATATAGTGCTGTCAAGCTGTCCTCTCTGGCCAGAAGGTTGGCAAATACACTACCGCAAACCAGAAGGGTATGCATGTGCGTGTGTGTGCATGTGTCTTGTAGGGGGGTGGACATACTTTACAAACATCCACAGCTAAAAAGAATACCCAGATGGGAGCTCTTATACAGCCCTCAGTGGGCAGGAGGGAAAACATGGATGCCACGCACAACTCATGAAAGCCCGAGACTTAAAGCGACATTTCACCTTTTCTGGAAATAATCATTTAGATAATAATAGTTGAATAATTGAGTTACCTTCCTCCTTTAGTTCCAGCCATGCTTTGAGTCTGATGATGTTACTACTGTTATTGTTCCAAGCGGTATATTATAATTGAACAGAATGGATACAACTAGCTGCTAGCTGTTCCCAATCGGTTCAATGATACATACTAGCCTGGAGGTGTAAGTTGCGCCGCCAGAGTCAAAGAAAGGCTGGAATAACAGGAGATAGGTATCACTCAATTATTTAATTCGAGGGGAAGTGTAAAATGAGCATATTCCCAAAAATGTTGCCATGATGCTTTAACCAAAGCGGGCACACAAATGAAAGGAGAAGTCGAGTATGGAAGCTTAGCATCAACAAATCTTAACCAAGAACCAAGAACATTCTTTTGGTTGTTGGCGGTCAGCTTCTGAACCACTTCACAATCCCTCCAAAAGCCAAGCTGTGTAATCATCACGGCCACAGAAGACAGAGAGTGCAGGGGTCAACTCAGCACACTGTATTCATTGAAGAATGGAGGCTGGGAAAGAAGGCTTACATGTATAGGATAATTGCTACTGTAAGTCGTGCTTTTATTATCAAAACCAAGTAATGTAGTTTCCTCGAGTATATAATTCCCATGATGGACATGATGTATTTAAGTTTAGCAATAAGGCTTTAGCTTTTGATAGACACTTACTAGGGAGGTTTCTTAAGCAGACATGATTATACACAGGGGCGGAGCTAGAGGAGGGGCGAGCAGGGTATTTGCCCTGGGTCCAGGGCCCTCCGGTATTGATAGTAGGGGCCCTATGTGACCTTGGCAGGCTATATGGGGGGCCCTATCAGTGTTTTGCCCTGAGGCCTGGTGTGCAATTGTTCCGCCACTGAATATACAGTAGCATTCTATCTTTTTTTCTATGGTTTGTTATGTCTGGCCTAATCGCAATAAGTGATCGTTTACAATCCTGTCTGTGTGTTTTTCTGCGCAGGAGGAAGAGCTTCTGTCCATCCTTGTGAAGTACGGCGTGCGAAGCGGGAAGACAGCGAACCTAGCCATGGAGGTGGATGGCTTGACCTTTCACCCGACGCACTCTGACCTCATTAGACGTCTGGTAGAGGTCACCTGGCGTGCCCCTTCCTCCTCCCAGTGATGCCACTGGCTGTACACGTCAGCCATTAGTGTGTGATTCATTCATTTGCAGTTCATGTTATGGGGTCAGTTCATTTTGGGCGTATTGGTTGTGTAAGACTGTCAGTATCTCACAACTTAGCTCCAAAAATAGCTTGCCTAGGATTTCCTTCGGTGCCTTTTGCGGAGTCAGCAAAATGTACGTACAGTATGCCATGCTGGGATGTCTCTTTTTTTTTCTAGTGTACCAAACCACATTGAAATCATAAGTGTTGATTACAGACCTCTAGAGTGACCATGAGATATTATTTGAGGAAAATCACAAAAAAAAATTTTTTGTCATTATCGTAAGCTACTGTATGTCTATGTGACTGAATTAAAGGGCACAAAATCCAGGATTGTCTTGTCAGTCGTTGCCTACTTTAGAGCTTCATTTGGTCATACTGAGGTTGCGGTTCTCATGCAAACTGCTGGTTTCCTGGTATCACATCTATTTTTGATTAAGAGGAATCAGACGCAGCCAGGATGTACTATTTTCCACTTTGCATGTTCTGAACCTGCAGCTGCTTTCATGCTTGACTTAAAACATATAGGTCACTAAAAATTGACATTAAATGTGATGTTTATTTGTGGAGAGCACCTGTACATGACTCACAGCACAGATAACGCTGGATAATGGAAGCAAATTGTGTGACTACTTGTGAATTGTGAGTACCTTGTACACCATCACGGTACCTAATGGGTTATTTTTAATCCAGAGGTAGTCGTAGAGGAGTTGGCTGACGAGCCATACAATTATAATCACATATGGTTATATTGTACATGTGTGATTTTCACGAAATAATTTCTAACCTGCTACCTTCACAAATGTTCAGACATGTTGAACGAGTTAAACACAACTGAATACACAGCCCCTAGGCTACAGGTAGCTTTGAGGCCCCAAAGATGGCAAACTTTTCGACAAATTCGCATAGACAGTGTCAAAATTACGACCTATGAATTAAGGATAACTGATCTACCAATTGGACTCAACACAACAGGTGTATTGAATCTTGTCACAATTTTGCAATTTTTCACTTTTGGCCAATCAGGGGGCCCCTGGCAGGTGGGGGCCCCTAGGCTACAGCCATATCTAGCTTGTGCGTTAATCCGGCCCTGACACTCCATGAGCACTGGCACCAGATCAAAGATGCTTGCTTGCCCATCACAACCCCACACACTTACTGGTACTACCAGTTTGTCTTTGCTTGGAGTGTGTGAGCACTTTCTCCATCTACTCCCGCAAATCCATGGATGCATTCCAATATGCAGACTTCCGTCCTTCACTTGTGCTTGTGGCCTCGCATGTTGCTGATGCCCCGCCTCCATGGAGAAAACAGTAAAGTTTCCCCGCTGTCAGCCTAGCCACAAGAATTTTTGCGGGACTGTTCTTCATTCACCATCTTAATAGCAAGTAGGGAAATATTAGAATTGTGCTTTTGCAAGATATCGAATTCATATTTTGTCATTGTTGACGTCATGATGTGGTCACAATTAGGCAAGTGAGCAAGGGAGGATGGAAGTCCGCATATTGGAATCCACCCACTTACTGGTACTACCATCTTATCTCTGCCTGGAGAGTGTGAGCACTTTCTCCATCTACTCCCACAAATCCATGTGTCAGTGGACGTTTCTGCACACTCACCACTCCCTGGTCAGGCTCTGTCTTTGCTGCCAGTTGTGGTTTTAGGCAGATTTCTTCAGCGATAAACATTTATGCCGTGCTGACGAGCAAAACCAGAATTATATAAACACTGTCTGGCAGGAGGAGGAAGACGGAGAGAATGACAAAGACCAAGATAGATGTGGTTGGCCGCCCTACCTGCCAGCTCAGACTCAGGAGGTTGTTGTTGAGGTATTTCATCTCACGCCCATGTGGGCAGGTGGAAGGCATCATGCTACTCTCAAGCTAAAAGGCGAAAACAACACACACACACACACACACACACACACACAGGCCCACCGACAGGGGGGTCAGTAGCCCCGGGCCCCAGAGAAAAGAGGGGCCCAGAATTGGGACCTTGTATTGTATTGGGACCTTGGACATTGTATGTACTGTATTTAGGAGGGGACCTTTTCAGATGGTTTTGTCCGGGGGCCGTCAAAAGCTGTCAGCTGCCCTGCGCATGCATGCACACGTGCGCGCACGCTCACACACAGCAACTTCAAAAACGGAACAATTCATGAGTCATCAAAGCCTAAAGACTAAATAATTTGTTGACCAGGTCTATAAATAAAGATTCTAATGATGCATTTAATTGCCTGCTTGTTTGTTCTAAACTGTAGTCCTTAATGTTTGTCACTGTCTCTCTTCAAGGCACAAATTCCAACATTTCACAGCTTGAATAACTGTAAGATGAATAGACCACTTGAAGATGCATTATGATGCCATTACTCGTCTCTCAAGGTAATGAATTGCAGTATTAAACAAATTATGTCACATTTGGCTCATCAGGCTGTATTTTATTACACTGTAATAGGGTGGCGTCACGCTTGACCCTTTTCTGATGAAACCTCCTTCTGTCCCATCAAGTGTTCATCCAAAGCAAACATGAGTAGGGTCCGTGGAGAGCGCTTGTTTTCAAGTCAAATAAATAGACTATTTGATTACATACGATAAGCAACTACACCTGAGAACTGTTTGGGACAGCATGGATAATGACAACTGGCCAATAAAATAAACACTTTCCCATCACTCTACTCTTCACTACCAGAACAGGAAGTTAGGTTACATTTCTGAGAAAAACGTCTAATAGGCCTACTGCCCCCCCAACACCATACAGGATGTGGCCTGTGTGCGCACTGAGGGTAAAGGGCTTCTGCGTTTCCCTTTGCGATTAAAAAAAAAAAAAAAGTGTGAAACATACATCTCATTCCCTTGTGGTAAGGGCTGCTTCCTTTTCTACCAACATGTAAGCATTTTTTTTCTTCCAAAAAAATAAATAATTATAAAATGTGTTGTGTAGAAGATGTTGAACTTTGGCTCTTTAGATGTCACATCCCCCCCAACGTGAAACACTTGCCTTAGTCCTGAAGGTGTGTCTGATCCAAAATTTGGATGAGAGATGGACTGAGGTAAAATAAATGAATATTAAAATGTAAAGATGGAAGTAATCCGTGCATACTCTTCATACCAGACACTACAGACAAAAAGAGAGTTGTGTGAGGGAGTGCAATGGTTGTCATCTGGCCCTCTTGTGTCTGTGTTTGATATGTGTATGTTTATACAACTGTCAAGGGAGGACAAAATATGCATATTTGAGGTCCACTCCCACTGGAAAAGCACCAAGAGACGCATTCCACTTGTTAACCGTGTGTCACATAAAAACACATTGGGAGGTTGTTTATCCAGCTTCTTTTTAGGCTCGTTTTGAGGCTGAAGAGATGTGAATCAAGAATCAAGAGATGTGTCATCAGTTACTCAGATGGCCATATTATGTGAATGCCATTTTGTATCCAATGTTTTTTGTACAGATGTTCAACTTCACTGAACATAATGGTGACATATTAACATAGCAGTTAATATTATACCCCAAACCCAGCGTCATGCAGTTGAGTCACTTCTTGAACTCATGTCTTACTGTGGCAGTTATGTTGTTCTGAACATATTTTAGTGAAATTAGCACAAGCAGCTGTGTTGGCTCATTTCGACACAAGTAAAAGTCAGAGAAAACAGTTAAGAACACTTAAAAAGATTCATGTTTCTGAAAATACTAAATGACACAGTCAATACTAGACAATTTTTTGTGAATTTGATGAATTCTGCTGCATGTTCATGTGTTTTAACTCAGTAATCTCCCTGATTCATACAATCTCTTGATGGATTTTAGTGCAACCATTGTTTTTGTGGTGGATGCTGAAGAGAGGTCAGTGACAGACCCACATTCTTCTCTTCATGGAGTTCACACAGCAGCAGACATTTCTTCCCATGCCTCATCTCTCCTCTATGCTGTGGGCTTGTAAATCAACCACAGACACCACACAAATCATCCCCTACTGTATGCTATGCATCCAACCAAACCCCTGCAAGCAAGCAGAGTAACAGTTGCTTTTTCCTTCCTTTTTAATTAACTCAACTTCCCTTCAGTAAGATCCGTATGTCAGTAAACTTTCCTTTGCTCGGCTGAGGTTTGTTCAGTGTCCAGACGATGGCGAAGGGGAAGAGCATCATAGTGTGAGTCATAACTCCATGTGAATTCCTCTGATGACGCAGAACGACACCTACATGCGAGTAGTTTCACTCTCCAAGCAACCCCACATGAAAGGAAAGACACATGCACACTAAAAACGCACAACATTTTGAATTCCAGTTTTATCTCATATACAGTATGGCAGTTTTGTTTTTCCGACAGAAAATACCAATTTCATGGGTCATCATGTGGTTATTTACAATCAAAGACTACATTAGTTTGGAAATGGAGCCTGACGACAACAACATGCTGTGCCTGTGTCATCATCAAAATTACTTCTTCATCAGTCTTTCAATAGATTATTTCACTTCAACCAAGTCAAAGGATGAAGATGTGGCTGGCAGTACAAATCATAGTTTAGCTTCTCTGTGTTGGAATCATAGTTAGGTCTCGCCTCACCCATAATGTCCAATCTTGACCCAAAGTCCTACTCCTTATTTTGAACATTCTGTATAATAGATGACACAAAAGGAGACTGTGTAAACAATTTACTCAGGGGCTCATCTATCCCAGGTGAAGTGTAAGTCAAAAGAAAAGTTAGGAAAGAGCAGAGGCAGAGGCAAAAAATTAAAAGCCTTGAATATAGCACATGGGCCTATACGCATTGCGGCCATATTGGCCTTCATCAGGGTGCCTCTGCTCTTCTCTCTCTTTTTTTTGGACGTACTGTAAAATAGCTTTCCAAACGTTTCCAGTAAAATTAGTCAGTGTCCTCCCACCCCCGGTGTTTCTCAGGCTGTATAATTACAAGTGGGAAGTCCTTCAGGTTAGAACAGCCGTCTGGGGATATCTGAACCTAAACTCTGACCTTGCACAATCAGCCTACCTTGTTTTTCTGGTAATTAATTCAGTTTCTTTCGATACAAACAACTCAGAAAAAGGAGGCAAGGCAGTGCTTCGGAGGACGATCCCCTGAAATGTCCATGCTCATTCATATGGCCCCTTTTCAATTTCCTTTTAGGAAATTTAACTTCAAAGCTTCAATTTTAACATCAAAACCAGCAACAACTGAGTAGTAGAGACTTAAATGCTGACATCAGACATCAGATCACAGATGCATATCTAAAATAATGAAGTTCAGCCTGTAGTCTCACTGAGACAAATGGATAGTGACATATTAATTTCAACATAATCATTAGAAATACTGACCTTTGCAAAACAGAACGACCCAACACTTTGTTTAGATGAATAACGGTGACAATTCAAATGTTGAATGAGATGTAACAGCTTTAAGGCAACTTTGAATATGTTAGCCTCTAGTCAGTGCTGTCAGTGCTAAAGTTGAGATGAGTTTCTTCCAGTCTGCGTGCATTCTTTGCTAATGGAAAAGCCTGACCCCATGAGAGTAGATTAGGGCAGGTTGGGTTCTAGGTATTCCCTCAAGATCCCTGAGAGTGCAAAAACACACACACGTGGACTTTAGTCAAAAACAATGTTTTCAACAGACATTAACTGGCTTTAAAATACCTTACACATGAATAACATCAGCACAGTTTAACAAATACATACATACATATACATACATACATTACATTCATGACTCATACAAATAAGCATGTTTCTTTTTTTTTGGGCCAGCCCTGCGTTAATATATAATAAGATATGTCTGTACTGTATACTCATACAGCCTGACTGGTCTTAATAGGCTGTAACAGTGTGACCATGGCAGCACCAGTCCTGTCTTCCCCGCTACAAGCCACCTCACTGGACTTGGTGGCAGTGACTGCCAGGCGCCCACTGATGGCCATGCCACTGTCTTTGGGGGGCTTGCAGCAGCACAGCACCCTGGCACACGCCTGCTGGGCCTCCTGGATGCCACGCTGGGCACTCTCGCTCACAAAGCAGTAGAGCGCGGGGTCGGCCACACAGTTGAAGCTGGTGAGCAGCAGCGAGAAGTGATAATAGTTAAAGATCTTCTCGATGAAGTCGCAGCTTCTCTCCAGCACCGTCCGCGTCAACAGGAACACGTGGTACGGCAGGAAGCACACCAGGAAGATCAGGATGGTGCTGGTCACCAGGTGCTTGATGCGCGTCTTCTGCGACGACTGCGTCCCCGCACTCTTGCCCACCGCTCGAAGCACGCGGAAATACGACACGGCCAAGATAAACAGCGGGAACAGGAAGCCTACGAAGAAGCGATAGTAGTTCACTGGGTACTCCCAGTCTTTCATGGGGTAGTGCTCGAAGCACACCCGCTGTTTTGTGACGTCCACGCTCAGCACCTTGTGCTGGAAGAACGTGGCGCCCACCACCAGCTCCTTGAGCCAGATGAAGGCGCTGACCAAGGTGGCCGCCCGCATGGAGCGGAAGCCCGTGAAGCGGAAGGGGTAGACCACGGCCAGGTAGCGGTCGATGGAGATGCAGCAGAGGAAGCCGATGGAGATGTAGATGTTCTGGTAGAGCAGCACGCCACACAGCTGGCACAGCCACTCGTGGTGCGGCCAGTCGTCGCCCAGGAAGATGTACTGCAGCCACATGGGTAGGGAGGCCAGGTACAGCAGGTCCGAGATGGTGAGGTTCAGCAGGTAGACGCCCAGCTCGTTGCGGGCGCGCAACTGCAACCAGGCGTGGTAGAGGGAGAAGGCGTTGGAGGGCAGGCCCACCAACAGGATGAGGATGTAGGCTCCGGCGAAGAGGTACTGGTGGATCTGGTGGTCGATGGTGCAGTTGATGATATCTGAGTCATTAGTGGACATTGCAGAGTCATTGGTGAACACTGCAGAGTCATTGCCACGGAAGTCACTCATGAGCCAGGTAGCCAGGAACTGTTTGAGTTACTTCTCAAAGGAGTGGTCACAATGGCCATCCCATTAGTGTTCTGTGAGTGAGAAAATGAACAATTAGTTGTTGTCGGAATGCTGTTTTTTTTTTTCTCCCCATCACTTTTTTTCACAATCAAGAATGTAATGCACTTCTTGGGGTAAGGTTCTTGATTACAGAAATGTAAAGGCAGATATGAATGTTTTTTAAAAGAGAAAGTAAAAGAACACCACCTCCATCACAACTTCCTGAATCCTCTACCATGACATCCTTTTCTCCAGGCTCAGTGCCCTCTGTGCTTACTCAGTGTGCAGCAATTACTCCAATACCCTTGACCTAGTCTGACTCTTTATTTTCCTTCTCGGAGAGGGACAAAGGAAAGCTGGTGTGTGTGTGTGTGTGTGTGTGTGTGTGTGTGTGTGTGTGTGTGTGTGTGTGTGTGTGTGTGTGTGTGTGTGTGTGTGTGTGTGTGTGTGTGTGTGTGTGTGTGTGTGTAATGGGAAGAGGCAAAGGCGCTGCATTCTCTAGTGTCTGTCCTTCGTTAACCCAGTGTCTTACCAAGCAACATCTGACAGCAGGGTTTCCTTAACTACACACAGCTAAAGTGCAACACAAAATTTTGCATGTCTCTTTGGGTGGGGGAAGTACTTGTGCATTTCTGGTTGAGTCTAGTCATTAGAGGCTATGACTTATTTTCTGTATGGATAGGATGGGCATGTGAAGGTAGCTCTCAAATTGTCCATTTCTCACCTTGGACAAATAGTAAATGTAATATGATGATAGAATGACAGCAAATGGTATGACGCAATAGCAACAAAACCGCATACCGTATGTACAACTAGCAGTGTAGATCAGATTCTGAAACTAGTTTTGTTTTTGCATTGCATGCTCTATGACATTCGGGCATGGGCAACTGGAGGCCCAGGGGCCACATGCAGCCCACCCCCTCACTCAGTGCGGCCTGTAGATAAACCATGCCAAGATAAAAAAAGCCCTACTGAATTAATTTATTGTAATTATACTAGTGTTAGTGTTAGTGTTACCACCTATACCTTTCAAACAATATCGGCAGTTAGTGAGCAACCAACTGCACCTTCAACTCGGCGAGTTGTACTCAGATCCATGTTCATATGGCCCTCTGATGAAGGCGATGAAAAAATGTGGCCCTCCTTATCATCAAAGCTGCCCAAGCCCATCCCTGCTCTATGTATTCCTTCCCTGTTGAGCTGACCACAAATAAGACGGCTATAGTATTTAACTTGGCCCACTCACAGACTTGGATGTGACCAGTGTTTTAAACTACCTGTGACTAAAGCTGTAACGTCAGGCACTCCATCAAATTTATGTGGAAGGCTTGAGTTATTGGGAAAACGCGGGGCGCATCTCTGTGACGTCTTGAGTTCACTCGAGTGTCAGTGAGCTATCGACTGGCTGCATTGTACATGCCCAGATGATAAGAGGGGCTGTCAAGGTGGGAGGCCAAATGACCTTGTAGCTCGTGTACGAGAAGCCACTGGGACTCACGCCATGATTCATTTCTACCATGAGACAGCACAGACGCAGCCTGGATGCCAATGAAGCTGCCTCATTTTAGCACCGTTTAATCAAAGTCCCTGGAGCAGTAAACACACATGCAGCCAGGTTTGCAGTCTGTCTGAACACACCCACAAACGCTTCTCAGAATTTGCGGGTGCTTAAATCACACACTTGTCACCCAGAAGCATCTACACACTGTTTATGGTCACCAGCGTTCTGTTCCTGTGCAAATAATGTAACCAGTCTCTCCACTGTTGATCCTTTGTGTCAGGTCATCTAACTAATGACAACAATGGAACATACAGCATATTACTTGTTACGGGGTTTGCCAAGTCAACAGTGTCAGTTACCTGTAAAGTGGTTGCAATGCAAACATCCGTTTTCGTGGTTACAACCCAGTGAACTGGAGAGGGCGTAGATAACCTTACAAACTTCTTCCATCTGAGGTAGAGGAACGTCATGCCAGTCAAGGTAACACTCCTGACCACATCCTGCAACCTTGACTCCGCTGGTAACAAAGCTTTTCCAATAAGCATTGTGCGGTTAAGCCATTCTAATCATACCGAGGAAACAATCAACTACAACTACTCTACAAATCCTTACAGATGTTATAAAGCTATTCCAGTAATTAAACTTGTGTGCCTATTGCTTACGCCTGTGGCTCTCAACCTTTTCTGAACAAACGCCACCTGGACCTCTTCATAAGCCTCCCATCATCACCTCATCATAAAGCCTGCAATTGCCCCCCTTAGTAATAAAGCGTAAAATTGACTAATGCCCTCCAATGGCAACTAACTCTTTTAAATCTGTCTGCACTTGCTTTTAATCTTGTAATCTCCTTTTAATCTCGTTTTATGTTTATTATTTTATGGTTTTTATAGTGTAATTTTATCTCTTCATCCATATTAATTTGTTCTGTTTTGTCTGTGTCCTGTCTGTAAATGTAATTGTAATGTGTGCTGCCACCTTGGCCAGAGCTCACTTGTAAAAGAGTGTGATTTTATTTCCCTGGTTAAATAAAGGTAAAAAAAAAAACAAAAAAAACACCACCCCCTCTCAGCTGTCTACTTAACACCCCCCTAGAGCTCCCTAATACCCTCTGGGGGGCTGTAGAGCCACCTTTGAGAAACACTATCTAACGCCATTCTAAGGATACTGAGGAAACAAAATCAGCCACTACTACTGTGCACATCCTCAAGTCTCACCTTGCCTCCAGACTAAAAAGCTTTTCACAGAAGTATCTGTCTATAGCAGGAGTCATGTTAATGATGCTGAGGCAAAAGTCCTGCACACCAAACCAGCACACAACCGGAAAAGCCTGCTTCTGGTGAAGCCAATGTCTGATGGATGATACAATTATGACCGAGATGGCGAGGAAACCCCTGGAGGACCAGAACAGCAAAATGAACACAGTAGGCGACGACAGAGCCTGATATTAAAGTGCTGGTGATGAACGCGCTCTCCTTTGCTTCTCCATAAACGACTACGCAGTCAGTAATGACTACAGGCACCGCACTGAGAAGAATTGCAGTCATTTGGCTGTCCACAACAACAGATTTGCACTAATGTGCCTCCTGTCAACAGCAACATCAATACAACCATAGTCATTACCATTAATATTCATAGCACCATTCCAATAGGCTTCTCTTTGTGTAACTACATTTTTCTTCCATTTAGAGGAAGGGTCATCAATACAAGTTTAAAAAAAAAAAAAATAAACAGCAGATGATGTGTTTGGTTTGCATAGAGTAGACTACTACTGAAATTGGTGCAAGCCTTGCCTTGTCATAATAAGTGTTGTGATGTTACCATGTTGGCTATGACATCCATTAGGTCTACTTTAATTAGCCCAGCAATGAACGGGACAAACTAATTGCCTTAAAAAAATCCACTCCAGGTAAGTCATTTGTTGTTTATCTTGTAACAGTGCAGCCTTTGTTATGCTACAGACGGCAGCCATCCACCTCAAGGGGCAAGACATCAATAGAGAGGTGATGTTTTTGTTCAGCATCCATCACCAACATTGAATAAGAGGTTTCATTTTGTGTAGTGGGCCATTTCATACAGGGCGCTGGGCCAGACTCACTTTGTAAAATTACCCGGCTAATGAATAGCCTACGCCACTGGCATGAGAATGCGCGCTCCTGGCAGTGAGTGACACACACACGTGAGCACCCAACTGCGATGGTTTTAGGACATGCCACAAGGGTGGGCTTATATGCCACATGCCACAACACCACAGACTCACAGACCGCACCGCACGAGAACACAACAACGTCTGCGTCTTTCTAGCACTCAGTCTTGACTCGTCTCTAGAGATATTGTAGTAGGCCTACTTGAAGGATGATATTTTGCCGCTGATCAGAGATGACCCTCAAAGTCTTGGAGATGTTTGTCGCGTGTCAGATGTTATGTAAGGGTTAACGTTCGGCGAGAAGGTCGCTACCGTGGAATAGCAGCACGACAGAGAGAATCTTTAGACCCCGACGCGGAGCGGAGGGGTCTTGTTCTCTCTGAAGTGCTGCTATTCCACAAAGCGACCGACTCGCCGAAAGTTAACCCGCTTATTATATGGATATACTTAAATGATTCACACATGCGGGGACATTTCTTTAGACATATTTAATGTTAAGATTGTTGCTGCGCAAAACAAAACATTGCCGTTGTGGAACACCGCTAGGCAACAGCTAGGTAGGCTAGCCAGGACAACAGGTGTTGTCTATCACAGCAGCTGATTAGAGTGACAAAAGACCGGACCCCCTGCGGAGTGATATGAAACATTCGCTTTAGCCACTGACTTGTATACAAGCCAGTGGCTTTAGCAGTGAACGTCTTGTTGCCATTGACAGCGGTAGCCAGGACAACGAGTGCTGTCTATCACAGCAGCTGATTAGAGTCTTGTTGAAAAGTCGCTTTAGCAGTGAAAAGTCTTGTTGCCATTGACAGCGGTCTGTTATAGACCAACCCGTCCGTTATCGAAAAATAACAGACGTCCGAACGTTGGGGAGCCCCGTTGAAATGAATGGAGCATTCGACAGATGACGTCACAACCATATAATAATGCCACATAACAGTGTAGCTTCATGTGACTTGCGAAATGCATAGGCTACGTTAAATGGCACTAGACTCTCCATGGGTCACGGAACGGCGAAACAATAATGGATGAACATGAGACCCCTCTTGTGTATGGAGACAGGTCGGATATTATAGGACATGTGCGCAACTACCTGAAGCAAGGGCTAATTTGATAGGCGTCGTTTGTAATTAAGTTATACATAATTAATAACTTGATCATTACAGCCTGTAACTATCGATGATAAGTTGCTAGGCTTTTGTTTAGGCTACACAAGTCATTCTTAGCGATGTCAATGGAAAGATATTAAACATCTTCCATATAGTAAGGCTAAACACGTGAATAAAAAATAATTAATAATGAATTGTAGCCTAATTTATATTCCTACATGTCATTTATCATCATATATGTCATGTTATCTTTACAGACTTGATGCTGAACACTTGACAAAGAAAAACAAAGAAATATATTGCATTAAACCGTTCACACAAGGCGGCTGTGCAGTTAATAGAACAATCATAATTGCACGGCTTATGCCGACATGTCAGTCGTCAAACACATTTTGAAAGCACTCTTACCTTCCGTATGGGTCCGTCTTCGTGAAAGACCGCGCAAAATCCACAAACTGCTTTAGAACTTGAACACGGTGAAAAGGTCTCCAAGCTGCTGTTTGGTAACTACAATCCAAGCCCTTGCGAGGTGTAGCCTCAGACAGAAGGTTGACTAGGGGAACTACTAAAGTAGAAAGGATGACTTTAACTTATAGGCAATAGATCCGCCTCGCCACTTGACTATATAGTTGCGCGCGTGGGTGACCTCAGTTGTACAGCCCACATCTTCCTCCTCTCCTCCGTCAAAGCATGCGCGTGCGTCTTTCCTGTGAATGTTGCTCGTGGGCGCACACACACACACACACACACACACACACACACACACACAAGAAAAACGTTGACCACAGAAAGCAGACAAAGGCGTGAGTCAATTTAAAAAAAAACTTTATTTAAAAAGTGTTGAACTTTTTGGACATCAGCTTTCTTTTTGTCTACACAAAACCGACAGCAAACAAATCATTCTGAAATTTAGATGTTTTCATTTAGACCATGTTTGGGGAACAAATACACAGGGGGCTTCCAGTAGTGTTCATTTAAAAACTCAAATCCCATCATAGACAGCTCCCAACCTTACAGTAGCTCTGCACAGGTGTGGAAAAGTGGCCAGCACTCTCGCATAAACACAGACACACGCACACAGACACAGACACAGACAAAGGTGAAGAGGCATACCAGCAGATATAAGGCATGGATACAATGCAATATAAACAGCCATAATGTTTCTACCACAGGCTTCCCCTGAAAAAAAACGAATGCTACCTAAAGCAGTCAGACATTTGTCCTTCAGAAATAAATAAGAAGATGACTTCTGATCCGCTTTTCTCCATAGGCTAAAAACTTCAACCCAGAAAAATGGCTGACATCAGATTATTTTATGGTTGGGACTTGACAAGCAAATAAACGTCTTGTAAGTCTTAAACACATTGAATCCAACCCAGACATTTATTTCTGAAAGACAAAATAAAAAAGTTAAACTCTGTCATCTTCACCTCACATGAAGTTGGCCAAAGAGGGTGGTTTCCATGCACACCAGTATCCCAGGTTTGAAGATAATCCAAGTTTTGAATTTGTACTGTATACTTCGGTACTCAACATAAGATGATAACATGATTGTGAGGAAACCCCATTTGATAATATCCCTTTTTATATACGATACTCTAAGTACTAGCATCGTGGTTTCTTCTGCATTTCTGCAATCTTTTAAATTAACCATCATCCAAAATCACTTTGGATAAATACCCTGATTGAGTACTGTCACATAACCAAAATTAACTAGGCCCATGTGATGTCAATGAGTAAAACAAGAAGCTTTTGGAGGTTGGGGTGTGCACATCCACAAAACAATTACCCAGGTGGCAGACAAAAGTGGTAGACGGTGTGACGAAACGTTGCCATTTGTAAAATGAAATTAAGTTAATATTTTTTGGAGCTCATGGCCAGCGGACCACTTCATCACACTAAAACAGGAATCTGAACCTTTACACTAATGCACATGTAAACACACTGGATGGTGCATCACTAGGGTTGCCAACTGTCTGTGAAAAAAATAGGCCAACAGGACACTTTATTGTTGCGGGGGCCTGGGGGTCCTCCCCCAGAAAAAAATAGTATCTTAGATGCAACTTTCTGCATTGTAACAAAATTCTGTTCTGTTTCAGCACAACACGGAACTGTAGGCCTGCTTTTATTTCTAAATATGGTACGATTCCGTATTTCAATGGACGGTTGGCAACCCTATGCATCACTGACGGCCAAATCCATTTCAAGACATACGGTAGATCAGAAAATGTGAAAGGTACAGTAATAGACAGAGCTGGGGTTGGGTCCTCAAGTATAGAAAAAGCTGGGAATGTGTTTCTGAACCGCAGGTGATGGACCCCTCACTCCCTGGTCCTTCATCTGGGGTGCATTTCTCAAAACCATAGTTAGTAACTACGTTAGCTAGTTTGTTGATTGCAATGCAATTTCCCATTGGGAACTACCCAAGTTGCTAACTGGCTAACACCTATGCTTTCGACAAACACACCCCTGAATGGGAGAAGATGGATACTGAGGTTGTGGGTGTGCATTCCACACTGCATTCTTGAAGACAGATGCACTCTTCAGTATTCACACTCGAGTGCCTTATACATGATCAGCTACATAACAGTTGGGTTAATAATTAAAATAAAACAACACTTTCACACAAGAAACACACACACTTCAAATCATTTTTTGGGAAAACAGGACAGCAATAATAATAAATAAAATCTAGTCGTATTGCTATATCAGAAATGCATTGCAGTGTTAACACAAATAATAAATCCCCTCTAAAAATCAACACTAACAAAAATTAAACACTCAAAAAAGTCTTACAGGTGGCTATTATTGCCACTTCCATTCTACACATTTCCTCTGTAAATTACTGAAGATGCCCGTCAATGTGCAGGGCACCCTCTTCAGTCTTGTCATGAGAGAAAAGAACGTCTCAGGTGCATCAGCGGAAATATTTACATGGGGTGCACAAATGAACAGGTCATTCTTACATTGAATGAGTCCACAATCTCATCCTGACACATGACATATGTCATTTCATTCCACCACCCAACAATCTTTGTCATTTAAAAAAACCTTCACTTTGAGCAGAGTACAATCTGCCTTCCTCCATCTTTCCCCTCGCTTTCTCCCCCCTCTCTCTCACTCTCAAAATCGACTTGCCTCTCCACAGCAGTTCAGTTCTTGTGGTCATCCTCAGTTGAGCGTGTGTGCATAAGTGTGCTTCAATCTCTAAGTCCATCCATCTCATCATGCTTGTGGTGGCTGACTGGGGGTCACCACAAACACATGATAAGGGAGAAAAGAAATAAAATAAAAAAAACATTGAGGAAAAACAACAGGGTAGCCAGAGAGAGAGAGGATTTAGAAAGAATATATAAAGGGGCTAAGCATTTCCAGTAATGCATTCCAGTGATGGACTAGCACTGTCTTTGCCTCTTCCAAAGATGAAGACTATAATTACAGTCATTTAGGGCCAAGGGAGTGGTCCATCTCTCCTTTCCCTCGCTGTTTTGTTTTGTTTTCGACGTGCAAGAATAGAACTTGGATTGGGCAAGCGCGCTGTCCACAGAGAGCAGGGGAAATCGATGGTGACCCACGCTCATGGAAGACTGAAGGAGGGGGGAAGAGAGAGAGAGAGAGAGAGAGAGAGAGAGAGAGAGAGAGAGAGAGAGAGAGAGTGAGAGAGAGAGAGAGAGAGAGAGAGAAAGAAACATACATTCCTTTTTGTTTTCTAGTGCTTCTGTAGGTCCCTGCAGAGTCCTGTTGTGTCCTATCTGTCTGTGTATTGTGAGTAGTACAATGGCAGTGTAAAAAGCTCAGTCAGATCAAATCATGATGCTTCAAGGCTGTTGGGTGCTAACCTTAGTAAGGCAGATGGACTTTGGCCAGAGATTTGCTGTAGGTCTGAGGTGACACCCACACCTGGCCAGATTTACATTCTCGTTTGTGCATGTGTCTGCCATTGAGGAGCATCAAAGGAAATGCATGTATAAACATGCAGTTTTTTGTTCTTGTTTGTTGATGTACTGTATGTTGATGTTTTGACAGATTATGCAGGGAGGTCCTGTTTGTTTGCGTAACGGTGTGTGGACTTAGACACAACCGTACTCATACCAGACTGTCTGAGGGTCATTGTTGGGGTCGGGGGAGGCAGGCGTGCTTTTCGGCCTCTCCTCTGTGCTTCCGTTTACTCCTCCGCCTCCTCCTCCTCCTCCTCCTAGCTCTCCTTTCTTCAGCAGAGGTGACTCAGCCTGACGTGGCTCGCCTCTGTCGCGCCTCCCCTCCTCTCCCATCTCCTCCTCCAAACGCAGGGCAGGGACAGCGCGCACTGGTGTCACCATGGCAACCTCGCCGCGGTGATGGTGGTTGGCGTTGTGGTGGCGCTGAGGCGCAGAGCGGCCGGCCTGCCCACTGGGGGTCCTGGGGGTGCCATTACTGCCCCCTGTTCCTCCTCCACTACCAACAACACCACCACCACCGCCGCCTCTCGAGCCTCCACTTGTGTACCTGTCAGGCTGCAGGGAGAGAGAGGAGGAGTGGTGCTGGGGCGGGGGAAGACTCAGCTCGTCCCTAGGGGGCGCCACCGAGAGCCGGCGTGGGTCAAGATGGCTACCATCCCCCAGGTGGTTCGAGGAGCCGGCCATGCGGGCAGACAGAGGGCGCTCTCGAGCCACACCTCCACCTCCACCTCTCCTCAACACCACATCCGATTGGTTGGGCGCCAACGACAACGACGATGAATGGTCGCCGCGGTAACTATCAGGTCCGTTGGAACGCAGTAGGTCCGCCGACGCCAGGCTGAAGGTTCGGCTCAGGCTGGTGCCTCCGCCTCCGCTGCTGCCAGCTGCACCACGTGGCGAAGGCCGGGTGGCAGCCGATGAGGACGCAGAGGAGCGGTTGGGCAGCGTCAGAGAGTGGCAGCCATCGGGGGCCGATGGTTGGCGAACGCTGGGCTTCACGCTGTGGCCCGGCTTGTGTTGGGCAGAGGACGTGGTGGTGGAGAGCGAGGAGTTGTTGGGCGTCTTGACGGTGGGGGTGACGTAGCTGGTGGGTGTCTTGAGACCGTCTCGCGGGGCAGAGGGCTTTGTGGATCGGGTGAAGTAGTCGTTCATTAGGTCCTCCCGACTTCCTGTCTGCACCTGGGGACACACAATAAATTGGGAGTGAACGGTCAGACTGAAGATGGACAGAAGAGTACTTCGTATGAGGGACAAATTAGCAGGCTGTGGCAGAGGTAAGCAATAAGCCACGAGAGGCTGTGGTCTTGTGTTCCGATTTAAAACGGCTAAGGGATACAGTAAAGGCACATCTGTGTACCATCTAGACTCTGTTGAGTCTCTGTATGTCTTTGTAATGTTGTGTTTTGTTTTATGTTATATTTGTAAAGCGTCTTTGAGTGCCATGAAAAACGCTATATAAAACTTATGGTAACACTTTATTTTAGGGATACATCTATTAGCACTAATACATACAATGTTCCTGTATAAGTATAAGGCATGTACAAAGCAAAATCAAACATTTGTTAGGCATGTATTCGCGAATGTCTTGTCCATGCACAATAAGGGATTTATTACCAATTTAACCCTAGTAAGGACCTAGTAGGCCTTAGTGTTTGCCTAGTACATGCCTTACAAGTTACTAATGCAGGCATTAACATTGTATTTATTAGTGATTATAGATGTATCCCTAAAATAAAGTGTTACCAAATTTATGTATTATTATTATTATTATTATTATCGCTCATTGGGATGTTGATTCATTTTAAAAAATGTAGGTAAGCAATAATCAACGAGAGTCTGTGGGCTTGTGTTTCGATTTATATTAACGGCTAAGTGAGTTGGAGAATCGAGCACAAACCCACAGACTCAAGTGGCTTACTCTTGCTTATCTAAAACTTCTGAAATTAATAAACACCTCAACGAGAGATGCTAAAAAGATATGCCTTTCCTGTATCCTCCCTACTCTAACTGCACAAGATTCTAGCTACCAAGTTAGTCGAAATTGTCTAACTTGGATGCACGTTTTCTGCTATTTGTGTTTTGTGCCATTTGTTCACAACCCCAGTATTAGATGTGAGGATTTCCTGTGTAGACGAGTGAGATGCTCATTATGCAAACCATAAAAGGTCACTGATAGAAGACACACATTGAACGTGTGAACATGGCTGTCCTCTTTATACAGCATATTTGAAAAGGGAACTGGGTCGAAATGCTAAAGTCCTCAGTTAGAAACAAAACTATTATGACTTCAATGTAGAGAAACGAAAGATTTTTTTCAGAGACTAAAATGTATGCATGGCAAGACTCGTGTATGCCTGTGTGAATACACACTCCAGCATAATAAAAATGACAACATGAAGCAAAAACAGTAAACAATAAATAATTTCAAACAACACCACAAACACACAGTGGGAATAGTATTGTTTGAATTAGCGAGAATCGAGATTCAAGGGTCTGTGGAGAGTGTAAGACAAGAGGATACAAGTACTGCAACTTCTGAAAATGCACTCTAGTAGAGAAGGGCAAATCATTGAAGTGCCGTGGCCTTTGTTCTAGCCAGCACATGTTCTGATCACTCAAGCAGAATCGCATGTTCCACTGTGGCATAACAGGCTGCCCATTCAAGGAGAATAAGACCTAAAGCTGAACTCTTCATCTGAGAAAAATGTGTTTTTTCACAGCTCCTTTGGGTGATATGTACAGATACTGGAGACACAGAGAGAGTGAATTGGTGTGAAAATAAATGGTTAGTGTGATCAGAGGTGCCAACAGCAACAACTGATATCTGACTCCTGAGGACAAACATTCTGTTTATGTTGTTGGAAAGATGCTAGATGTTTTAAAAAAGCATCTAATGATGACTGCAGAGTCCTCAGTTGACCTTTTACGCTCCATCCTTCTACCCCCAACCCCTGCCTCAGAACATCCACGGAAAGAGCCAAGCAGTATTTACTATGCCCCACAGAAGTAAACAACATTCATTAGCCTGCCAAAACCAGATCAACGCCCCCCGTCCCAAACCCCACCCTGCCCCCCCAACCCAGAATCCCATCCATTACAAGCGAGAAAACTCCAAGCATGGCTCTTCACACAACCGCCAGCGACACCTCACCACAAACACATTTGTCAAATCACCCTAAACACCACCATCGATCCATCCATGCCTTCTCTCCAAGGGAAGGTCAGCTGAGCAATATCTTGTGTCTGAGAGTTTTTGGCTAGAATGGCCTTTTAGGAGATGTAATTAACATGTAGAAAAGAAAGATATCCTCTGCGCTCCTGCACGTCACAATCTGATACGTCACGGGAAAGGACTAGAAGGTGCAGACAAAGAAGAAAGTCACCAGAACATCTTAAGATGTGTATATTTTACCGTTTTAATGGGCAATAAAACAGTAAAATATTCACATCTAAAGATGGTCCAGTGATCTTCTTCTTTGTCTGCATGTAATTAACATGTTAAGGAGCGAAGGAGAATTCATAATTTGGGGTGGGTTTAAAAGACTCCTGGCTTGTGAAATAACATACCACTGATATTACACTAAAAGGAAATGACTCTGCAAAACAACAAAAAATGCGCCAAAGAGCGTCTGCTTGCGTGTGTCTATGTTGTAATAATTTTCATGACATCACTGTGCCCGTGAGAGGTTTTTGAGTTATCTGCTGAGGAAGGGAGCAGGCAAAAAGCGTGTGATCATGGGGTGATACAGAGGGCCATGACTCATGAGAGAGAGAGAGAGAGAGAGAGAGAGAGAGAGAGAGAGAGAGAGAGAAAGAGAGAGAGAGAAAGAGACAGAAAAAAACACAGAGAAAGAACTTCACACTAAATCAAACACCACCTCACATAGGAGGGCTTTTGACACTTCTGCTGTGCATATCCTCCATTAGTCATATACAGCCAGTGCCAAGACGCCCCCAAAGTTCCCAGTTCAAGGGGAGTTGAGATGACAGGAGGACATGAATGAAGGAAGCGAAGGACAGCACTCTTCATATTTTTCTTTGTTTATTCGCCCACGAACGTTTCGGGCAGAGCGCGTCTACTCCACTTTATAATGACAGGAGGACACTCATGCAGAGAGAAATAGGAGAAGATGAGGTGCT
This sequence comes from Engraulis encrasicolus, assembly GCF_034702125.1. Taxonomy (NCBI): domain Eukaryota; kingdom Metazoa; phylum Chordata; class Actinopteri; order Clupeiformes; family Engraulidae; genus Engraulis; species Engraulis encrasicolus. Next base: position 21,066,918 of record NC_085875.1, read on the forward strand.
GAGAAAGGGAGTGCTACAAGACGAGAGAGATGTAGACAAATGAAAGAGACTGTAGGAGGAAAGAAACAGAGATTGGATTAAAAAAAAAACATAGATATTGACTAAGGAGGTCGAAAGAGGTTGAATAAGGTTTTTAAGTGGGAGCTTTTCAGTAGGTCAGGAACATAGGAAGGAAAGACAAAAATGAAGGGATGGCTAAATAGAGAAAGAAAAGAAGAGACCCAGGAGACCGTAGGTTTACTTTATGTAACGGATGCCAGCTAGTGCAGATTAGCGTGGAACATCAGAAAATCTCCCTCCTGACATCTCATACAGATATGCTCCTGATTCGCCTGCTAGAAACTCTGCTTTTACCCCACTTGATGGGGGATCTGCCTCCCACTTGAGAGGTCGTGGGTTCGAGATTTGGGTTTACTGTGATCACTCGGGTTAGATTTACACAATAAGGCCGTTATTATCATGGGTCAGGACCCAAAAGTGGGTCACCGAGCGGTCCTGGGTGGGTTGCAGAGTTATGGTGTAAAAATGTCTTTACTCCTCTCCACTAGTTGATAGACACTTTGTATGTCAGCATAAAATTCAAATGCTCATGCAAAACATAGGCTACAGTATGTATGTATGTATGTATGCCATCAAATGCATGGTTACATTTTTGATCATTAGAATCAATTGGCCAGCGTACGACAGCGTACCAAAAGTGATTGAAAGAGAGGTTTGGCAAATGGTCACGGAAGAGAGCGGAACCCATAGTGAGATGCCGAGTAAGTCGACCGAAAGAGTGAACGACCACTGCACTACAACACTTCCACAGTTGCACTTATAGACGGTTCCAGAAGGGGGGCCAGGGTGGGCCAAGGCTCCTGTAGAATTGTCCCCTGTTGTGTCCCCTTTCAATGCTCAATTTTGTTTTTACTGAAATAACTAAATAGAAAATATAATACATAATATAATATTGTTTTTTCATTAAATGTGCCCCCCTCAAAACACATTGAGCCTACCTCGGCCCCCCTGACAATTTTCGTCTAGCCGATTGCCATTGACTTTCAAATCTCTTCGAGACTTGGTCTGACCAAGAGCATAACAATTAACGTTTCCCAAACAGCATTGTTGACCCGCCTCCCTTGGTTTGCTACTGGTTGATTGGTTCCTGACAAAGTGGGTGGAGTTCCCGATTTTTCGGAAGATCAGAAACTATATTTACATTGCACTTGGCCTGACTAGAATCAACACCAAAGGTGTTGCGTCACTAGGAGGGCATGGCCTGGCTAATTTTGGTCTAGAACCATCACTGGTTGCACCCCCTTACCGTGGGGGGCGACAGTGTGTTGCTCTCCTGCAGGAACTCCTCCAGCGTGACCATCTCGCTCCCCGGGGACGAGGACCGGTGGCGGGCTGCGGGCCGCGAGGCCGAGCGGTGACCGGGAGGGTCATAGGGTAGTGTGGAGCTACGGGACATGGAGCCAGCGGCAATCTCGTGGCCCATAGCCATGGCGTCGTCGCTGGACAGGCTGGCAGATCGGGGCTGCAGGCGCTCCTGAGAACCTGTGGGTGGATGGAAAGAAAGAAGGAAAGAAAGAAAGAAAGAAAGAAAGAAAGAAAGAAAGAAAGAAAGAAAGAAGAGTGGTGGGGGTTGTTAAGGTCACACTTGCAACACAACAGGAAGAGACCACTAATAATGAAACTGAGTGGGAGTGGGAGTGAGGTAGGGGAAATACTACCAGTTGATGCCCTCAAAATGACCTCGGAAACATGAGCAACACTTTGTACTGCGGGCAGCCCCATGAGCACAAGTGTAAACTATGGCAGTGCCCTTGTCAAAACCCTGTAGAGAGTCAAAGCCTTGGATCCAAGAAACTGTCTGGTGAATGTCACTTTGGAGTATTAAATCGTGATATGATGTAGGCCCGAAGTGAGAGGAGAGGGCAAGGGTCTATTAAAGGCTTGCACGATTTGTTAAACATAAAACAGCTGGCTGGTGTGGTAATACCAATTCTAAACTAACACAATATCAATTTCATTATACACTCTTTCTAATGACTCATACTTCTACTACAGTAAGGCTGTGCATCACTTATTTGGCGCAGTAATTTAATTATCAGCATTAGTATGATATGTAAATAGTAAGAATAAGAGCATAGGCTAGACAGCAGAGAACAGCAAGAAGCCAATGCCAGAGACAGACACGCAGAGACAGACACACACCTCTGGGAGTGATGGGAGAGTTGCTGCCAGAGTTGTTGAGACTGAATTCAGCAGAACTGGGCCGGTAGCCTGTATGGAATGGGGGTGTATGGGGGGAGAAAGACGCAAGAGCGAGGGAGGCAGGGAGGGGTGATAGAGGAAGGCAGGGAGTGATGAAGGGATGAAGGAAGGCAGTGAGGAAAGGGATGGAGGGAGGGTAAACAAGAGAAACGAGAAAGCAGAGGTTGAGACCCAGAGAGGGAGTTGAGGGAGAAGCGGAGAAGCAAAGAAGCATATAGGTTAAGACTTTGTGGATGAGTAGTACAGGTAGTAGATACAGTACATAGCGCTCTCCCATGTGGTGTGTCTCCAGTTGTATAAACAGTAGAAAGAAGAGGTGGATCGCACTCGTCTTTTCTTTTCTTTGCAAGTCTTTTTTTATTTTTCACATAGCAGCAGATAAAGCCGTTTTTCTGCTGCGATGTGAAAAATAAAAAAGAATTACAAAGAAAAGGAGAAACGAGGGCGATCCCCCCCTCTTCATTCTAAGACTTTGAGCATAAAATGCAGCAGCAGAAACACTCAGGAGGAAAGAGAAAGACAGAGAAAAATTCCACAGACGCAGAGCGCCATCGATCCGTCGAAGTTCTCACCTGTGTTGCCATGGAGACCAGCAGTGTAACCGGCGTCAGGGGACAGGAGACGCAGGTCGTCGTCCGAGTTCAGGCCTGAGGGAAGAGGGGAGGGATTGAGAAAGGAGAGGAGAAGAGGGGAGAGGGACGAAAGAGAGGGAGAGGAGAAAGTATAGATGGGGGTTGAAATATGAAAAGAAGATTTGAAGAAGAGAGAGACAGTTTATTTACAGATTACTTTTTGCTGTATTTATTTACAGGTCATTCAACAGAGACAGCGTTAGTGATGCACACTCAGGCAAAGGACTGCAGTCTAATACAAGTGCCATGATGTTTATACTGTATTACCACATGCTTATTTGCATGCACTTGTCCCTTGAAGGGCTCGATTTAACATCCATTATTATTTACACTCCTACTATGCATACATTTATGACACATTAACAACATAACAGACAGAAAGCAAACAAGGAAGAGAAACTCATCTTCAAAGCACCGGACAGACACACTAGTAGAAGGAAGTGCGCACATTTGACCAAGATCTTTTTTTCCACAATGTGACATCTTAACTTTCTATCACACCAGCGCCACAAAGCCCTGCTGCCCAGCCAAGCAAAGCTTTCTGTCGGTCATTGACAAACTTCCCCCAGATATTATTTAAGACTTCCTGCTGTCTGAAAGTAACAATCATGGTTGACCTTCGCCTGGGAACATATGAGAAATGTACCATCACAATGACAGCCCACCACCTCTTACACAAAACCTTTCAGATGAGTCAAGCAGCTCAGAGGTGAGAGAGGAAACGGCTCAGAGACATAAATATAATCAGCTCAGTTGCATAAATATAACCGTTTCAGTGTTCTCAGACTAGCGGGGTCATTCCATGCCAATTGAAAAAAAACTCCACACACTTGTGTTTTGAAATATTCTGAAACTATTACAAGCGTTCCTTACTCACCCAAGAGAAAACATTTGTGCTTTCCAAATTACAGAGCAGGTGCACTATGGCGACAACTGACTAAAATCAACACCCTCTCTCCTATAAAACTAACTGTAACTGGGAAAGGATTCTACTTACTCTGGGGTGTATACGGAGCACCTGATAACATGATCATTTTCAGATTTTTTTAGACATTGTTTGAAGATTTGTTCAATTGACATGGAATGACCCTGCTGAAAGCCGTTCGTGAACAATGAGAAGTGCCGCTGACATCATGGCAAGTCAGGGCGCTTTTAGGGCTTGCATAGCCTGAAGCCAAAGCTGCTCTTCCTGAAAGTGTTTATGCGTGTACTTTTCCTGAAATCATCTGTGTTTATACACGAGGGACATGATTCGAGAGATTGTAAATAAACCCTTAATTAGGGCCAAGACACAGAGCACTTCATCGAGGGAAGCTTAATGAATGAAATCTTCCAAGACGTAGGAAGCTTCCTCAGAACATCTACATGACCGTGGGTTTGTTTTCCTGATTAATGAGCATTGCAACACAAATCCAGACTAAACATCTGTAACTAAGGCTTTCTTTTAATGTTTACTGTATACATGACACCACACATAACCGACCACCTCATAGAACACTTAAATAAAAACATCATTGAAGATGAAAAGGTGAATGGCTGTTCTATTTCGTTCCTTCTGACCGCCAGAGGCGGTGCTTTCAGCACTGAATATTCATCTCACGGATCAGCAGGTCGAGAATTAATATCAACAAAGTAACACGTGACCTGGGTGACGTCACCCGGTGACCCCCGTGTCAGGGGTTAAGACACCGGTGAACCCAGGAAGTGACGTCTTTCATCTTCTCGATTGCAGGTTTCGAGTTAATCGTTTGAGATTTTGGGATTGACCTGACGCTTTGTTCGTTTCGCACCCATGGGGTTGGGGCTGTGGGTTTTCCACCCCCCATGAAACGGCGTTGGTCGCTTTTTCCTTTGAGTATCTCTTTCACATTTACGATGTGTCCGACTCCGACTGAGTGTTATCCGCTCGGTGGAGGAGGGCTGGCTAGGCTACCTAGCCTGCCTAGCCCCTGGCTCGAGGCACTGTTCTCGCCGACTGGAGGCTAATAACTTGTCCTTTCCCGTGGAAGGTAGGCCGTTTTCTGATCATGTATTAACTGCTACCGCGTTATCTTCAGTAGTGTTTCCCGCAACTGGATTTGACGAGCGGTCTCGTGGCGTGATACGCTTTCGAGTTGGGATTAGGTATTAACGCCTGCCTGCCTATGTTGGCCATCGTTTGGGTAAGTGGACTGTCATTTACTGTTTCGATTTATTTTCGCGGTGTTTCTCGCCGCGGAATGTTACTATTACTGGGCGATTGTTGTGACACTCGACGCGAGCCCGGTTACTTGGGTTCGCGTGCCTGTATTTACGTTACGGCTTCATTGTTTGTTCAGTGTAGCCTGTCTGTACGGTTGCTCCGCGGGCCAGTGTGTTTCGCTGTGCCCTTGCACCGTTGGCGTCACGCTGCTCCAGAGAATCAATCTACAATACAATCTCTCTCTCTCTCTGGCTGCACTCTGCTCACCCCGGTTGTTATTCCTGCCGGGTTGTGTTCTTCACTGGTTTATTATTGTCTGTTTTCACCTGGGGTGTCTTCGCCCCAGAAGTGTATATTTGCCTTGCATTTCTATCACTGTGCTACTCCTGTCTGCCCATGTTATTGGCTGTGCTTATGGTATGTCCTCTATTGTGAGTCACTGGGTGTACAGCGCCTACCGACAAAGGTGTAGGTTTGGCTCGAAAAGTGGTGGGGACATTTCAATAGCAAATTGTCCAGATATGCTGTTTTTGCATTATATTTGCGAAAAGGTGATGGGGACAACCTAGGTTTATCTCAAAAGTGGTATGGACATGTCCCCACCATCCCCCCCTAAAATTACGCCCATGCCTACCGACTACATTGCAATGTAATGTACTTTTCTTCAGGACATTGCACATGAATGAACGTCTACATACGTACATATATGTAAATATGGCAGATTGTAACCCGAGGGCTAATTTCCATCTGGTGTCCAAAATAGGCCGAATCCAAAATGTTAATGTCCATTGTTATTTGCTTGTCAGCTTGGTGTTGCCGCCTGGCTGCTGGCTCCTGTTGGCTACACTTGGGGCGTCCTCGCCCCTTGTGTTTTATATTCGCAGTATTTGCTGGACATTGTAGTGTCATCTCCTACCTGCTGCCAACTTTTTACCTACTATTGGGGTGCCCTCGCCCTGTGGGTATGTGTTGTTTGTTTGTTCCCTTCTGTGTGTTGCAGTGTTCGCTTCCCGACACGGGACCCTCGTCTTGCCTGATTACTGGGTTTCTTCTTCACTGCCATTGGCTGTCCCAGCCCCTTCTGTGTGGTATTCACCAGTTGGCCTGGAGCTCTTGCATCGGCTACCACTGGGGTGTCTTCGCCCTGCTGTGTGTATTGCCTTGTTTACCTGTCGGCCCTGACTGTCCGACTGCTGGCTTCCCTCTCGGCTACCACTGGGGTGTCCTCGCCCTGTGTGCCTGCCTGCCTGACTGATGCATTGTCGTCTAGGCCCCTGGGACTGGTGCCTCTCCTGCCTGGAGCTGAGATGCCTGCGGCTGAGGTTGACAGATGTGGCCTGTGCTGCTTGCTCAGGTCTGCGTGCGAGAGCACTTACGGCCGGGCTGACGCGATTTGGCCCTCGGCCTACAGTTCCGCTGGCCACTGATAGAGTTGTCGGCCCTGTTTTGCCGACCTGCAGCCTCTGACGCACGGTGACCGTGTTTTCAAATGTGCCCTGCCTGCTAGCGACCCGAACAGTCGCACGCCGCCGCCACGGCTGTCGCCCTCTGCCACCACGGCTGTCGCCCTCTGCCGCCACGGCTGTCGCCCTCTGCCGCCACGGCTGTCGCCCTCTGCCGCCACGACTGTTGAGCACCGCCGCCACAGCTGTCGCCTGCCGCCGATGCCCGCACCATGCCCTCTGTTCAGGTGGCGCCGTCACAGCCCAGTTGCATTGCTTGTTGCATTGCATTGGCACTGGGCCCTTTCTGGGTGGGCTGGCCATGGGTGTTTTTCGCCCGATGGCTACATGTGAGTGCCGTACCTGCTACTGCTACAGAGTGAGTTTCTGGCCACAGGTGGCCTCCACCCTGTGGCATGCTTGTTGATGCCATGGCTACTACAGCTGCCACGGCGTGCCGCTGGGCCATACGCACCCTGCCATTCCGGTTTACATGGCTTGCTCGGTTGCTTCGCATGCTTGCATACTTGCTCTCTTGCATGGCTGCATGACTTGCATGAGACCGCATGTGTGCTCCCCGCTCCTCTGCTGGTCTCTACCATTCAGCGTCCTGCGACTGTCTGTCGCTCTCCTGGATACCGCCTGCTGTCGGCTGTTTCATCCATTGGCTTCTTGTGGACGCCCGGAGCACCTCAACCGCCATGACTACTACAGTTGCGCGTGTTGCTCCGCTTCATGCCCCTCTGTGTAGCTTGCTTTTCCCTACCTCACGACTGGTTCTAGTCGTTCTCCTGGGTTTGGCTGACCGTGGGTGTCTCCACCAGTCAGCTCCTTGCATGCACCGTTGGCGTTTCCGCCTGTACGACTGCTGCTGCTCTGGGTGAGTGGTTTCACACCATACCCTGTTTTATGCTCTTTGGCACTCCTGCGGGACTGTCTGGAGTCTGTTGGCCTTGGCCGACTTCACCGCGGACCGTTGTGATTACAGTTGGTGCCTTCGCCTCTTCTGCTGTGGCTTCGGTATGCAAGATATGCTCTGCGTCCTGTTGTCCGCTTTTGCCCACTGTCGTACGTCTGGCATGTCGTCGTCCTCCTGAACTGGTTGAGCCTGGGACTCTTTTGACCCTTGGCTCGCGGAGTGTGCCGTTGGGCTTAAGCCTGTGTATGTCGGCGTTGCTGCCCTGGGTACTGGACCCAGGTGCTTCCTTCATTGTCCTCGACTGTGGCGCGTAGGTCGACTGCTGCACGTCGTCCCCCGAGCTCTTGGGCTATGCGTGGACTTACCATGGGCTACTTAAGAGTGCCATTGGTGCCGGCACCGCTGCAGCTGCGGCTGCTACTGGCATGTTGGAGCGTTACCGCTCCTTCTCCCATTGTTCTTCATGTTTCCCCACTTCATGTGTGGTATATCCGGGGGTCAGGATGCCACTCTGACTGCTACTGCTGTACGGGAGTGACCCCACTCCGGGCTCTCCCTTCGAGTTTTCGGTGGCTTACGACTGTTCGCTCTGTTGGCCTCGCTATGGATGGTCTCACATGAGTGCTCTGGGCACCGGTGAGCGTACACGCCCCTACGACTGTGGATTCTGCATCTGGCTGGTTCAGCTTCATGCTCTGCTGTCTGCTGCAGGAGCATCGCAGTTGGCTTGTCATGGGCATCTGCGCCGCGCTGGGCCCAGCTTGTTGACGCTTGGACTGTTTACGCGTCTCTGCTGCAGTGGCTGTACCTACTACTGGTTACCCTGCCTGTCCCGCCTGTCTATACCCATGGCCCCTATGTGGCCTTTACTGGTGTTTGGCTGACCGCGACGCTGTGCGCGATGGGTCGACGATCAGGCATTGGCCGGGCTGCGGGAGGCCTCCATCTATGGCCCTGCCGGGTATTGAACCACTTCTGACCGCCCTCCTTGCCTTGCCGGTCAGGGCGTTGATCTGGCGGGGTGCACTGCCCTGGCCACTTAGACACGTCGCAGATGAGCTCGTCTGCGAGGTCTTTGATGCAGCGCTGCGTACGACGTGCATTGGGTTCTTGATGTCCCATGTCTTGTTGGCCTTCTCTCGGCCCCCATGGACCGTTTTGGGACGCCCCCTGTGAGTTCTCTCTGACTCCTGGTTACTGGCATTCGCCTGTCTGGCCTGAGTGCCGGGGCAGAGTCACACAAACCTTGGCCGTGGTACGGTGATTGGTTTGGCTTGCGCGACACCCTTGTCGGGGCCTTGCTGGAAGCAGTCTGCTCTCTTCCGGCGGCCCCTATATGTCCCTTTTGGTCCGTCCGCTTTGGGCAAGCCACGACGCGGCTTTTGTGTCGCACCGGCCGTGCAGCCGATGCTGCATGTGGTTTTGTTTCGCTCACGCTGTTGTTCTCGACCTGGTGCGCTTTGTCCTGTTCTCGACATGCAGACCCCCGGCCGGGTGTCTCTAGGCGTCGATTTCTGCTTATGACCAGCGTACTTGCGGGCATTGGAAGTGGAGGCTCTCCTTCCTTGCTCTCCGCCCCTTCCAGGTGTTGGGCATGCCGACCTCGGCATCCCACGTTGTCCCTCTTGGCCTCCGCTTGCTGAGGCCTCTTTGGGTTGGATATGCCGTTATGGCCCCTGCCAGGTCCTACTGTCGCTGACTGCTCTACATTGCGTCTGGCTACCATGTCCGCCTTCGACCCTGGAGGTGGAACTCGCGTCTGTTCCGCTCTGCCCTTGCGCCGTGGAGTCATGCCCACTGCTGCTGCCCTTGCGCGGTGCGGTCGTGCCCACTGCTGCTGCCCTTGCGCGGTGCGGTCGTGCCCACTGCTGCTGCCCTGGACGGTTGGTCTGCGGTGGCAGTCCAACACTGCCTGCGACCTGTGGGCCCCCTGATGATGGCCGTACCTTGGATGAATGTAGGGACTGGCCATCCTGATTGCCCTCAGACGCTCTCTGGCCTGTCTTGCGGTCTTGTGTGGAGCGGGCGGCTCATCTATCATGTGCGCCGCCTTGAGTCCTTGCCCTCTCTGGGCCTGTTACAGCGGCTGCTTTCAGAGGCCGACACTTGTCTGATGGGCATGGGAGCAACTTCCTTATGGGCGTCCAGTGCTCTGTTGTTGACCTTTTCCGTGGTTCGCCTCTTCCATTGTGGCTCCTCCCGTTTGTGGCACCGGGTGGTATGGTACCGCTACGGGGTGGCACAGGTGTCCCCGTCAACTGCTATGCTAACTGCTTACTTGCTGCCCCTGTGGTTCTCACTCAGGGAGCTCGTGGATCCTTTGGGCCAGGTTACACTGGCTTCCATGTGGCCGTTGGTACGTGCAAGGACGTGTACGGCACGGCCTCCTCGGCATCAGGCTGCACCATTGCCTGGTTTTCTTAATGTTGCCCCACATGTTACTGTGGTGCTGGCGGTGGCTTCAGGCCGTCTCAGTAGTACTGACGACGGGTAGGCACTCCTCATGACTTTGTTGGTATTGGTCATCCAGTGCTGAAAGCACCGCCTCTGGCGGTCAGAAGGAACGAAATAGAACGAAGGTTATGTATATAACCACGGTTCTATGAGTTCCGGATGACCGCCAGAGCTTGGCAGTCACTCGGAGTGTGTTCGAGAAGATTTGCCAAGACGTCACTTCCTGGGTTCACCGGTGTCTTAACCCCTGACACGGGGGTCACCGGGTGACGTCACCCAGGTCACGTGTTACTTTGTTGATATTAATTCTCGACCTGCTGATCCGTGAGATGAATATTCAGTGCTGAAAGCACCGCCTCTGGCGGTCATCCGGAACTCATAGAACCGTGGTTATATACATAACCTTCGTTTTAAAGGGGGCATAATTTGGACATTGATTGACAAGATATGTATGTGACCGATTGACTGTGGTTGTGTGCGAACAGTCAAAAATTCATGAGGCAGTCATCAATGTATTGATTCTGATTCACCTTCGCCATAACTAATCACTGTCCCACTTGTAAAAAATTGGTTCAGTGATTCATGCAGAGCACCCAACAGTACAGGAGCATTTTGTATGCTGGCTATTGCAACTAACCAGGACACTGATACTATATCACAGGCATCACATCACCGAAGATGACGGCCACAAAAAAAAACTTTTTATCTTATGAGAAGAGATGCTGTAGCCTGAATGACAGATTGGTTGCAGCGGTTAGTGAATCTTTCATGAAGAAGGCGTCACTGCATTGATTTCCTGTCAAAACACCCAGCGATCGAAGCACACTCTTCAAAAGATGCGTGTGGTAGAAAAATGTAGTAGACGACAAGCCAAACTTCTTGCAGAACATTACATATACCTCCATCCATGTGGTGTGGTTTGTGTGTGTATTTGCAACTGTGCATATGCAAGTACTACACAGTATATTGTGTGAGTGTGGGAAATGCAAGTGATGCAGAATGATGCAGAATGTTCACCGCCACATCGCAGGAAGACACCGAAGAAGGCTTAGGTCAGAACACCTGTCTGCCTGTCATGCTATCCCAGTGAATACATAACATGAATAACATTGAATGCATAGCAACTATAACAAGGGCACTGATCCAGTTGCTCATACAGTACCTGAAGACCTTTAAAGGGACACTGTGCAGGAAATGGCCAAAAAGGGTACTGCAACTATGCTGCTCATTGAAACTGGGCTGCCAATTGTCAAATTTGATCTTTACATGAACGTTTTCTAAGTAATAAACAAATATTTTCTAGTATGGTCCAAGTAGAGTCATTTTTGCAGCTAAAAATGGCTATTTTTGGAAATTCAAAATGGCAGACCATGGAGCAGATCCCTCTTTTCATGTATGAAAAGTGCAATTTTCCCAGTCTTATTTGAATACTTAGAATTTGATGGTGGTGGTAAGTATTCATGAAAAGATAACATTATTGAATGGGTAGCATGAATTCTGGAAATAAACAACAAAAAATCTCACAGTGTCCCTTTAAACAAAAAAAAACCCACTCTGAAGTTGAGTACACTTCCTCAAAAAACCATTCCGTCCCACCACAACTTACCTCTTGGCCTTCTGCCCATCCTGGAGTCAGGGGCGTGGTTGATGGGGGTGGAGCATGACGGGCCGCCGCCCACTTCTCCCACGCCCTGCCTCCGCCTGAGGGGCAGGTCCTCCGTGCCGTTCACGCTCTCGTTACTGCCCCCTGGTGTTCGGTACAGGTCCCTGCTGCGCGATGGCACCATGCCGCCATCCTTGTAAGCTAAACATGGAGGGAAAATAAGGAGAGACACGGTGTCAGCCATATTTGTTAAGGTGTTCTAATGGCATCAAAAGGATGAGGTAACGAGCACCCTGCTCAACAGGGGTATTGAGGGGGTGAGGGTGGTGGAGGGCGAGGGTGAGGGCGTGGCACAGATACAGCAGGCCTCAGACAGGTGTTGAGGCCTAGCGGTGGGCACAGACGTTGAGGGTGTAAAAGAGCTGGTTAGTGCCAAGGGAAGTGGGTTAGTTAGTGCAACACAACGGCAAACACAACACATTCAAGACATTGAGAAGAGGGCCTCTCGGCCCAAGAAAGAAGCTTTTTTTATTCCCTGTATTTACCCAAGAACGTCCCATTGAACTCCAATATCTCGTCTTCAGCTCATTTGTTTTCAGCTGGATACCCCTAGCTAGAAGGACATCTTGGAGCCGAAAAGATTTTCATCACAAAACCAAACAATGATCCAACATAACATTTGGCCCAAAATGGCCTAATGCAGGAAAAAGAAACTATGACTTAGCATTTCCTTAAACAGCTCCACAGTTCCCTCAGCTATGACAGAATTCACCACGACAGCGGATGATGGCAAGAAGGAACATTCTAAGTCATTCATGCATGGACAATCTGATCCATCTTTTTAGCCTAATTGTAAAGAAGCACACTGCTTTCTGTCCTTGCATAACCCCTTTTTATGAATAGGGCCAAAAACCTTTCACGTTCATTTATGACGTCTTCCAGTCTCTACTTCCAATCTTTTTTATAAATATTTATCCTTCAAACTCTGATCTCCTCATGCCTCAGTGAAAACACCTCGGCCTCTCAGCTGGTGGAATAACCAGTGATTCTTGAAATGGAAATATTCCTGGATGAGTGGACAGAAACTCACAGGGGCAGAGCCATTCAGAAACACACATATACTGTACAATCATGTGCAATGCGACACAGAAATGTGCGTATATGCACACACACAAACACACACACACAAATGTACGTACGAACACACACACGCGCGCACGTTCACACACAACTGAGTGCGTAAAAACACACACACACACGCACACACACACACACTCTCAATGGGCTTGGCCCACCAGCTATTGTGTTGACAGAGACATGACCCCTAGGACCAGCCTCCAGCCACCCAGCAACACAGAGGAGAAAGAGAGAGCTGCATGGGGAGATGGATGGTTCAGTTTCCAGGCCGCTTGGCTCTGGACGTACCCGCCAATGAAGCATGGCATTGGGCAGTGGTGCGGAGAGGTGGATCAGCTAACATCAACAACCTCACACCCACTCTCCCCACCCACTGCTGGGGAAAACTGGGAGACGGGAACGGAGAGTGTGCGTGGGTGAGCTGGGTGGGGTATACTGTGGGGTAATGGAGGTATGTTGGCTGGTAAAGATGGTGGTGAAATGGTAGTGTGCTTTACCACTCAAATTCTTATTAAACAGCCCCTGTTATAAATGAGCTGTAACCAGAATGGCAATGACCAAGTCGTAATGTACGTATTACTAAAGACTCAGTGCACCGTCATGGTGGTGTAGTATTGTGGTAGTAAAGCTTTTTTCAGTAACTGGTACAATGTTCCAGTGGAGGAGAGGTGTGTCTCAAGGGGCTACGGACATCTTGA
>NC_085875.1:21085246-21090246 GCF_034702125.1 Engraulis encrasicolus
CCAGACCAGTGGTTCCTCCTGGACACGCACACAGATACATACATGAGGACCATTTATCAGTGTACCTGCCCTGCATCACATGCATAATAAATTGAAAGTAAATAAATAAGTAAATGAATAAAAGGTATGCTGTGAAGGGAGATCTCAAAAGGTGCAGCCTACATAGTGATGCTAAATAAAATAAAATAGAATATTATATTGTAAATATGATCAGGGTGTCACATGGGACAGGCTAATCAAATATATGTGTGAATCTGTGACTGTGTAAATCTAGTGTTTCCACAAGCAAGGGCCCTAAAAACCCTGTTTGGTTACATGCAACCAGCAGTAAACCTTTATAAATATGTAATTAAAACTACATCTGTGTCCGAGTCAGAGTTTATTATTTTATCATAAAGTAATAAGTATTTTTGTTCCTTCTTCAGTGTATGAGGTGCATGGTAAATATGGTGATGCTTCTCACTTTTTGGGAGTCGGGTCATAGAACTTGTACTGGTCCATGATCTTCTCCTCCAGCTTCTCTTTCTGACGCCGCAAGGAGTTCAGCTTATCACTGGCAGAGGAGGAATACAAGAGAAAACGACTCAAACACAGTTGTCAATATTCCTCAGTCTCTCTCCCACCTTTTTCTACTTCTCTGGTTTATATATTAAATTGCTTTACTGGCATTGCTAATGAAATGCAATGTTAACATCAAGTGACACTGAAGAAGGCTCCGTGCAGCCGAAACGTCGGTCATGTCAGTTCCTGCAATGTTAAAATAAAAAGAAAACAACAAGAAAGGAGAAAAATTGAGTGCAATCCATTTCCTACTACTTGATTACTTCAGAGACGCACTAACAATACGGAAGAGCGCGATGTGTGGAAGATAACCTAGTAACATCAAGTAACATAAAGCATAAAGAAAGTAACATCACAATCCAGATTCAAGGACAGTAAGACACAGTGCATGTGCATGCGCGTGAACGCACAGTCGCTCACACACACTAACACACACACAAAAATGTACTGCCTGTGGAACAATTCCTTGCTCTCCAGAGAGAGAGAGAGAGAGAGAGGGAGAGAGAGAGAGAGAGAGAGAGAGAGAGAGAGAGAGAGAGAGAGAGAGAGAGAGAGAGAGAGAGAGAGAGAGAGAGAGAGAGACCCCAACTCACATGTACTGCTTCTGCTCCTCATGGTACATCTCCTTGCTCTCCATGGTTCTCTCCAGCAGCGTCTGGTTCTGCTGGCTCAGCATCTGGATCTGGCTCAGCAGGTGGTGGTTCTCCTCCTCCAGGTTCCCCTTCAGACGCGTCAGCAGCTGGAGGACAGACAAGAGAGGGAGGTAGTCAGATAAGCAGACAGGCCGACAGAGTCAGACAGACAGACTGACAGGCGGAGTCAGACTGACAGACAGACAGAGTCAGAGAGACACTGACATACAGACTGGCAGGCAGAGTCAGAGAGACTGACTGGCAGACAGACTGACTGGCAGACAGACTGACAGAGAGAGACTGACTGACTGACTGACAGACAGACAGACAGACAGACAGACAGACAGACAGACAGACAGACTGACTGAGAGTCAGAGAGAGAGATTGACAGACAGACAGACACAGGAGAGCACTTCAAGGAAATGGAAAAAAACCTTATAGGAAGTGATTTCAGAATATCAAGTATATCAAGAATATCAAGTCTCTGAAAGGAGGGCAGACGGAGAGGCAGGAGAGAATAGAGGAGAGAATAGAGACAGACAGGGAGACAGATAGAACAACATTCACAAGAGAAAGGCACAATACAACGTGAGATGAAAGGATTAAAAACCCTTTTAAGAAGCAATTTCAAAATATTTAGTGTTGCTGTAGAATTTCTTCCAATTCTCAGCATTATACAGGAAATGCAAGGAAAGCTGTAAAATGCAGACTAAACTGGCTGCAAAACGTTGCCTCATATTTGTAGAGACAATTGTCCTCTGTGAATGTTTGGCATCCATGGATGGATAATCTAACACAGTAATTACAATAGAGGAGCTGTGGTAAATGTTAACACACAGAAATATGCCTTGTAATACATGCCCTGCAAACCACCATAGTCTTTTCTAGACAATTACCTCTAAATACTGTAATCTGTTAACAATAGTCTGGATCACAAACTGCCTGATCAACAAGTTTTCAACTGGCATGCTACTTTCCAGCATGATGTTGAAATAAAACGGGCTCACTCCCGTGGGTACCCAGGTTGAAACAGAGCTGGGTCATCTATCCCAACCCTAGCTCATCTCTCTCTCTCTCTCTCTCTCTCTCTCTCTCTCTCTCTCTCTCTCATACAGTAGGTCTAGAATAGCCTGGCGACACCATCCTATGTACTCCATCCAAAGAGTTTGTTGGAGTCAACAACCGGCTTTCGTCTAGGCTAGGTCTAGAGTGACCATACTTCCAAAGGGTCCAAAAACAACTGCCACCACTGACCATCGACGGCGATGCTGTGGAGAGAGTGAGCAGCACCAAGTTCCTTGGAGTGCACATCAGCGACGACCTCTCTTGGACCACCAACACTACATCACTGGCGAAGAAGGCCCATCAGCGTCTCTACTTCCTGCGCAAACTAAAGAAGGCAAGTGCTACACCCCCCATCATGACAACATTCTACAGAGGAACCATAGAGAGCGTCGTGTCCAACTGCATCACAGTGTGGGGAGGAAGCTGCACGGAGAAAAACAGGAAGACACTCCAGCGTGTTGTGAACACAGCAAAGAAGATCATTGGAGTACCACTCCCCTCCCTGCAGGACATTTACACCACACGCCTCACCCGGAAAGCACTGATGATCATCAAAGACACAAGCCACCCTGCACACAAACTGTTCAGCCTCTGGAAAGACGTACAGGCGCCTCCGTTCCCGTACCACCAGGCTGGCGAGCAGCACAATGCACCAAGCGATCAAGATGCTGAACACTCAACCCACTCTCCCTCCACTGTCAGCCTCTAGCCAGCAAGGCCACTGACAACCCCCCCCACCCCCCACCACCATATCTGCGACTGAACATTCCACCTGCACTACTATACTTGTGACTGAACTTTCAACCTGCACTAACTCAAAACATGCACACACGCACGCACACACACACACACACACACACACACACACACACACACACACACACACACACACACACACACACACACACACACACACACACACACACACACAGACACACACACACACACACACACACACACACACACACACACACACACACAAGCACACTGCACTTTCTGCACTAAACCCAAACATAAACACACTGACACACACTGAAACACACACACACACAGACACACGAACACACACACAGACGCACACCGCACCTTCTACCTGCACTAAACACATACACACACACACACACACACACACACACAAACACACACACACACACACACACACACACACACACACACACACTGCTGCTGGTGTACTTGACAAACCTTTTTAATATTTATTTTTCTTCAAAATGCTACTATTACCATGTCTAGAACGCTATGCTTAGGAAATGCACAAAAGCACAACAATACCTCTTAATGTATGTCCTCTACAAGTCTTCTGTTGTCCAGTCTTGCACTTTAAATGTCTGTATGAGCACTGTCTATGTCCATACTGTCTTAAGTCCATGTATAAGTACTGTCTATGTCTATACTGTCTATGTCCTTACCTAGATTAGTCTATGTCTGTATGGGAAAGCAAGAAATGTAATTTCAAATTCTTTGTATGACCAGTGCATGTAAAGAAATTGACAATAAAACCTACTTGACTTGACTTGACTTGACCATACTGAGAAATGATTACTGGTGGGAGGGGTGAAGGGCATTAAAGTCTGAAATGTCTCCCCCTCCTCGTCCCTCCACTGTTCGCACTGTTCAGCACCCCTGAATCTCCACATCAGCCTTCATCACTCCACCATTACTCCTTCCTCGCAGTGGTTGTGCAACTTGGTCACAGAAGCCTAGGGCTGTACAATCCTATCGAATTTAAATCGTGATATTAATATCGCTGTCAAACAATATCTATTTGAAACAATATTTTTGTCATTTGTCTATACTGCCATAAGGTAGGTTACGCTAAGAGCAATGCATTTCCCTCCACTTGGGTCATTGCGAGCCGAGCACAGAGCAGACTTGCTCCCCAACACTCATGCTGAACACCACTGTGTATTTCTATATGCCCCTCTACTCACACTGCTGAAGGGAGTGAAGATTGTGAATTGTTCAGTGTGAAAATGATTAGTCTTTAAAAGAAATATTGTCCAAAAAAACACAATATCAATATTGACTGAAATAATCGTGATATTGATTTTTCTCATAATCAAGCAGCCCTACGGGAGCCTCAGCACCTCTACATCTCCATGTCCACCTTCACCACTCCACCTCCTCATCTCCTCCTACCTCACAGTGGTTGTCCAGCTTGGTCATGGAGATGTCCAGGCCCTGGTGCTGGTCCTTGAGCTGGTCGTAGCGCGCCTGCCAGCGGTTCAACTCCAGCTGCGCCGAGTTCAGGGACGTCTTCAGCTCCTTGGTCTGCACCTGCAGCCCGTCGTACTCCTGACGCAGGTGGCCATGGTTCTGGGACAGCCTGGCCACACACAAATGTACATGGTGAAATAGCATATATAAGGTATGTTAACTAACAATGCAATGGTACATGTTTTGAGACTCACACACATATTGTCCACTGATAAGATGATGAAAGTTACCATCTATCCTTGTATGTGACTTGCCAAACCACACACAAAGGAAAGTGGAGGTGATGCGCCTATGTGATGGTAAAGAATTTGGGGTCAACAACATGAAAACATGGATCTATCCTGCCTTGTAGCAATGGCTCAGGCTGGTGGTGTAATGGTGTGGGGGATATTTTCTTGCCACACTTTGGGCTACTTTGGGCCAAGTGACCATTGTTGCAATGACTCACAGCCAATCTGAGTGTTGTTGCAGGCAGTTAAGGCAGTTCTGAAGGCAAAAGGAGGTCCA
>NC_085875.1:21102746-21115246 GCF_034702125.1 Engraulis encrasicolus
CAGGGTGGCCAGCCTCAGGCCGCTGTCGTCCAGCGCTGCCTCCTTGGCCTCCAGCTGCGTGCGGAGCCAGCGTGCCTCCTTCTCCGCCTGCTTGCGCTCCTTCTCGGCCTGGGCCAGCTCCTGCTCCAGGCCCCTCTTCTCCTTCTCCAGGGCCTGGGCCCTCCGCCCAGCCGGCCGCGCCTCCTGCTCCAGCTCGCGCCGCAGCGTCTGGGCCTGCTCCTCGGCCTGCTGCAGCTCCGCCTCCACAGCCGAGAGCTTGGTGGAGGTGTTGTCCAGGCTCTGCTGCAGACGCTGGTTCTCCTGCGTCAGGCTGTTGCAGTTCAGCTCCAGACGCTCAGACCTGTTTTACGAGGAGGAGGACGGGAAATTATGGTTGTGTTTTAGATAGACCAATACAATCAGTCGAAATATATTTAGTTGATGTTTATCATTTAACACACATCACACCACATAGTTATTGGCTGAAGACATTTCAGAGACTGCTTGAAAATAATGCATTTCTCATAAACACTACTCAATTACTCCAATTAGATTCTGTCCACCTCTGCCAACTTCCCTGCCGTCCCCTCCCCACCTCTTGGCCTGTGTCCGCAGCTCCTCTAGGCTCCTCCTGGTGTCCTCCCTCTCCCTCTCCAGCTCCTGGTACTCCTGCTGCAGCTGGGTGAGGCGCAGGGAGGCCGGCTTCAGGGCCTCCAGCTGCCTGCGGAGCTCCAGGTTCTCCTGGTCCAGCTGCCTCTGCTCCTGCTCCAGCGTGCCCAGCCGCGTGGCCGCGTTCTGGGCCGTGTCGGCCAGCTTCTTCAGCCGCCGGTTGTCCTGCTCCAGGGTGGCGTTCTCGCGCTCCAGCGTCTCGGCGCGGTCACACGTGATCTTCAGCGAGGCCACCTGAGAATGAGGATGGATGGAAATGTGTTGTGAGTTGGGATTACAACATTACAACTCCATTGGCTAGCTTAATGAAGTCTTTGTAGTAAATTACTGTCTGTTCTTAAAGTAGAATTTTGGCTTATTGAGACATGTAGTTTGTATTGTTGCCTCTACCCTTCACTTGACGGTACGTGAAGACCATGAGATGAGACCATGGGTTTATCTAAATATTGTTTGAAATGTCCTAACTTCGAAAAGTTATGCAAGTTATGTATCTTCTAAAAGTTATGCAACACCAGTTGACACCTTAAAAACACACACATTTTTGGGACGATATTTGGAATTCTACTCTAACCATTGCATGCAACTGTCCATTATCCCATCCCAACTACACCACTAACTTATACCTCTTCAAAAGCCAATTCATCCATGCGTATACTGTATAACCATCCATTATCCTGAAGCCTACTGTAGCTGAACCATCCAACCCTCTCTCATCACTCTCTGCTCCTGCACTCTCCCACATCTAACAAAAGCCAGTTTATCCATTGCATATACCCATTCATTACACAACCCCAACTAAAACATCTACTGCAGGACTGCAGCCCGCTCGTCTTTCCCAACCAGACATTACATTACATTTAGCAGAGTCTTTTGACCAAAATGACTTACAAGGAGGTATACAGCAGTATACAAGTAGATAGATAGCAGAAAAATTATGGAGGCCTATGAAATGTAGTGCAGGTTAGTACCCATGATTAGAGGTGAGTACAGTTAGAAATGTCATGCAGGGATGACCCTGCTCTTGTACATGTAGCAACTGGTAGCTTATTCCACCATTGAGGGACAATGACAGAAAAACGTCGCACCTACGTCTGACCCACCACTCTGCTGCTGTTCTCTGTCCCTCTTCACACATGCCTAAATAAAATATCCATTACTTCTCTCCACCTTCACCATTCTACCTCAACTCATCCATCTAACTCATAACCCAAGTCTTCTCAGAATGAATAGAATCTGTTTTACCACTCTATCTTAGCCATCTAACTTAAAGCTGCATTCCATGAGCCCAAGCTACGTTCCATGAGCGAGTCCCCGAGTGAGCTAGAAGCGAGTAGTGACGTGTGTGAACTGTGAACGTAGCTTTAGCATGATCTTCCATCTACCTCTCTCTGCAGTTGTTCCCTGGCCCTCCTTAGAGCTACCCTTGACACATACTGTACCTGTACCAGTGCCTAAACAAAATATCCATTACCCCACCCCATCTTCAACATTCCATCTCAATTAATCCATTTATCCCCTCTTAGCTAGCCTGGGAACTCCCACACTACCTTTGGTTCTACACAATCGTTTCGATCTGAAAGACGATCTGAATCTCACTTGTGATTAGGTCTGGTGTTAACCAGGCAACCTCTTAGCCATCCAACCTCAGTTGAAACGTTCACCCACCTCTCTCTGCAGTTGTTCCCTGGCCCGCTCCACGCGGCTCATGTCTCTCTCCAGCTGGTCGCAGGTCTCGGCGCGCTCCCTCAGCGTCTCCAGCTCCTTGCTGGCCTGCCGCTGCTCCGCCTCCAGCCGGGCCAGTTTGCCGCCCGTGTCCGAGATGCTCTGGTGCAGCGCGCGGTTCTCCGCCTCCACCTCTCGAACCCGCGCCTCGCTGTCGGCCTGCGCCCGCCGCCGCAGAGAGCCCACGGCCTCGCTCAGGTGCGCCTTCTCCTGCTCCAGCTCCGAGATCTGGTGGACACACGCAAACACACAAATACACAAATAAACAAATGTCACAACACATTTCTAGTATTGTTATATGGTGCTCATGGGATCATTGCCACAAGTTGCTGCTTGTGAACAGACCTGTTTGTCAGTACAGCAGACTTCAACATGATTATACTATTCAATTCATACTAAATGCAAATTGTAGGCCTGTCCTTGAACGTTCAGTGTGAATAGCTATCCATTCACAATCCTTTTTCATGAATATTTACCACTACTATAAATTCCACTATTCCATTCCAATTCCATTATTTGAACTGGCTCGGGCAATCTTAGGTTGCTACGCCGATATAACAGGATCATTTTTTCTGCTAAGTAAAATGAGAAGGCCTTTGAACAGACATAATAGTGGCCTATGTTGGCATATCAGGTTAGTTGGCCAAGCCAAGCCAATTATTGGAGAGTTCAGTGAGGATTTGGTTACAGGAAAGCACTATGACTGTAACAGAATAGATATAGACAGAGATGTGTTTTATGTGTATAAAGATATATATAGACAGCTAGATAGAAAATGCATTGTCCTTTCGGAAAAATGTTCTATTCCATTTACAGTAAGCCTGATACGGTTATAAAAAACACACAATAGACAAGCGTAATATTCCCATCCCCACACCCGCCATCTAAGAAAAGAGACAAGTCCTCAGTGACGGAGGATGATGGAGGTCTTTGAGCTGACCTGTTGGTCCTTGTCGGCCTGCAGCTTCTCCATGGTCTTCTCCAGCTTCTGTTTGTCCTTCAGCAGCTCCTCGCCCAGGCTCTCCATGTCCTGGTTGGTCTGCTTCTCTTGGTCCAGCAGCGTCTGCAGACGCTCCAGCTGAAACAGACCAAGGGGACACATTACAGTAGCCGCTTCAGAAACCGTTCATTCATAGTGATTCAGTAAATTGCACCAGATACAATGGAAATTGCTATACAGTTGACGCTTCAAAAATCATTGAGTGGGCAACCAGCCATACATAGCTAGATAATGTTGTAAAGGTTATAATGAATGGTATGCATGTTATATAAATACCCGTATTCAACTGAGCTACAATAAGATTTCTACATTTTGTGAAGCCCCCAAATCAGATCTGTTTTCTGGAACACTATGGTCATAGGTAGAATGGTGTCATTTCTTTCCCAATGACAATGACATAATCCTCCACAACAAAGCCTGTAGAACCAGGATGAAAGAAGCGTTAGGTTTCAAACAAACATAAGAGTTTCGCCTTAGAGAAACCCCTTACTTCCTCAGAAATCCGCTTCCCAGGGTGGATTCTTACAATTGTCTGTGAAGTTTTTGGTTCAACCTGTGTGGTATGGATTATGCCTTTTGTCCAAGTGATTGAACACGCATAAAAGATCTCAATAAAGGCTCCCCAGGATAATCTTCACAGTGGCCAATCGCCCCAGTGTTTTTGTGTGTGTGTGTGTGTGTGTGTGTGTGTGTGTGTGTGTGTGTGTGTGTGTGTGTGTGTGTGTGTGTGTGTGTGTGTGTGTGTGTGTGTGTGTGTGTGTGTGTGTGTGTGTGTGTGTGTGTGTGTGTGTGTGTGTGTGTGTGCGCCTTGCACTACCTTCTTGCTGAGGCCCTGGTTCTCCCGCTCCAGCTCCTGGCTGTGCAGCTGGCTCTCCTCCAGGGCCAGGCCTCCCTGCCGCAGCTCCTGGATGGTGCTCTGCAGGCCCTGGTTCTCCTTCTCCAGCTTCAGCAGACGGCTCGACGCAGACTCGTTCAGCTCAAACACAAACGACTTACGCGCTGCAAGGAGATGGTAAGTAAGTCAGTCAGTTTTATTCATAAAGCACATTTAAAAACAGAGCACATTTAAAAACAATAATGAAAAACAGTGAAGTAGGATGGAGGTCAGTGAAAAGAGTCAAAAGTCCTGTGAAAAGAGACTAATGACATGGGGGATGGGCTTTTTCTTCTTTTTTTAACTTTTCATGTGTATTAAATATTATTCTTCAGCCATTTTAGTTACTCACTCGATTGTTGGAGCTCACACAGCCACCGAAAATGTAGGCTTCCAAAATTAAACAGTGTGCCCTGCCCTTCACTCTACCGAAATGAGTTTGACTTTGTGGTCAGTTGGTGGTCATATTGGCCAATATAGATTTCTCAATATAGATTTCTCCTGTTTGGAGCCCTAAAGTGTTTTTTATTCTTTATTTGCTTGGCTAGTGGTCAAATAAATGGCCAAACTAAAACCAAGCCATACTGTACAGTTGAACTGGTCCGTGCAGTGCCATATACTACATAGTCCTGAAAATTGGGTCAGTGGCAGCTGTTGTTGTACCAGCTAACAATGTAAGGCGATCTGTGTAGCGCTGAGTGTTACAGGGCACGTGAGACTGTTGACGAATTCATTTACACGTATGTATAGGAGAAACAATTAAAATTTGAAACAGAACATCGTAAATTAAGCTGCTTGTGTGATTTGCACTGTATTGATCAATATCCTATTGATATTAATTTGTAATGTGGAATCAAATACAGCACATAAAATGTGTGAGTGTTTACCCATGTGAAATCAAATAAAGTATATAAAATATGTGTGTAATGTGTGTGTGAGTGTGTGTGTGCGTGCGTGCGTTTACCCTCATTGACGTCATTGTTCTTGGATAGCTGCTCCAGCTCCCAGCCCAGATGAGCGGACTCGTTCATGCTCTGCTTCTGGGAGATCTCCAGCAGCATGTTCTCCTCCAGCAGCTCCTCAAGACGCTTCTTATCCGTGTCACGGTCCTGAACACACACACACACACACATACAGATATGAGAATATACACATGAGCACACACAAACAAGCACACACACGAGCACACACACGAGCACACACACACACACACAAAATGAATATGCCTCACACAAGCACACACACGAGCTCACACACAAACACACACACACACAGAAACATGCATAAAAGCAGGGATGTGCACGTGCGTGCACACACACACACACAGAGCTTGAGTGAATACACACACCCACATCCTAAAAATAAAGTCACAAGCTTCCCCTACATATATTCACTAGCCCAAAGATCAAAGACTTTTTCAATAAAATAAGCCTAAAACCTAACCACGAGTGTTCCCAAAAACTACAGGTCATGAACTCATAGACTCTGTTCACACACACACACACACACACACACACACACACACACACACACACACACACACACACACACACACACACACACACACACACACACACACACACACACACACACACACACACACACACACACACACACACACACACACACACACACACACACACACACACACACACACACACACACACACACACACACACACACACGTTTCCCCTATGGATTGACCTGGGCTTTGCAGTTAAATCGATGCTCTCCAGTGAAATCTGAGAAGGGAGGTCAAGAGGGGCCTCCTGGGCAACTTTCAGTGTCACACAACACAAGCAAGTCAGGATCATGTGTGAGAGACCACGCACATGTGCACGCACACACGCGCACACGCGCACACGCGCACGGGGAGAACTGCCACATCTTTTCCCACATAAACCTTAACTGCTGACATAGGATTTAAGGTGATGACCACAGCTTCCTTGTAATTTGGAACAAGGACTTTGTACTGCACTTTACATCTGTTCCTGGATCAGCAGTATTGGCAGTAAGCTGTCCAAACATCATGCCAGTGACACCCACCATTTCCATGTCTATGTTGTAAGATGACAGCAGTTTCCTTGTAATTTGGCAAGAGGGCTTCCTCTAGATGAGCAGTATTGGTATTGGTACTGGCAGTAAGGCGTTTTTAAATACTTCATCCAGGCAAGCTGCTCAATCCGTTCCACAATGTTGCAATGTTTAAATGTTGGATGATGAGCCTTTTTACAAATGCATAACTTCTTGTATGATATTTCCTACAATGCACACTTTTTGCCCTACATTTAATTGGAGGGACTCATGCGGTTCACCGTTGTTTAACATTGTACGAAAAAAGGGTTTGCTAATGTGGCCCAATTGTTTTTGTCGTTATTAACTATCGTTTTTCATCCATAATGTTTCTGCTACATTTTCATCAATAATGTTTCGGCATTATGTGCAAAAATGCTACATGTGAACAAACACTGTGGAGAAAATCATGCAGTTTGGCCCAGCAAGCGTACTTGCATGGGCAAACCAGCACGTCTGTGGCACTCATCACTGCACCCGACATCAGTGCCATCCACGACGTCAATGGCCCCCATTAGTATGGCATCACATCAATGCCCCCCGCTACGTATACTACCCATCATCAATGCCAACCACTACACTACCCAACATCAATGTCAAACACTACTCTACCATTACATCAATGGCACAGATTACACTACCATCACATTGATGCCCTGCACTACACTACCATGACCATGACCATCAGTGGCCATCTCCATGTCGTGATGGTCGTGAAGATGGTGACCACAGTTTCCAGGTCGTTTCTTAAAAGTACTGCCATTCTAGCAGTAAACGATCATATCAACTCCCCGGCTACAGTACCAAACTCAGTGGTACCCACCATCTCTATATCATGCAGTTTGGAGCGCAGCTGCAGGTTCTCCTTCTCCAGCTCGTGCAGCTTGTCACAGCGCCCCCTGGCGGTGGACAGCTGCTCCTCCAGCAGGGACTTGGTCTCCATCAGTGTGATGTTGTCCTCTCTCAGCTCCTGTGGAAGAGGACGGGAGTATGAAAGAGACGCATGGTCAAAGCAGCATCTAGTAGTTGGGATTAAAGAAGATTAATGGGGGTCAGTGTAAGATGGATATAAAGGTAACAGATACTGTTTCTCAAAGTGAAGTGTACGTATATCCCTGGTAGAGTCACAGCCTTGAAGTTGTACCCTCGCAAGAAGAAGCTCAAAATCTCACACACATTTCAAAACATCGAGAATGGAAGTTGGCTTGGCTTGGAAGCATGGAAGTGAACAGTACCACCATACATAGTATGTTTAAACATACACGTAGCACATGGCTTTCCCACACCCCTAATTAAAAAAAGCCTAGTGCAAGTGTGGAAACATGAAGGATTCTGGGTATTTTGTAATGGCAAGGATGAAGCCAGTGTAACCTTTACAATTCTATGAATCAAGGGTGTGTGACTTGATAGAAATCTGAAGCATACTTGACTTTGGAACAGTACTAAGAGAGTTGTGATGATGTGGAATCCTTGAAAATTGGGCTCATACTCGTAAGGACAGCACACTTTACTTTGTGAACTGCTGAAAGTCAGACATTGCAGTCTAGGAAAGAAGATAAAGGAAACAGAGACATTGGTTGCAGAGAATGGAACAGAGGGGGAGACAGGGACCATTGACAGAGGGAAAGGAGAGAAATGGCAAATGCAACATGACATGACAGGGGAGACCTGACACATGATACATCCTCCATCTTTGCTGACAGACACATCGTCAGCAGAAGTATGCACAGGAGGGGAGACAGACACACAGCCATCAGAGGACGAAGAAGAGGGGATACTATTAGGAGACAGACAAGTGCACTGTAAGTGTGTAAGTGTTACATGATCGATTCACTGGAGGGAGACTGAGGTATTGATTGCCACAATCGGATTGCACACTTCTCTAAGCGGTGTCCTTCCTTCTGCTGAGTCAAGTCTGGCTCAGGTGTGCCACTATGCCCTTTACCTTAAACACTTAAAGGAGCACTCCAGGAGCACTGTTGACTGCATAATTTATTTGTAATATTTATGTCTAAACTCAACTTCCGGTCGCAAGCACACATGGGGGTTGAACTTTTGAATTGTGTGCTTTCAAAATGTATCTTGCTTCCCCTGTTTTACCGTTCTCCAACATCTCTGACCCCGTTTTCCCTATACAGGTATTCCCCAAAAAAAGAGGTAGACTTTGTGTTTTGAGTCTGTCTTTTGTGCTTGTCTAAACTCATTTGTCCACATATGCACATCATGGGAGACACTTGCAAAGTCACATTTGCACACTTGACAATCGCAACGTCTAAAGCAGTATGAATTATCGTCAGGGATATAAGTGGGCACCTCTACTCGGGTCTTGTAGAAGTGGACGTCGTGTAATCTCTCTTTGACGCGTTGCAGCTCTGTCTCCAGGCGGTCGACGCGGCCAGCCTTCTCCCTCAGGGCATCCACCTCGTCACGATACGCCCGCACTGAACGCGACTCTGCCAGCAGCTGCACATTCTGCACACGCACGCATAAAATTAATAAAAAAAGTATTTTTTTAATTTGAACTAACAAATGTCTTGCCGTTATTCATAGATCTGATTTGACCAGTGGTTAAATATCACGAGTGCAGAAAACGTACCTTGTCTACACAACCCCAGCAAAAAGTGCAACATGCATGCATGCACGAACGCACGCACACACTTGACTGATTGGAAATCAATTGCTTGTCAATATTTATCGATGTGGACCAATTGCTTGTCAATATTTATCGATGTGGACACCAAATGTCATACTACCACAAAACAATATTGAGCAAACAATCACTTGCAAATATCACAACTATGTAACAAACTCCAATTTGAGCAGACTTTCAGATATGGGAGGAGAAAAGGGAGAGCCAGGCACACGCACGCACGCACGCACGCACGCACCTCTGTCTTGAGTTTCTGAAGCTCTGCATCCAGTCGTTCCACTTCATTCTTGGTGTCCATCAGTTGCTCAGTCTTCTCCTCCCTGTGGTAACAAAAAAACACACACTATGTTGGACACATTCATTTCATAACTACACTGGCCACCATGACTGCAACATCAGAGGATAAACACAATACCTTTTGCTACTGAAGTGCACAGTACACTTACTACATAAGTCTAAGACTAACTTCAATGGGGTCAGTGGGTCAAGTCAATGGATGTCACACAGCACAGTGCTTGTGAAAGCATTCACAGTTCAATCAACACAGTACATACAGCACATAAGTGGTATAGATACGGTCACACACATTATGTACACAATACAAATAGAAATAGATATGGAATCTGAGGAAGACAGAGAGGTCGAAACGACATTGCCATTGAATGACTGAATAAAACAAAGAAAAAATAACTTAAAGAAGAAAAAAATCCAAAGGAGTGTGCGAACCTTTTTTCAAAAAATATGTGATCTTTTTGTTCAGCACCAGGGATTGTGCACAAGTAACTCTCTACAATAAAAATAGGCCATCAGATATTCAGACTGTGTGTAACAGAGGCCAACTAGAAGATTGTGCCGTGGAAGGTTAGTAAACCTCCGTCACGAAGCCTCGTGCAGTATCGGTAGCACTGAGCTATCGGACTGGTCCTTTAGCTCAGCGGTATTGTGCTGTGCCTCCCATGCCCAAACTCTTGCCTCGACTAGGAGGTAGCAAGTTCCACACCCGAGGGGCAAACTGCACAGGAACACCTCAGTTACATGTGGGTATGGCTACTTACAGCTCCTGTCTGTAGCGCCTCAGCTTGGCCTTGGTGTCGGCCAGGTCCACAGCCAGGTGCTGGCGCTCCTCCTTGGAGAGGGGGGCGGCTGGCTGCCGCTCGGGGCTGGAGAACGGGGTGCCGTTTTGGGGCTGCTGGGACTGCAGGTAGTCCCTCTCCTGGGTCAGCTCCACCACCAGCTAAACATGGAGTAGGGCAGAAGAGAGGGTGGGGTGGGAATGGTCGAGGGAAGAGGTGTTTTTATAATTTATAGATATTGTTGGAACAGTACCCATTGTACTCATATATTCAAACGAGAGGGGAGAGATGTGGTCCTGATGTGGCCTAACAGTAGGGCACTGGGTTACTACTCTGGAGACCTGGGTTCGAGTTCGGCCTGGGTCATTTGCCGATACTTCCCCGTCTTTCTCTCCCCGCTCATTTCCTGTCTCTCCTCCACTGTCCCGTCAAAAATAAAAGCAAAAATCGCCCTAAAATGTTTCGAAAAAAAAGAGAGGGGAGAGATATTGATACGATCCTGGGTGGAGGGAAGAGAGGAATGGTGGAAAGAGTAGAGAGGGGTAGAGAGATGTTGATACAATCCACATGTTAATAGAATGAAGCCTTTCACTGTTGATTATTCTGTTGAAATCTGAGGGCCGAAACATCAGCAAAATCCAAAAAAATAAAGTGGTGATTTAATAAATCAGCCGTGTTGCTGATTTGCAGCTGAAAATGACACAATCCATATTGACACATTGTAAATGCTTGGAGAGCATTGGAGCAAATTGGGGTGGGGGTGGTGGGTGTTTTTGCAGTCTATGGCACCATGTTGTATATGCTTTGGCAACACTGTGTGTTTAAATAGCCATGCCAAGTCAAGTAAAAATGAAATTGGCAACAGGGAGATGTGTATATATTAAAACAAATTTGAAGGTGGGCAAGAAAAAGTGTGTGTGTATTGCGTGCGTGCGTGCGTAAGTGTGTGTGTGTGTGTGTGTGTGTGTGTGTGTGTGTGTATGCGTGTGTGTGTGTGTGTGTGTGTGTCTTTGTGAGTGTGTGTGTGTGTGTGTGTGTGTGTGTGTGTGTGTGAGAGAGAGAGAGAGAGAGAGAGAGAGAGAGAGAGAGAGAGAGAGAGAGAGAGAGAAAGAGAGAGAGATGGAGAGAAGAGGGGGAAAAGAAAAGACAACAGTAATGTCAGATGCTCATTCATATGCAAGCATGAAAAGGACGCAGTGCAACCCAGGACAAAACGTTGCTTAATCTGCCTTCAATCTCCAACAGCATGGCCCATCCAAACAAAATCAAACTCAATTTCACAGCCCATTATCCATCTTATCACACACATGGTTTCATGTAAGGAAGGCCCTCATACGTGCAGTTAGTTTTCCGCCTCCATGGTTCTCAAGGAGGATTGAGAAACACTACTCCAGGGGGGGAGTAACATGATGAAGCACTTTTTAAGGTCAGTATTAGAACACCGAAGTCAAGAAAAGCTTACATACCGAAACCTCCAAATCCAGACAACACTGATGTTGGATATTCTGTTCTGAAGTTGTTGTTTTTAACATTTTTCAACATTTTCTATTCACATTCAAGACATGACTTCTCTGACTTTTAAAGTGGTTCAAGATAAAGGTTGATCAAAGAACAAGAACAATGTTGAAAGAAATGTTGTATTTCGCAAAGTCTTGCAAGGGCACGCACACCTTCAAAGGCTTGGAGGTGCAGTTTTTCAAAGTAGCATTCAACACCGCAGTATCTTTTTGGCATGCGGACATTTCATCTGTGAACAGAGATGTTGGTCTGACCAAGAAGATAATGAATAGTTTTTCCCAAACGGCCTGATTAACCCGCCTCCCTCAGTTTGCTACTGGTCGAGGCCAGAAAAGGCTGTGCCGAAGTTTAAACCAAACATTTTCTTAGTCCCAACAGAATGTCTCTGCTTAAACCACGCCACTGCCTTGAACACGCCTCTACCCAGGGCAGTTGGAGGAGCTGCTCAAAGTTGATTGTTTCCCGACAAAGTGAGTGGAGTTCCCAATTTCTCTGGAGCTCAGAAACGATATTTGTATTGCTCCTTGCCTCACTAGACGCAACGTCGAAGGGCATAACCTGCCTAACACTCCTGTATCTCTTTGGCATGCTGACATTTCATCTGTTAACCTTCATCAGTTAGTTGTTCCAGTTTGAACAGTTTCCTAAGAGCAAATGAAAGGCAAGGGCAAAGGCACGTGGCGATGGCAGGTACAGTAGTCTCACCTCTGAGCTGTCGTCTCGTTCGTCGATGAGCTTGCGCAGGTGGAAGGCCATGTTTCTGGAGAGGGGATCCAGCTCCTCCACGGGCAGCTCGGACGACTCCAGCCACTGCAGGTCTAGAACATTCTCCTGGTTGTGAGTCACCTGGGTTGGGATGGAAGTCATGCAAATGTCAAATGACTTGGGCTGCAACTTGAGCATGTTAATTAGATTAATTAATTACACCACAAATTAACGTGT
>NC_085875.1:21120246-21122746 GCF_034702125.1 Engraulis encrasicolus
CTGCTCCTAAAATAGTTGTAAACAATCCACTCCAAAACAATTAGCACTTCTCCATCCCATCATAAAAACACTCTGGGCCTGCAGGAGATCACTTCCTGCAGCTGGAGGAAGTGGAGAGGACATGCACAGAGGGGGACAGCAGCACAGCCAGAGAAACTTAAATGTATCAAGACAAGTGAAAAACGAATGGATTTCAAAGGAGATGGCTAAAAAATATTTTTCTCATTGTATATTTTTTTGCCCCGAAATATTTGTATTATTGAAGGGTTACTTTAGAACTGAAAATTTGATGTTATGTGCATTGCAGCTCACATCAGTCCCGACTCCTTCCAGACGACTGACAAACTAAGGAGCCTGTCAACACCACCCAGAGAGAAAGGCATGCACATCCTGCCAGTCCCTTTCCTCACATAACAGCAGCATCCTGCATGAAGACAAACCAGCTAGAGCACACACAGGACACAGACGCACACAGATGTCTGTACGCATTTACAATCAGACTTGTTGACAAATAGACCAGTGCAGGACACTGGATAAGGACCTGGCTCTCTCTGACCAAAGCATTCAACCCATTTGAACGTCATTCCACATTTGTCCAAATTTGGCCCTGCCGTGGCCTAACTTACTACGCCGTGACCAGAGTTCGCGACCCGGGTCATTTGCCGAACCTTCCCCGTCCCTCTCTCCCCACTCATTTCTTGTCCCTCTGTAACTGTCTTGTCACAATAAAGGCACAAAAAGCACCCCCCTCCCCAAAAAAAATACATTTGTCCAAATTTGAATCGGAGACCTTGGAATTTGTAGCCACGATGTAGAACGATCTATTTCTGTGCTCACATTACAATAGCTTACTTTCTTTTGTAACAATTGAGTATTGATAAAATGTGTTTTAGGACTTCCATAGGCATGTTACAGCATTACATACGGTTCACTACTAGTGAAACTACTACTGAGACTACTTCTCTCAGTAAATTTAAAAATCTCACTGCTTCGTCAAATGTCCACATTTGGTATGCCCTCTCCCACCTCACACCGCGTTACATCAAGCACAAGATTTCTGAAATTCCAAGCCGTTTGTCAGAGCCAAAAGGTTATCAGTGTGAGACGGGACAAGGCGAGGTGAGGTGAGGTGAGGTGAGGGAGACGCACCTGACAGCGGGTCCTTGGCGATGGTGAGCACGTTGGGCAGGTTCATGAGGATCAGCTGCTGCAGGCTCTCCTGTGGAGAGGAGAGGAGAGGAGAGGAGAGGGAAGCAGATGAGAGGAGAGGAGAGGAGAGGAGAGGAGAGAGCAAAGGTCAATGAGGGGTCACAGTAATGTCACTCACTCAAACTAATCATACATGAACATGTCTGGGCTTATTTTACGAGAACTAAACTAGCCCATTACACAATAGTGCAAATACATCATAAACATACTAAAAAGTAAATATGAGTGATTATCACAATGTAGTCAAGTAAGTAGTGCTATACATATTGCAGATAACGTTAACACGATAGATGAAATTTGATCACAACTCATCAACCATCATCACATGTGCCTGTGTACAGCGAGAGTCAAACAAACACCAAGTAAGTCACCAAGTACATCAAACTGTCACCAAGTAAGCAGATAGATTACAGTTGGTCACAAAGAGCAC
Organism: Engraulis encrasicolus; assembly: GCF_034702125.1. Lineage (NCBI taxonomy): Eukaryota > Metazoa > Chordata > Actinopteri > Clupeiformes > Engraulidae > Engraulis > Engraulis encrasicolus. The sequence goes on from NC_085875.1 coordinate 21,121,886, forward strand.
TCCCATTCATTCACTCCAATAGAGCTCGAAAGTCCCGCCCCTTAGTTCCGCGTTTCACGGGACCTAAGCTGACCATCTAACAACATGGTAGAGAGTAAATATCTTCTGATCTCAGTCATGATATGCGCTGGGCTACAAATATGCTGTTTAAGAGGCTAGATAAAGATTATTCATGCAGAAGTATCAATGTTTTGTTCCGAGGCCGTCGACATGAAAAATGCGAAGAAACACAGCTTTCTAAAAAGTTTGAGGGTTCGTACGAAAAATTAAGCAAAAATATCAGAAACAACATATAAGGAGCTCGTGGCACAACTCGAAGGGGATCGAAATATCATTTTAATACCGCCATTGGATTACATGCTACGATTTTCGGCTAAAAACGCTGTTGAGGTCCCATGAAATCGGGGGAAGTGACGTCACTTTCGAGCTCTATTGTCCTACACGCCTGAACTCATTTTACAGCAGCCAGTCTACAGTACACAACAAGCAAGTCTATTACACAACAAACACACGTCACCACAACACATGGGCTAGTCCTGTAAAAATGATAGATGAGGGTAAAAATGATAGATGACAGTAGATGGGGAAAAGTTTACGCTAAAGAACATACTACATTTTGCTCACTGTGTACTATTTGTAGCAGTTTCCTTACAGAGTGCATGCCGCCCATTCGCAAATGTAACCTTTTCATGAATACTTCCCACCACTGTCAAATTCTAATCTTCATCTATGACTGGGAAAATTGCTCTCTTCATACATGAAAAGGTGGATCCTCTCTATGTTCGCCATTTTGAATTTCCAGCAATAGACATGTTTAGCTGCATTCACTGTAATTTACTGTACTTTGGTTGTATAAGTAAA
>NC_085875.1:21127746-21130246 GCF_034702125.1 Engraulis encrasicolus
GTGTGTGTGTGTGTGTGTGTGTGTGTGTGTATATGCATGTGTGTGTGCAAGTGTGTGTGTGTGTGTGTGTGTGTGTGTATGCATGTGTGTCTCTATGCGTGTTCCCATGTCTGTGTGTATCTACATGGTCTTAGGAGCTTTTGAAGAGGTCTGGCATCATTAAGAGGCCGACGTCATTGTGAAGATATGTAGGCCAGCAAAGCGGGGCTCCGAGCTCCGGGTTCAGGGTCTGAAGCGACCAGCCGTCTCTCCAGAAGAAAGACCCATTTCCTTACTCTGTCTCTCTCTCCGGCTCCCATAGAACAATCCGGAATTCCTAATTCCAAAAGCTGGCACCGAGTCACAGACTGCTTTTTTGTTTTCTATGCCACTTCCGATACAGTACTTGGGGCTGTCTCAAGTCTACAGGGTGTGTGTGTGTGCGTGCGTGCGTGTGTGTGTGTCTAAGTAAAGTTGTATGAGTGTGTGTGTATTCTACGTAACCCTGTGCTAATGCTCCTCACTTAAAAAAACTGCAACAGCCGTTATTGTTCTGTATACTTCCTGTGCACTTTGTATCTGCGAGTATCTATGCTCTGATTATGCTCTTGATTTTAATTTGCTTTGGCCAAAAGTGTCTAATGTAACACAATGTAATGCAGTGTAATGCATGCATGCATGCATGTGTGTATTTTGTGCATGTAATCTTCTCAGTCATGTAGGCTTGGCTTAAGGCCAAGAAGGCCAAGAAATGAAGGCTATCAGCAAGGCCAGAAGACAAAGACACATCTCCAGTTAGGAGTCAAAATACTGGGCCACTAGCATGAGGCGAGCACGGCGTAGGGGAGGCAGAGAGCCTTTGAAAGCAGCAGAGGCCACAATTATTAATGTTTTGTTTAATTGTTTGTTTTGTTTTGTTCAGTCACGGCAGTAGGCATGGGAGGGTTGTGTAGACATTAGAGGGCCTTTGAAAGAGGGACGCTGTATATATTAATGTTTTCAGTCTTTGTTGTAAGTCAGGGCGGGATATGTTTTCATATAATTTCCAATGGAAATTAGAAAAGGGACGGGGGGTGGGGGGGTTGGAAGTGAAATGGTGTCATACACAGGCTTCTCATTCATCGTATGCCAAGCGTTCGAGTTGTCGAGCTGGAGTGCTGTAGCGATGCTTATCACAGCACGCTCAGTGAGGATGCTGGCCGAGGTTAGTTAGGTGGGGGGCTTAAATAACAAAAATGGGGAGGGGGGGCATACTTGGTATGCGTGGGGTTAAAGGAATAGAGACTGGGCAAGTTATCATCGGGTAACTCGGTACTGGTGGAGGGCTAGTAAGAGGGACAGAGTAGGCCTACTGCACATATGAGATACAGTAGCAGGGGTGCATTTCTTGAAAGTGTAGTTGTTAGCCTGTTAGCAACTTGGGTAGTTGCCAATGGGAAATTGCATCGCAAACAACAAAGTAGCTAACCAAGTTAGCAACTATAGTTTTGAGAAATGCACCCCAGTGTTGTATCTGCATGGAAGGGCTTTCCTAGTCTGTCTCACCAAGGGTGGCTGATGGAAGACGAGACAGAGAATGCGATGAGGATTTCATGGGTGTGGAAGCCAGCCCAAATCACAACACGTTAGGGAGGCGAGTGACAACAGGAACATTAATAGGAAGATCAAATGAATAGCAGAGAGTAAACAACAGGATTATCACACGCACAAAGGAACCAGTGAAAGTGTGTGGACTAGTTTTCACTGAGCTTTCAGTCCAGGCCAAGCTCACCATATGCAACACACACACACACTTGACATACTCACGTGTTCCAACAAACCATTGTGTTACCTGTGTGTGTGTGTGTGTGTGTGTGTGTGTGTGTGTGTGTGTGTGTGTGTGTGTGTGTGTGTGTGTGTGTGTGTGTGTGTGTGTGTGTGTGTGTGTGTGCGCGTGTGCGCGTGTGCGTGTGTGCGCGTGTGCGTGCGTGTGTGCGCGTGTAATCAATCTCTGTGGTTATTCTACCAGGCAGAAGTTGTGCGTATGTTACATCATATTCCTATAAGTTACCCCTCGTCTTCCAAGCTACAAATTGCCCATTAGGTTCCTGCCTCCAAGCATTCCCCAGGCAGGAAGGGAGAGAAGCCGAAGCCAGGACCTGCAGCTGACCTGTCAATCAGAAATGGCTTTCATGCTGATCCGTCCATCACCACTGGATCATGCTGACCGCTCTAACAGCAGGACAGGGCAGGCCTGTCAATCATGTCAGCTTCCAATCTGAGCTGCCAATCACAGCAGTTATCCCATCACATCACATTACATCACATTACACTTGGGTGACATTCAATAGAATCTTGCAGTGTGTTAGACAGAGGGATAGTCCACCAGAAGAACACATTAGGGTGTCACCTGACGGTTACAACAGCTAACCCAAAATAAACCATTATAACGAGGGCATACGTGCATGGAATGCAACAGCTCCCCATGGGAATGTCAGGATGGCATATGACTGCCTTACTACAGCCAACACCCAGAATATGC
>NC_085875.1:21137746-21140246 GCF_034702125.1 Engraulis encrasicolus
CTTGCCCTCTCTCACCTCAGGACTCTCTAAAATCACGGCATTTCGCCCGTATGGGAATGGGTGCGTTTTGGGTCATATGCAACCGTGGACTTGAGGCACTCCACAAGTCCTCCTCAGGACAGGGTCAGGGATGAGGTACGGATAAGTCTTGAACGAATAACACAATATACTTATTTCATAGCACACATCAACTGAAAACTAGGGCTGTAATGACACATCCAACTCACTATTCAATACAATACCCTTTAACTAACTCCAAAACACCCCCAACCCAACCCACCTCACCTAACCTCCTCATCACACTGAGGAACAGATGCTAACCAGGCAGCCCACGGGCACAATGCACAGAGCTCAGCAGTATGGGGGCCTCAATCAAGCTGTATGGGGGCCACTTAACAGCAGTATGGGGCCCCCATGGCCCTCGGATGCCCTCCAGGCCCATTATCTGCCTAGGCTATTAGACAGGACACAGACACACAGAGAGAGAAAGAGAGAGAGAGAGAGAAAGAGAGCGAGTGTGTGTGTGTGTGTGTGTGTGTGTGTGTGTGTGTGTGTGTGTGTGTGTGTGTGTGTGTGTGTGTGTGTGTGTGTGTGTGTGTGTGTGTGTGTGTGTGTGTGTGCGCGTGTGCGCGTGTGTGCGTGTGTGCGCGTGTGTGCGTGTGTAATCAATCTCTGTGGTTATTCTACCAGGCAGAAGTTGTGCGTATGTTACATCATATTCCTATAAGTTACCCCTCGTCTTCCAAGCTACAAATTGCCCATTAGGTTCCTGCCTCCAAGCATTCCCCAGGCAGGAAGGGAGAGAAGCCGAAGCCAGGACCTGCAGCTGACCTGTCAATCAGAAATGGCTTTCATGCTGATCCGTCCATCACCACTGGATCATGCTGACCGCTCTAACAGCAGGACAGGGCAGGCCTGTCAATCATGTCAGCTTCCAATCTGAGCTGCCAATCACAGCAGTTATCCCATCACATCACATTACATCACATTACGCTTGGGTGACATTCAATAGAATCTTGCAGTGTGTTAGACAGAGGGCTAGTCCTCCAGAAGAACACATTAGGGTGTCACCTGACGGTTACAACAGCTAACCCAAAATAAACCATTCTAACGAGGGCATACGTGCATGGAATGCAACAGCTCCCCATGGGAATGTCAGGATGGTATATGACTGCCTTACTACAGCCAGCACCCAGAATATGTCCTTATAACAAGCTACTGTATACACATAAACACATACACAGTACATATCCACGGACAGTTCTCCCTGGAGCAATGTGGGATTGAATACTATGCGAACTAGTGCGAACCAAGCACTGGTTATTTGGTTAAACACAGTCTCTTTTGGTTACATGATAATGATGCAGAACTACTGTAAGCACCCAAAACTTTCCATCATAACAAGGACTGCCAAACGCGCGCACACACACACACACGTGCCCGCACTCACGCACACTCTACATTGCTTCCCACTTTCTTTGCTCTTTGCTTTGCTTTACTTGTGCGTGAGAAAGGCCGGCATTCTTCCGTGTGTGTGTACATTGGTGTGGCCAATGACCGACCGGCCGACCGACCAAACACACAGCATGGCACTGCTTCCGACAGACATATGTGTTTTTATGTAGACAAAGGAACACATGTGAGCTAGACACACAGTTTCAGACACAGTCACACTATATCAAACAAAGTGCCATTTTTTTACAATATACTTCGCACTCAAGGGAAGCTAACAAAGACTATATAGGTCAACCCTGCGCACACGCGCGCGCGCACACACGCACACACACACGCGTCGCGCACACACACACGCGCACACACACACGCGCACACACACACGCGCGCGCGCACACACGCACGTTTCCTGCGTAACGAAGTACAGCATGTGGAGGGGAGCTACAAACAGGAAAGGCAACCATGCTCCATGTTTAGCTCCCATCTCAGCCACCATACACTTGATAGCCTACCACTTCCAGTCACTCTGCTGTAAACAAACAAACAAACAAACAAACAAACAAACAAAACAAACACACAAGCATTGTTACCGCAGAAATACACCAGCGGCGATCTGAGCGAGTCGCGCGACGGAAGTAATTGACTTTGTATTGAGTCGAGAGACAAAAGCGATTCTGGAGACTAGAGCGACTTGCGCGACCAGCGCGACAATTTGAAGTTGAAATCTTTTCAACTTTTTATGACGCGGTTCGGCGACAAGCCGCGACAGCCAATGACTGTATAGAGGTCAGTGACCACAGCCAATGGGAATGCTTGAATGCTTTGCCTTCTGCCTGTACGGACATACTCTAGTCTCCTCAGTCTCTCGTATCGCTTGCTGCTACACTCTGTCGCTTGAGTCGCGTCGCCGCTGGTGTATCTCTGCGGTTATATACCTTGATATTTCCCTAACATTGTGCCACGGTATATTGATGAGGTTTAAGGTAAATGTATAACTGGCTGCTAAAAATCATTCTGTATCAAGGCTATAGTACTGCTTTAGATAAAG
>NC_085875.1:21145246-21170246 GCF_034702125.1 Engraulis encrasicolus
GAGGCGACCCACACTGTAGGAGGCAAACACCCAAATCTGGGCTAAGCCCATAGCATGCATTATTACTATGGGGGGAGGGGGCAGACAGGCCAAAGGGGGTGTTGCATATGGCTCTTATGCCTAATCCAGACATTACACATACTATACACCCCACACCCCGCTATGACTAACCAAGCACCCCCACACATACACATTGAGCAGGCACACACACACACACACACACACACACACACAACACACACACACACACACACACACACACACACACACACACACACACACACACACACACACACACACACACACACACACACACACACACACACACACACACATACACACACACACAACAAAAAAACACATACACACTAAACAACATGTACAAATCCCCCTCATCCCCCTATGAGTCATCCACCGCTCACCCCCCACCCCACCCCCAGACACTTCACAAGACAGTGTCTCTCTCACACACGCACGCACGCACGCACACAGACTTAAAAAAGACATACTCCATAAAAACACATCTTCCATAGTGGGCCCGCGCGACCCACTATGGAAAACTCCTAGCTACCCACCCCCAAAATACACACACAAACTATGAACACATCCAACACATCCACAAACACACAGACAATCCCACACATGTCAGCTCCCCTCCCCCTCCCTTCCCCTACAGACACGATTTCTCACTTTCCACAGGAATTGAGGCTGGGGGCCCCATCTGTCTAATGGCTAGTTGTTGTGGCCCATAAATCTTAGTAGTGGTGGCCAGCGAGGGGGGGCCCAACAAAACCCGATAAGATCTAATTTATTAAAGCACATTCATTAATTAGTCTGCCAGACTAGCTATAGACCCCGGTCTCCTTGATTAAATAACAGCAGGGCTAAGCAGCTGACTGAGCTAACAGTGGCAGCGGTCAGTGTGCGTTTGTGTATCCCCCATTACTAAGATGGAATTCAATAATGATTAAAGTTGAATAGTAGAAACCATAATGTAGAATTGTGGAATAACATCGAAACTCAGACCGACTGGGTCTGGGAGTCCTCGTCCTGATTTTGTATTTCTTGAATGCAATTTCCTGCATTTCAACCAAATTCTGACCATTTCAGCTCAATACGGAACCGTAGTTTTGGTTCTAAATACGGGATGATTCTGTATTTCAAGGGACGGTTGGCAACCCTACTGACAACATAGATGAACGAGAGACAGTAGTGAGCACGTAAGAGTGTGAACGCATGTGCGAGTGTGTGTGTGTTGTGTGTGTGTGTGTGTGTGTGTGTGTGTGTGTGTGTGTGTGTGTGTGTGTGTGTGTGTGTGTGTGTGTGTGTGTGTGTGTGTGTGTGTGTGTGTGTGTGTGTGTGTGTGTGTGTGTGTGTGTGTGTGCCACTAATCACTATTACTTTTTAAGATCTTAGGAAACCGCAAGTGACCACAGTATGACATCATCTGCATATCCTGCAAATTCAGTCATCACACCCACAGCTCACAGATCTAACAGTACATCTTAAACGCACGCACGCACACACACATCAATGACGCATCAGATTTATGGTGGTCTTCAACCTCAGAATGAAACAGGAGCCTGCTGTGTGTGCCAACACTGGAGAGAATGGTGCCCCGCACAGACACCCACAATCGTGATATATTTTAAACCACAAACCCACACGTACACCATGTGTCACACATGCACACACATACACACGTGCACACGCACCTCTTGCCCAACATTGTGCACACACGCAGACACGGGCACCCTCCATGTGCCCAGCACACACACAAAATGTAGCTTTGCCTCTTTCTCCCTTGTGCGTGAATATGCACACACACACACACACACACAGTCTTATCTTGTTGGGACTTCTGGACTATGCATTCTGGTGGCCGGTCAACACAGCAAAAGGTCGATTGTGTAGACAGATCCTATCATACGGCCCACACGTGACGTCAAACCCTAAACCAGCCTGCTATGGCTATAATTAGAAAGCAGGGAACGAAATTTGTGTATTTATTTGTTTGCTTGGCACTGTGTGTGTGTGTGTGTGTGTGTGTGTGTGTGTGTGTGTGTGTGTGTGTGTGTGTGTGTGTGTGTGTGTGTGTGTGTGTGTCCCAGCGTGCAAAGGGGGTGAACATGTAGTGTGTGTGTGTGTGTGCATGCAGACATGTGTACCTCTGTAAGAGAGAGCGAGAGAGGGGGGGGAGTGGATCAGAGACCGACAGGGAGACAGAGACAGACAGATGCAGAGAGCAGAAGGCAACAGATTTGGCAGAAAAAGGAGAGGAGAGGAGAGGAGAGGAGAGGAGAGGAGAGGAGAGGAGATGAGAGGAGGAGAGGAGAGGAGAGGAGAGGAGAGGAGGAGAGGAGAGGAGAGGAGAGGAGAGGAGAGGAGAGGAGAGGAGAGGAGAGGAGAAGAGTGGAGAGGTGAGGAGAGGAGAGGAGAGGAGAGATCAGCTAAGCACCAACTCCCCTGTGACCCCCTACGGTAGGTTCTCAGAGCCTTTTAAGACCAGAACACTTCCCCCAACACCGCTGTTAAAAAGGTGGCAGGACCATCCCACCCCATCCCAACTCTGAGGCCAACAGGGCAATGTTTTCAACAGTCAAGTAGCACGCATATCCCCTACAAATGGGTGCAGGGTCGATGTTACTTTATATTTACCTCTTTTTGATACTCAAATCACATGAATTAAAGTGAGATGATTGGGGCCACCATCAGTTTTAGGAAAGGGTGCGGTGGCACAAAACATCACCCTTTAATGTATTTAAAGGGAGCTCATCAACGTGTGCGGTTCATCATTACCACTTCTCTGACAAATTCAAAGCATGACATTTTGAAATTGTGCAGCATGACAATGATTAAGGGACACCATAATGATGATGGTCATGAAATATTATACACAGTGTTCAAGGCATCGGGTAACATGAGAAGCGTGACAAAATAACAGACATCTGGTGGCCCATCATTTGAGATTTACGGCAGACCACCAGTGATCCACAGCAGACCCCGACGACACCCAATACAAGTCCTCTCCACCAGCCCTTTAACCCATACCAGGCCACACCCCTTCCCCTCCACTCCACTCCACTCCCCACCCCTCCGACCAGTCCCGGCCTTGTATCCTCAACCATCCTGTGGCATGCATACTGCTCCATGCTCCACCACTAAATGAACCATGCATAATGACCAAACTAAATTAATCTTAAAATTTAAGTAAAATGCCTAACTAAAGAAAAGAAAATATTATACTTGATGCAAATAACTACATCCATTAAAAGTAAGACAATTTCTATCGGGTCACGAGTAATCAGTGGATCACAAGCTACTCCTGTCCCTCACAACCCCTCCCCACCCCATCTCCCCTTTGACTAGCCCCATCCCCTGGCTCCTCTGTCACATGCAGGCTGCCCCACTACTGAATAAGATTATACAACAAGAAAAAACTAAACTAACTAATTAAAACAACACAATTTCTATAGGTTTGTTCATCGACAGTGGATCACAAACTGCTGTAGACATGCTCAACCCCATACCCACTACCCCCCCCATCCTCAACCCTGCTCTGTGGCACGCGTGCTTCCCCACCACTACGAGGGGATTCCAGGGCCGTAGGGATTAAGACCAGATCAATCAAGCCAAAATCCAGTCAGAGAGAGATCAAAGATCTAGCTCCTGGCCTGGTGTGGTTATCGATCCCACACCCTGCGTGTGTGAGAGGGTGTGAGCATTTGTATGTGTATGTGTGCTTCCATCTGTGTGTGTGTGTGTGTGTGAGAGAGAGAGATGTGTGTGAGAGAGCAAGAGCGTGTGTGCATGTGTATGTGGATGTATTCATGCTTGTGTGTGTGCATGTGCGCGTGTGCGTGTGTGCGCATGCTCGTGTGTGTGTGTGTGTGTATTTGTGTGCGCGTGTGCGCGTGTGTGTGCGTATGCGAGTGTGTGTGTATTGATCTGCCCCACTTCTGGTGCTGATGAGAGTGTATTGATAAGCCACTGATGCTGATGCTGCTGCTGCTCCAGCTCTTCGATCAGGGCATTGACCAGGGCTGACTGACTGTATGAGTAGTACTACAGTATTTAGTCTACAGCAGGGCTGCATTTCATTTCTTATCCACCCCCCACCCCACCTCTACTTTGAGTTCATTCCTTTATTCGTCCTCTTCTTTTGTTCTTACCCTTTTTTGAAAAAGAAAAAAAGTTGCCAAATGGAACCAAAAGAAACCAGAATTGAAATATGTAATTGTGAACAGTTTTTACAATAAAGCAATAATAAAAAAACAGCAGGGTTGTGGCTGTCCAGGATGCAACTTTACGGGATCGCTTGACACAGCAAAGCACCACAAACAGAATACTGTAAAACAAACAATACATGAGGTGGGTGGTCTGCACTCTACAGGCGTTTTCCCCACTTATTGTTATTAGCTGCTCTTGAGCACCCCAGTGGTTAGAAAATTGGTCTTCACTGTGGATCTGAGGGTTGAAGGTTCGAATGCTACCTTTACCAGTAGTTAGAATGTACTGTATATCCCTACACCTTCATCCATGGCTGAAGAGCCCTTGAGCAAGGCACCTAACCACACACGCTGCTCCAGGTTGTATACAACAGCCTGTAATAACTTCATGAAGTTGTCAGCTAAGTGTAATGTATTGTAATGTAAACCTCCTATTTCCTCAGAGTGTTTGCAAAAAAAAAACCTGAGACTGAAAACACTAGAACAATAGCACATGATGTGACGGGGTCCACACATAGTGAAAGCTACCATTTCAACTCATCACCCTGAAGCCAAACAGGCCAGAACCACCACTGTCTCTTCTCCTCACACAATGACCATAATCATCAAGGAGGCAACAGTTGTGTGCTTGTGTTTACACGTCTGTGTGTCTGCGTGTGTGTGTGTCTGCGTGTGTGTGCGTGTGCGTGTGCGTGTGTGTGTGTGTGTGTGTGTGTGTCTATGTTTATGTTTTGATGGGAAGGCCAGAGGTCTTCAGTGTTGACCACTGGCATGCTAATTGAGGTGCTGTGATTGAGTCCACACCACTCTGAACTCAGAGGGCTAGTAGTGAGGCCTGGATAATGAGAGCGCTACAAGCGTGTGTGTTGTTGACATGGGCTCAGTTACCCTTTGACATTTGTGTGTGTGTGTCTGTCTGTGTGTCTGTCTGTGTGTCTGTCTGTGTGTCTGTGTCTGTGTGTGTGTGTCTGTGTGTGTGTGTCTGTGTGTGTCTGTGTGTGTGTGTGTGTGTGTGTGTGTGTGTGTGTGTGTGTGTGTGTGTGTGTGTGTGTGTGTGTGTGTGTGTGTGTGTGTGTGTGTGTGTGTGTGTGTAAACAAAAGCAGTAGCTATCTGCTGCAGATGGAGCTCTAGAGAGAGACACAGTGGTTCTGATGAGGGAGCCAGGCTAACAACACCCCTCAGGACCAATACCACACGTACATCCATCACAATGCTACATGTCAGACCCCTGAAACACACACACACGCACACACGTGATAAACACACAGGATATACACACACTTGTATCCATCACAATGCAGAGTCAGATCCCTGAAACATACACGCACACGCGCACACGCGCACACGCGCACACACACACACACACAAGCCATACAACACTTTCATTAACACAATGCAGATCCCTGAAACTCGCCCTCTCGTAAACACACACACACACACATACAACATACAACATACAAACACAAACACTAACACAAACACACACATGCACACAACAAACACACAAATATAAACAAGGTCCAGAGCTAATGTCAAAGGGCGAGCTGTGCTGGTGTCAGAGGGGACCTGACCTCTCAGTAGGCCCCCAGATGTTGGCTTGGCCCCCTACCCTCCCTCACCTCCACACACGGCCTACAGAGGAAACTGGGAGCTGTTAATGCCTACTGCAGTTACTGAGGCCATTCATCAGAGAAAGTCAGTAACACACAGTTCTGTGTGTGTGTGTGTGTGTGTGTGTGTGTGTGTGTGTGTGTGTGTGTGTGTGTGTGTGTGTGTGTGTGTGTGTGTGTGTGTGTGTGTGTGTAGGCATGCATACTTCTTCTCTATCTGTGTATGTGCACATGTGTGAGTCTGTGTAAGGCTTTTAAGTGCTTGGATTTAAGTGTTTACAACAAGGAAAAGTATACCCTCTCCTTATCCTTCCCCCCATCCCACCCCCTCTCTCTCTCTCACACACACACACACACACACACACAAAAGGTCTGTTACTCATTACTGAAGCCTGCACAAATGACCTATTAAAACACCGCCCAGCCAATTTAGATTAAAAGGACTCCACCAGAACACGCTGTGTATATGTGTGTAACACTTCTGTTGCATGGATGTGCATGTGTGTTGCTTGCATGCATTTACGTACTGTAACTACGTATGTGCATCGGTGTGTGTGTGTGTGTGTGTGTGCATGTATTCATGCATGTGTGTGACACAAACAACTCTCTTGAGTGAAGTGTATATGAATGTTTTCCCTGTAAAGACATGAGGAGTCTCTGACAACCGAGTTCTTTGTATCCCGCACACTTCAACCTAAATGCCACAGATTCAGCTTACATGGACAGCTGAGAATCCAGCATGTAATTTATAAAGAAAACAAAAACAGCACCTCGCAGGATCCACACACACACACACACACACACACACACACACACACACACACACACACACACACACACACACACACACACACACACACACACACACACACACACACACACACACACACACACACACACACACACACACACACACACACACACACACACACACACACTTCTGTACTGTAGTCACATAGCATGAGGCACGGAGGAGACTATAAACAAACCAATATATGTGGTCAGACTGCACAAACTTTGGACTTGCAAACAAGTGGACTCCTGTGTGTGTGTGTGTGTGTGTGTGTGTGTGTGTGTGTGTGTGTGTGTGTGTGTGTGTGTGTGTGTGTGTGTGTGTGTGTGTGTGTGTGTGTGTGTGTGTGTGTGTGTGTGTATGTGCTAAGGAAACCATGGCGCCTGGGCAGGAATGTGGGTAAACGGGGGGTCAGCCAAAAAGATGAGACTCTGCACTGGCCCTTGGCTCACCCAGCCATTCACTCACTCAGCCTGCCAGGCAATAAAGCCACACGACTGACCTGGGATCAGAGGCTGTTTGTCTCTGACGCTGAACACACTGCCATCATTTACTTCAGCGGTCTGACCCAGGATCATTGGGGGGGGGGGGGGGGTTGGGAATTGCATGGCAGCAGGAGCGTAGCAGCAAATTGTGGATACAAGATCAGCTCCAATGGACCCCCCCTAGCGATACATCTACAAAAACCAGACACTGTGTGGGCCCCCTATATACATGCGGCCCTGGTGACTCAGTCACACTTTACCCCCCTGTACGATACTCCTGCATTGCAAGCAGTCTCAGTCTTCATCTAAAGCCAAGGAAGGAAATCCGCAATACAGACTACACATTTCGGCATAATTTCCAGACCGAGAACTTTTAAAAATCAACATGAAATGTTTTGTTAACCTTAATAATGTTCCCAAATTCTATCCCCTGGATCTCAGCCTGAGTGAGAGTGCAGTTGTAGCCCATAGCATAGTTGAAGGGAAGAGCTTTAGGACTGCAAGATTGGAGGACCAGGCCAGCTCTGCCGTTTGAATGAGAAACAATTTGGCACTTCTAAACTGGGGGACGCCCAAAGAGGGAAAACCGCTTAATGTTGCTTTAAACGAATGCAAAGTTCATGCTGTGAAGACCACAACCTTACGTCATGTATTAATCAAATGCTTTTAGGGAGGATATGGTGTGAAAATAAAATGTTTTATGTCCTTGGCCAAGCTTCCTGGGAGCGGCAGCAGCAGCGGCCTTGGATGCACATGGAGGGGATAATGAGCACCTACGCTCTAGTCTACGCTTTCAAAGGCACAGCTACCGTGAAGGCACGCCTAGAACCCAGCTCGAGAGCTCTGGGACTGCAGACTGCAACTGATAGAGAAAAAGGACAGAGATGGAGAGATATTGAAAGAAAGTGTGCAGAGAAAACGAGAAGGGGGGAGAGAGAGAGATAAACATTGAAGTCAAAGTAGGTGTGTGTGTGTGTGTGTGTGTATGTGCTATGTCCGCACAGAAAACACGAAGGTCAACAGACCTTGGTCATGTGCAAACACGAGTGTTAGACAGGGGAGGAGAGACGGTAGACAACAGGGAACAAGGATAAAAGAGGATGAAAACAAAGAAAATGAAAAAGAGAAAGAGAGAAAGAGAGAGAGAGAGCAAAGAGAGAAATGAAGCACAAAAATGTGCCATAAAAAGTCCAGACCTATAGGGCAAAGCCCCACCTAGGCATTAGGGCCCCCATGAAACACACTGCATCACCTTCAGAGGCTTCAGGGCCATACAGTACACTTCCCTGCAGAACTCTCTTACCCACTTTCAATTACTATCATTACTAGCTATAAACATGCAACCACACACGCACATGTGCACACGCACACACACACACTTCAGACCACCATCCAGGCTCGTGTGAAACTCTCAAGGTTGATCGGTAGGTTCACTTGACAACTGCATACACACAACCAACAATATTCACACTGGGCAGTATTCATGGCTGCTGTGGCCCCACTGGCTCCATGATTCATCCATTTGCCATTTTCATTGCCCACTTGGTGTTAACGCTAGGCTGAGATTAGAACCGTCAACAGGAGAAAAGGACCGAACTCAGATAGCGCGATCTCAAGTTGAAAAGGGTCGGCATACAAGATCCCTCCCTCGCGTCCACAAGACTTGATAACGCCACTCAGATAAGTAAAACTACTAGCGTCTTCCATCGCTACGTCTAGGATCGAATGTCGGAATATTATTAAACAAAGGAGATACGCACTCCGCGCTTCTAAATTAACAATCCGGTGCAACCAGAGCAGGACTAAAACATAAGCAAAAAGGGAAAGAAATCCCAGTGAGACTCTCACTGCACTAAAAAATAAATTACAGAAAATAGACATCCGTGTGGATGAGATTTCTTTCCCTTTTTGCTTAGGAATATTATTATTAGACTAGCCTCCACAGATCGTGTGGGAATGTGGGAATGTGTATGTACATTTGAAAGCACTTAGAGACAACGGTTTACTTGTGATCTTGTGGCATCATAATACATTTTTGATTGATTCGAATTTGAACTTGTAACCATGCTGAACTTGTGCACCTTACAGCATGACCATGTGTTACCCAGATGAACCTGCTGTGCTGAACTTTCCAGCTCCTTAATGCTTAGATTTTCAGCGTGAGCACATCAGTCGGTTCGAGATGAGGTACGTTAACAGGAATATGGGGATGAGCACAGATACAGTTCTCTATGGGCCTGAACATGCTATAGGCATTCAGACTGAATTAGGAATGTGCACTGGGCCACTTTACAGAAGGAACGGCTGTGGAATGGTCCTTTAGGAAATAAAGAAAACTGAGGGAGCAGATGTGGGGATGTGTGGCTGACGCTTGATTAGGAAGACGAGCACCGCACGCATAGACACACACATGCACTAATCCCCACTAACACCACTGGTCAAAATATGGCCTTGCAGACGCCAGCTGCTGTCTGCTCACCAGGATACACACACACACACACACACACACACACACACACACACACACACACACACACACACACACACACACACACACACACACACACACACACACACACACACACACACACACACACACACACACACACACACACACACACACACTACACTACAATCATGTTATTACTTCCTATAGTAGATAAACGCTGTAGGGGTGCTCTAGATAGGGAGGGTCCATTTTGAATTGAGGTACAGTATTAAGGTGTGGCTGTGGATTTGAAGTGTGTGTGTGTGTGTGTGTGTGTATGATTCCCTTCACACAATAGCACCCTTTGTAGTATATAAAACCCCAAAGGGTAAACGATACACCTTATTCAAAGTGACCAGGAAAATACAGTGCAAGAGAGAACAAAGCAGGCAAATGTGAGTCTGTTTGGTTGTGCGTGAGTGTGCGTGTGCGAGTGTGCGCGTGCGTCTGTGGTCGTCCTACCTGATAGTAGTGCTTGATGTGACGCGTGACGACACTGAGGTTCTGTATCCTGAGATTGACGTCGTTGTTGACCTGCTTGTGCACACGCTGGTTAGTAGGACTTGGGTCTCTGCAAACACACAAACAAAAACACAAAGTCAAGGTCAAAGAGAAATTCATTGTCAATTTCACAATGTAAGCTTAACACACATGGAAAAACTTAGACACGAGTTAAAGGAGAATTCCGGCCAATTTCAAAATGCATTTGTATTGATCACACTACCCTTGACTTGTAAAGCTGCGCTAAGATCAGAAACGACCTAAGCTACAGAGTAGCCGAGGTCATTGAGAAAGTTTCACTATGAATTTGCTTTATTGGCTCTGGACTTGACATTGACATGTTTGATTTCGATATTCACATAACGGCTCTGACTTGTCAGCATGGGACATTCAGAGATATGAACATTCCAATTGGTTTTCGCCGAACCGCGTCATCATTCATTACCATGATATTAGTGGACTTCTTATCGCTGAAATTCGCTCTGATCGCTTCGTTCCCGCCTAATTCGCCTTTGGTCGCTTTATTCGCCGACCATCCATAGAGATATAATGACTTCAGTTGCTCCAGTAGTCGCTCTTGGTGTGTACATATAGCAAGTAGCCTACCTGAGGGCATGGTATTTTTTTGTTCAGTCCTTTCCAAGATCCTAGCCTGCTAAGTGCTAACTGGTAACATGTTTATTTACATAGCGTTTCAAAATGTCTTCATCTACAAATATCATCCCAAAAGGTTATGCAACATCAGCAGATGCCTACAACACAGTACAAACTTCATGGGATGATATCTGGAGATGTTATGACATTTCAAAAACTATGTAATTAAACATTCCTTCAGTTAGCAAGTTGAAGACTGTACGGTAGGTTGAAATTGGTCTGAATTGTCCTTTAAATCCATAAAAAAGGGGTGAGGAGTGAAGCCCCTCACAAATGACATCAACAAAACAATAGGAAAACTAAAGACAAACACAAAAACAATTGCACACAGCCACCATTCTAGGTCAAATAAACAACACATACACTGTACCCTACAAACAATGGCCAAGATCAACAAACTTGGTGCCTGTTAAGTGTGTGTGTGTGTGTGTGTGTGTGTGTGTGTGTGTGTGTGTGTGTGTGTGTGTGTGTGTGTGTGTGTGTGTGTGTGTGTGTGTGTGTGTGTGTGTGTGTGTGTGTGTGTTAGACCCTGCAAAGGCACAGTAGGGTCTTTATTTGCATAATGTTTTGACACTCCACATGCAAAGGCTGGCACAGAATTCCTTTGAATGTAGCGTTGTTTATCTATCTGTGTTTTGTTTGTGTGCGGCTATGGGAATAGTGTGTGCACACATTTGTGTGTGTGTGGGGGGCGGGGGGGGTGTATTTTTGTTTGTACCCCTTTTTAGACAAGTGATGCCAGCTTCTCTCCTCTCCTCTCCTGTCCTGTTCTCTTCTGTGCCCTCTCTAAACAGTTCCTTGCCCTCTCTAACGAGTTCTTTCACCTCTCTTTCTTTCTTTCTTTCTTTCTTTCCTTTCACCGTTCCCTCCCCTCCAGCTTTCAACCTACACCACTCTTCCCTCAGCTATTCTTCCCTCACTCTTATTTCTCTCCCTCCCACTGTCTCTGTCCCTCTACTCGCTCTCCCTGAGAGAGATAGGAGTAGCTACTTCACCTCTCCGTTACCCCGCTACACCACATTACACTACTCCTCTTCGCTTTTCTTTTCGTTGCCATCCTTCAGTCTTTATTTCTTTTTCCTCGCAATGTTTCTTTGGCCATCTCTTTATTTCCCTCTTCTTCTTTCTTCCTCTTATTCATCTCTCGGTTTAGGAATTTTCTCTCTCCCTCTCTTGCAGGACCTCTCCCTCCCTCCGTCTCTCTCGCTCTCTCCCTCTCATTTACCCCGTGAAGGGCCCTCTCCACTAGCCTCTGCAAGCTCTCCCACAGAGAGAGAGAACAGAGCGGTGTGGAGCGGAGCAGCTTAGGGGGTGTTTGTGTAAAGACTCACCAGACCCATCAGCCCACCGCAGCACAGCACAGCAAAGCAGAGCAGGGTACAGCAACCCGTCAGCCCACCACAGCACAGCAGAGCACATTCTCTACTACACAACTCCAGCCACACACCCAGTGGGGCCATCAACAGCTCACTGAGCAGAAATACAGTGTACACTAGGAGCAGCCATCTCTATACAGTCCAATCCTACTCAGTACATCTACCCACTGAGCAGGACAAATGATGTTCATTTTGACTGGCTGATCTAACACAGGGTAACTAGCCAAACACAGACTATTAGGCCTTTTACATGGGTACAGTTCCATGGTTCCATACACTACACGGTTCTGCTGTTTTTTTTCTTGGTTGCACACCAGCACGGTAACGATCTGGGCCGTGCCTACAGCAGAGGTGGTTCCAAAATCCTTCCTGCTTATGAGGAACCAGAGCTGGAGTGAAGACAAAAACTGGCGTTTCATGTTTTTTTGATCATGTGTTCATGTTTTCATGTGTTTGTCTGAACTGTTACCGGGCTAATACACAGACGACAATGAGATTAAGCAACAGAGAATCGCTGGACTGCTCAGCAATATGAGCGATGGAAGGGACAGAGTATTTCCGTTAAAAGCAGAATGCAAGCATTCCGACATTCCAATTGGCTGTGGCGGCTGTCATAGCTCATTTGCATAATATTCGCTCAAGTCCAACTACAAACTGTCTCCCAAGTTGCTTAAATCGCCCCGAATTGCCAGCGACTCAATACAAAGTCAATTGCTTCCATTGCTGGGATCGCTCATGTCGCTTGGTGTAGTTGTGCTATCAGTTGAAATGGCCATAAAACAGATCACATCTTTGTATTTCAATCCAAATTTTGGAGAAAGGGGGGCAGAGGATTGGTATAACATTAGGAACAGAGTGTACCACCTGAAAATCACTCTGGGAGTAAATACTACTTATGAGACACTTGTTTCTGTGCTGACCCTGTGTTACATAGATTTTTGACAATAAAGTACACTTGACTTGTTTGTTGTGCAAAAATAATGTCCAATGCATGTCTGTATTTATTCTACTCTCAGTCTAAAGTTAAATCTAAACCAAGTTTTGTACAAGAGATTGAGAATGGACACACACACACACACACACACACACACACACACACACACACACACACACACACACACACACACACACACACACACACACACACACACACACACACACACACACACACACGCACACACGCACACACGCACACACGCACACACACACACACTAAATGGCCATTGTTTAAGATGGAATCCACTCTTTTGTTTTCCCTCCACAACCTTCTCATAACACTCCCCTCACTGCACCGACACACACACACCGACACACACACCGACACACACACCGACACACACACACACACGCACACGCACACGCACACACACACGCACACACACACGCACACACACACACACTTTAGGCTGTCATTAAAACAGAGGGAGGGAGGAGGGACCAGTGGGGGGAAAGTGGGCTAAAGGACAGCCGTGAAAAAGAGGGGAAAGAAGAAGAGGAGGGGTAGGAGGGAGGGAGGGAGGGAGAGAAAGGGGAGGAGGAGGAGAAGAGAAAGGGGCCACTACGGTTAGCACAGCTGGGGGGAGCACAAAAGACACAGACACAGGGGAGGGAGGGGTGACGAAGGAGAGAGATGGTAGAGAGACTAGAGAGAAGTACTCAGAGAGCGAGAGAGAGAGAGGGAGAGAGGAGGGCGCTTGTGTGTGTGTGTGTGTGTGTGTGTGTGTGTGTGTGTGTGTGTGTGTGTGTGTGTGTGTGTGTGTGTGTGTGTGTGTGTGTGTGTGTGTGTGTGTGTGTGAATGAAAGAGGGAGACAGATGATGACTGCATTCAAACAGACAGGCATCTGAAATGTGTAGCTAAACTACTACCCCCGAACTCCTTGGCGCTTCAGTGAACATTGCAAGGAGGATGTGGTATGATAGGGTGCCCTGAGTGAACCTAACACAGGGGGGGAGAGAGAGAGAGAGAGAGAGAGAGAGAGAGAGAGAGAGAGAGAGAGAGAGAGAGAGAGAGAGAGAGAGAGAGAGAGAGAGAGAGAGAGAGAGAGAGAGAGATGGGCAAAGAGAGAACCAGAGAAAGAGAGCAGCAGTAGGCTAGCAGGCAGGCAGGCAGGCAGGCAGGCAGGGGTGTAATCTGAGGCTTTTGTTCCCCACGCTGGGCTTGGTGCGCTGGGGGAGAACAGCAGAGGAGTTGGGTGACAGCAGGCCTCCTCTCCACCCACACCACACCACACACACACACACAGACACACTGCACACACAGACAGACTGCACACACACACCGGTGGAAACAAGATGGCTGACTGCTATAGCGTTAACACCACTGAAAGCACTGAAAAGAGACCACTGAAGTCAACAACAACACGCAAGCATGAGTCCTCATGACTACCAGCGAAGCAGGCAGCAGCAGCACTATGCATGGGTTTCCAGGAGAAGAGAGCCATAATACAGCTGCCAAGCCACATACGGATGGGGCTGAGTGTGCCTGATTATCATCGACTTTCAAATCTTTTAGCAAGACGTTGGTCCGACAAAGAAGATGACAAATAACGTTTCCCAAACGGCCTGGGTAACCCGCCTCCCTCGGTTTCTGGTGGAGGCCAGAAAAGGCTGTAGCGAAGTTTAAACCAAACATTTTCTTAGTCCCAATTAAACGTGTCTGCTTAAACCACGACACTGCCTTGAACACGCGTCTACTCAGGGAAGTTGGAGCTGCTTTGCTTCCCAACAAAGTGGGTTGAGTTCCCGATTTCTCCCAAGCTCAGAAATGATAATGTATTGCTCCTGGCCTGACAAGAAGCAACACCGAAGGTGTTGTGTCAATAGGAGGGTGAGGCTTGGCTAGGGCTGTGTGTGCGACATACTACATGTAAAACAATTCTGTGGAATGAGTGAATCAAATCAGACTGGAGAGACACATCCGAACTTGCAGCTTCTCATTTGCAAAAGATATGGGTGAATGTTTAGTGGATCATTCACATGGATGAAGACTTGCAACCACAAAGAAAGGCAATAGTGGAAGACAGAGAAGTGAAACATGTTCAGACACCTGTGCAAGACAAAACCCACACAGACTGTCTAAGAGAGAGAGAGAGAGAGAGAGAGAGAGAGAGAGAGAGAGAAAGAAAATTACGAAAAAGAGAGAAAAAGAGACTCTTGAGGTAACAGGAAGTATTTTGTTTCCTCCAAGGTCGAGTGAGCAAAAGCAGCAGTGAGGCCTCCAGCCAGCCAGACCTCTAGTCTCTGATAGGGAGTGAACAGTAGAGCTGAATCTGAGCTGAAGCCTCCGTCAATGGGGCGCTTTCAGGCCACGTTGGATTGGCTTGGCTTGGCTCTCCCTTCCCTCCTCCACACCACGCCACATTGACTTTGAGAGGAGTGCACCGTTTTGCAGCGCTCTCACAATGATATTTAACATCTGTGACGTGGAAAGGCTCCACAGTCTGAAGGGGTTACATGCCACACTCCCCCCCGAACAGACACACACACGCACACAACCAAGGAAGACTGACGCACACACTCACACAAAGAGACAGTGAACTAACTGTCATCACTCAGATCAAGGCATCTTGATCTGACGCTTACGGACACCCACACAGAGAGTGAGGGAGAGAGAGAGATAAAATCAGAGAGAGAGAGATAGAAGAGAGAGGGGAAGAAATAAAGCGATTCATTGCAAAAGTGTGAAAAGGCTGTAAAAAAAACCACACATTTCTGAGGTGCGTGAGTGTGTGGTCAGACTCTGTCGGAACGGAAGGTGTCAGGGCTTGGATATGACAGATGTGCTTTTGCATGAAAATCGGCAGGATGTCGCGTCACAGTCAACGCCATATTGAGGACAGCTGCTCGAAACCACACGCGCGCACAGACACACACTATCACTTACATGTGGGTCATGATCTTGTGCAGGAAAACCCCATCTACTAGCTCCATGAACATGGACAATTTGTCGTCCATCCCTGTCCCCAGTGGCCCAAAGGTCTTCACCTGAAGGGAAGAAAAAAGCAAAAGAAAAGAGAAATTAAGGGGGAGGAAGAAAGCGGTACGAACAAACATGCCCTCCTCAAATCACATCTTTCTTCAATGAACAAAATTCAAGACACCGCACACTGCTTACTTTTCTTTACTTTATTTCTCTCCGCGAACAACGCGTTTCGCCCAATGCGTCATCAGGTTCGCTCTAAAGCTGTTCTCAGATGCTTTCCCCTAGCTTAAAATTACTTATTCTTATTATTTTTATTTTTATTTAATTTGTTTTATTTTATTTTATTTTATTATTATTTTTACCTTATGTTTTATCTTAATGTTTTTAAATGCTTTTTGACTCTAATTCATTTCCTTCTTTCTTCCCTGTTTCCTTTCATTTACATTTGTTAACTTTGTGAAGCACATTGAGTTGCACCTGTGTATGAAATGCGCTATATAAATAAACTTGCCTTGCCTTGCCTATGCCAAACCGCCATTACCCAGGTGTACATATAAAGTGCCAAATGATCACATGATTCTTTGCTACCAATCTTGTGCATAGTCTCAACAAACCCATCTTCACATCTGTCTTCCTTCATCTATTTTTATAGATGGCGCTTTGATTTGGCACCAGTCTCATTTCGCCAGGGATTCCCCAGCACTTAATATGTAAGGCATTAATACCTACCGGCTTCACAAGGTCCCCAGAGCGGATAAAGATCTCGGAGTGCGGATGTCATTTCTGAAGTTGCTATGACGACTGTCAAATGCATCTCATGCTGGCTAACCCCCAACAAGTGGTCTACGGCAGTGTTTCTCAACCTTTTTTTTAGGTGAGGCACCCTTTCAATTCCTGAAAATGTTCAAGGCACCCCAAAACAACAAGCTGTAACATGACATCACATCGGATTCCACAAAAGCTTAGAAAAGTAACACATTTGGAGACGTCACACAACCTACGTTCGAAGTTGCAGCTTACTGCGACCTTAATTTACTTGTGCGAGAATGGCAGAAGAAAGACTCTACTGACTTAGCAATACTTTATCAATTTAGAGAAATGTGTATTATTTGACATAATTTATTTCTCAGCCACGTTTCCGCAGCACCCCTGAGGGGGGCCTGTGGCACCCCAGGGTGCCCCGGCACCCTGGTTGAGAAACACTGGTCTACGGGAAACACTGTTCCACTGTCATACCCATTCTCCTTAGTCTACTACGCTTTGCCTTTCTCCTCCATAATCAGAAGAAAAATATTCCCCTATGAAACTTTAGAGTCAGCCAGGTGGGGAAATGAGCGGGCTTTTCTGGCATGTGATGGGAGATTTAACTGTATACGTGACTGATATGGAGTGCGTTGGTTTTTTAGCTTTCCTGTCTCTTTAAGGTTGTGGTAAATGTATGTGAGGAGTGTTATGGTCTCTCTTGCTCCGTGTAGTCAAGTCAAGTGTATTTCGTTGTCAAAAATCTATGTAACGGGGTTAACACAGAAGTTTGAAATTGTGTTGGATCAGTCTCTATCGTGCAGTTAAATTATAAATAAGTCATTGACAATAATCTCTCTCTCTCTCTCTCTCTCTCTCTCTCTCTCTCTCTCTCTCTCTCTCTCTCTCTCTCTCTCTCTCTCTCTCTCTCTCTCTCTCTCTCTCTCTCTCTCTCTCTCTCTCTCTCTCTCTCTCTCCTCTCTCTCTCTCTCTCTCTCTCTCTCTCTCTCTCTCTCTCTCTCTCTCTCTCTCTCTCTCACACGCACACACACAGCAGTGTAGTTAGTAGCACATGCTTATGCAAACGGCCTCTGCAAGAGAAAGTTTGGGGGCAAACAGGATGCAGTGAAGAGCTGGCTAGAAACTGTAACTATCCTGCTTTGACGTAGTTGAAGAGTTTGCAAACTGTAACTTACAGCATGCACACACACACACACACACACACACACACACACACACACACACACACACACACACACACACACACACACACACACACACACACACACACACACACACACACACACACACACACACACACACACACACACAGTAACTGAGCATGTTTTGAGTCAGTGCAGCAGTTAGCCCAGTTCATTGCGACTTACAGTAGCCAATGAGTGATGAGAAGAGAGCAGCTCTCTCTCTCCATGTGTGGGCTAATGAGGGGCCATGGAGACTAACATGATGACAGGTTGGATACAAGCAGAGCTACGGGGCTCTTGACTATCTTGACAGATGTATCATTTCAGCAGGTCTCCCACTCTGCCTGCAGATAAACTCAGACGGCAAACTGTCTTCAGAATGGCGACAAGCAGGCTATCTTTTATGGACAATGAAATACCAGGAATGACAAAATCTGATGCTCAGGTTATCACAGTTGTGTTGGACTGCTGTGTTGTTGCACTGTATGCTGTGCCTGTTTTTCAGGTCAGTCTGTTGCAGCAACGTCAACAGATTTCCAAATTCAAATGTATCCCCGGACGAGGCAAAGAAGACACCAAGCCTAACCTGTTTAGGGAGGGCACAGTCTGAGGCCATGGGGTTGTGGCAGTCACCTTTGCTTGATTTTCAAAGGGGCACCCCTCAGTTTTGAGGAGATCTGGGTGGGGATGTGGGCCATGTCAGGGGATGGGAGCAGCCACAACACAAAGACCGGGAGGAAATAAGGAACTTAGTGACGGGCCGCTCAGACACAAACAGGACATAGTAGGGGTCAGGGTAAAGGGGGGTCATGGGAACTTCCACAGGTTTCTCTGGATTGCAGAGCCCCACGCACCCAGGAGCCCCCACCCACACGCTGTCCTGTCACTGCCCAACTGCATACTGTAGGCTACTGTACATGCGTATCTGTGAAGGTGACAAAAGTGAGTGACAACTACTTTCAGTGACTCCCCTCATTACTGACTTCAACGCTCTACTTTCAAAGCACATGACCTACTCTTTCTGCAATGTTTGCATGATTTTCACTGGAGGGGGAAATGTAAACTAGAGCAAAACAGTACTCGGCCGAAAGTGGCCTGCATACCTCCATTAGTTCTCTGTTTATTTGTTAGTGTACTGACCTTGACAGACTGAGACAGAGTGAGAATCGGCTCACTGTCCCCTTGACGTGCCAAAAAGTTTGTTTACTTTGCAGGTGGAGGCCTCGGGCATGGCATTTGAAGTCTCACCACAATGACGTGGTAACATTTGGCGAGACATTAACGTTGTTTACGGAAATGCTAGATCTTGCATTCGGTGGAATACACAATTGTCCTTATTTCGATTTTCAGAGAAACAGAGTGATAATGTGCTGGTCTACCTATATATATGGTTTAGCCTATACATGTTTTGCTGCTGATAGAAGATACATTTGTATGGCGTAGGCAACATGCAGTGAATGCAACATCCACGTAGTTAGTTACATGTAACAAGTTAATACATTACTGTTACATGTAGGTATGCTAGACTGTGTTACATGTGAGTAGCCTATCAAAAGTTGCACAATGTTAGTTACTTAGGCACCTTTAGCCTAAGGGCTTGGCGTGGTGGCATTGCCAGAGCAGGCAACGGTTGTTCACTGCGCTAAGCAATCTGATCTGATCTAACAGGAAACACATTAGGATGTCAAAGGGACCTGCAGGTGTGTTGTAGGGTTGACTTTAAAGCAAAGTAAAGCAAAGCAACGTAAAGCAAGTATTCACTCTCCCCAAACCGGTGTGAGTAAAGTGGTTTTACGTTGTCGGTCTCCGGAAAAATTATAGGAAGCTCGCTCGAGCGCATTGTCTTACCCAAACCACTAAT
Organism: Engraulis encrasicolus; assembly: GCF_034702125.1. Classification (NCBI taxonomy): domain Eukaryota; kingdom Metazoa; phylum Chordata; class Actinopteri; order Clupeiformes; family Engraulidae; genus Engraulis; species Engraulis encrasicolus. The sequence continues at coordinate 21,165,114 of NC_085875.1, forward strand.
GGAGAGTCCATGAAGTTCGCCATCATTTCTGACACGGTGATATCCATTTTTTTTCACCGGCTTGAAAGAAGTTCTGCCCAGAAAATAAATCCAAAAGTGAAGTTTGATTCCACCAGGTTTGGCGCTGGAGGGCTCCTCAAGCGATGAGAGGTAAAGCCTGCATGCCCACTCCAGGCAGAACAATGCCGCGAGGCATCGGAGGGACCAACCACACGGTCGGGGCTCCGATCGCCTAAAATTCCCTTTTTGAATTAATGAATTGTGTCCATTAAGAATATGTCGGACCTTTTTCCCCTCTTGTGTTGACTTCCAGATGCACACACGTTCCCGTTAAACGTTTAAAGAAACATTTGCCATAAAGTCTCCCACGGAATAAAAGAGATCAAGAACAAAGTAGTTGGGTGTGCGCTCACGCAAATCCACGACTGTTTGGAATACAAAAAGTAAGAAGGTAAACTTCTACTTTGGCTTTATGGTAGCGAAAAGGCATGGACAAAATGAGCGGGCTCCATGGTGTAAAGAGAAAGTTACAACCGTTGCCGCAAAAGTTGAAACTTCAGCTTCGTTCGTTCCTCGGTTGCCATAGACTGGCTGTCTACTCTACGTTATTTGTCCGGGAGCATCCAACCTGTAACCGAATGAATAACATGGCTCAATGACATCCAAGAGAACCAATCAGATGCGTTATCTGGCCCCTCAGTGGTAAAGGAGCAGCCAATGCATGGCTCTAGGGAACTGGGTTAATTTAACATGACGTCATCGGCGCACAACCTGCTACTTTCTCACAATCTAGCCCGCCAGCGCGCTCCTCTGGTAGTGTGTGATGATCAGGGGTTTATTCGCACTTTAGTGAAATTACCATTACAAAACACTCAATATACAAAAAACCTACCAAACCACAAAACAACAAAAAATAGTTTGATGATGAGTAGCCTATAGCAGAACAAATAAACATTCCGTTCATGCTGATTTTATTTGCTTTGTGACATTGTTTCAGAGATTTCTCTCTTTCTTAATCCATTCATGTTGAAACACATACCCTAAACATTATTGAACTTAATTATGAAATTATTTATTCTGCAACATGAAAAAGCACATCTGTACCTATTGAAATAATAAGAACTTTTTTCCATTCAGCAAAATGCATACAAAATACAATGAGCCAATAACTCCAGTGGCAACTGATCAGTTAGTTTCTCATGGACTAATTTGGAGTCTTTGATTTCCAATATAGCCACCATGACTCAGCAGAGCCCCCACACTTGTTCCTTGGATGACCTTGGGGATCAAGGGTCACTGTCTGTGCCCTTCATGGTTTTCATGGTGGCCATGGTGGCACTGTCATCATGTATGCCATTGGAGTGGTGCCGTTTGGACAACTTCTTTGAAAACTTGTTTTTTTTTCGGGGGAGGGGGGGGGACTTGATTACATTACAGTTTGAGAGTGTGACAGGAGATGGTTGAGAGTTGGGTTAAAGGAAACAGTTTTAATCTGTCCATTTAGTTGGAAGTACCATGCGAGAGCTTCATTGTGAGGGGGGAAAACACTAAATTGCAAAGGATCTCTTTAAAAGGAAAACGGTGTGGTGAGAAAGTGCTGTGTGGAGTGTGTTGGGGGTCACAGATGGCAGACACTTACAGTTGTTCACTTTCCCTGAGGATGGGAAGAGGAATGCCCTTGTGGCATGTGTGGAATGAGGCAATGGAATCACGAGTTCAAAGGGTGCAACAGGAGAGCGGAGAACATTCAGATGAATTATATATGGCATGAAAATGACCAGGGAGGACGAAAGAAAGACACCAACAACGACAGAAAGAAAGAAAGAAAGAAAGAAAGAAAGAAAGAAAGAAAGAAAGAAAGAAAGAAAGAAAGAAAGAAAGAAAGAAAGAAAGAAAGAAAGAAAGAAAGAAAGAAAGAAGGAATGAAATAAATGACTTAATCCTTCCAGCATATAGGCCTAATATTAACAATCAGACAGTTGAAATGATCTTTGTAACAAACTTCATGACAATGTGCTGCACCCATACTTTGTGTGTGTGTGTGTGTGTGTGTGTGTGTGTGTGTGTGTGTGTGTGTGTGTGTGTGTGTGTGTGTGTGTGTGTGTGTGTATGTGTGTGCGTGTGTGATATATAGATAATGGGAGAGAGAGAGAGAGAGAGAGAGAGAGAGAGAGAGAGAGAGAGAGAGAGAGAGAGAGAGAGAGAGAGAGAGGCTGAGCAAGTGTGTCTAGTCGAAGCTGTCCGTTGAGCTTTGAGCCTGTTCTCTGTTCCCGGCTACTGGTTGGCATGACAATGACGTTGTTGTTGTTGCTGGCGAGCAAGAGGCTTAACCAACAGGACACCCCACTGCGACCAACCAGCGGACACAGCTTTGCCCCGTGTACTTGACAGAGGGCACAGCAGGGCCGGGGCAGAAGGGAGAGGGAAGAGAGAGGAGAGCCACAGAGGGGAGGAACACCAGATGCTGGTTTGTTTTGGCAACACCAGTGATTTGGTCATGGCCAGCCATGAAGGCCCATTTGAATTTCGGTTGAGAGGGCAGTGGGGGAATGAGGAAGTAGGAGAAGGCTTTGGGTGGATTTCATTATCCAAACTCCTGTCCCTTCTTGTGCTTGTGGCCTTGTGATGCCGTCACAAGGCATCATTGTCGATAGAAGTTCATTGAATATCTCACACATGTAAAATTCAATGGTTATTTTCTCATTGGCAATTGGCATGTTGAATGGCATGGCATGTTGAAAGGCTGAATAGTGTCACAGGAAAACCACTTAGTACAATGGCCAGTGAGCAAAAAAAGTATGTCAAACCCTGGTGGCTACTAATCTACATGATGATACAGTATAACAAAGAACAGTAGGCTACAGAATAGCAAGAGTAGAATATTATACAATATAATACGTCTGTACATTAGTAGTAGTAGAGTAGTAGTAGAGTACTTTTATGAATCCAAAGGGAAATTAAGGTGTTTGAGAGCTTACATAAAGACACAAATATAAAACATACAAACATACACAAAGACCTAATACACATTATTGCACATTGCATTAAACATATAGCAAAAAATGAGTATAGCAAAAAGCCTTACATCAGTTCACAAACACACACCTGCTCTCTCTCTCTCTCTCTCTCTCTCTCTCTCTCTCTCTCTCTCTCTCTCTCTCTCTCTCTCTCTCTCTCTCTCTCTCACACACACACACACACAGATTGCAGAGATTGAACATACACAAATACAAAACATACACTCATGCCTACTAGTGTAGAACTTTTGTTTTGGCATTTGCTTGCACAATGAATGGTCTTTTTGATTTTCAAAAGGTGCTTCTGTGATTAATTCTATTCAGTGTGTAGTGAAAATAATTATTTAACGTATGAAGACATACAACTAGACTTGCACACCTCACATCTTTTCTCAACACAGGGAAAGTAAAAGTCCAGGTCTGGACTGGTAATGATGAAACTATGTAAAATATAATCTCGACAGCCTACAGAGCAAATTTTCCTGGTAGGCCAATAGTCCTCAGGGTTTTTTTTTTGTTGTTGTTGCATTTTCTTAAATACTGGCCCACAGTCCCAATCCAGGCCTACAAAGTTATGGAGTGACAGATTTCCCTTCTTTTCTTCAAACTTATTTATTGGACATTTTGTGAATGCCTGATACATTTTTGGAAAATGTAAAAGTGTACAGCACACTGAGACACAAGATAACATGAAAGCTGTCAAAAAAAAATTCTGAAGGCAACCTCTTAAAGGTACCCATATGAAAAAGTCTTATTAAAAACGCATATGGATTATATCTGTTCCATAAGAATATTATACTGTGCAGGAAATGGTCAAAAAAGGTACTGCAACTATGCTGCTCATTGAAACTGGACTGCCTATTGCCAAATTTGATCTTTACATGAAAGTTTACTAACTAAGAAACAAATATGTTCTAGTATGGTCCCAAGTACAGTCATTTTTGCAGCTAAAAATGGCTATTTTTGGAAATTCAAAATGGCAGACCATGGAGAAGATCCCCCTTTTCATGTATGGAAAGTGCAATTTCTCCAGTCATAATGAATACTTAGAATGTAATGGTGGTGGCAAGTATTCATGAAAAAGGTAACATTACTGAATGGGCAGCATGCATTCTGGAAATAAACAACTAAAAATCTCAGTGTCCCTTTAAAATAGTGCTTTCAGTGCGCAACCTGCAGAGGGCATCATAACACTGATGACTGTAAAAGGTAAGCCGTGTCTCTCCCATGTGGCAAGTCCTCTTTTGATGTTTCCTTTTTTTTAATCATAGAATTAATTATAAATGTTGGCTACTTTATATTAATCATACCATGTTCTTCCGACATACTACATGAAAAGATCTGAGGCAACTAGTGTAAAGTTGTTTATCACGATATTTTAACCACCAGATGGCGACTTATATTTCCTGATCAACAGGTGTATCTATCCATACAGGTAATGATGTATCAATTTCTTACTGTGCATGTAAGACTACTATTCCCGACAAACAATAACAAAACAAGTCTATGTTCATAAATGTCTTAAATTGTTTTTGGGTTGATGATTGGGCCTATATAGGAGTACATGTGACATGAACAGGTCAATTCTGTGTTAATTCTTTGTTTGGTAGGCTATGCTTTCAACTATCCAGCCTACCAAGTGTTTGGAAGTGTTGCGGTGCATTGTGGTCTACATAGTTTTATTACTGTACTTTTTGCAATCGAGAACCTCTTGATTAAACTACAGATTCCGCGTGGTGCAGTTTGAAAGGTTTCCAGCAGGTATTGCTCAAGTATATTTTTAATCACTGTATCTGGATGCAAACCTTGTTAAACTTTGTCGATGTTGCTTGTCATTCTGTATGCTTTCACTTCTCCATTCACTTTTACTTTTTCTCGTCTTGTAGACTGCTCTAGCGTCTGTTCCGCAAAACGGTTACTTTGCGCGGAGCGCATACAACTTTACATAGGAAGTATCACTTGAAAGGAGTTCCACTCCAGTGAGCGACCTTATGCGAGACAGTGAAGAACAGAGGGCTCTCTATACAGGCTCGTGCAGTGAAGCGGCGGAACACCTGCTGACATAAAGTGGGGACCGATGATGAGTATTTTTATTTGCGCCGGTGAAGGTGAGGAA
>NC_085875.1:21175246-21185246 GCF_034702125.1 Engraulis encrasicolus
ATAAAATAAAATATTGTATCTATTGTATCACTCATAAACTGTCATTCACCATATTTTTCTAACCTTTCCTTGCTATTTTTACATGTGAAGTACTCACTTCTTTTGCAAATCGCTTGTAATGATGAACTATTTTGTGCTAGAAATTATGGCTACAACAGGCAGTAGCCTAGCATACAGCCCACATTGATCCCGGCCCCTGATCACAGTCAGGAACGATAATGTGGCCCCCAGAGAAAAAAGTTTGGGGACCCCTGCGATAGATGGTTCAAGTCTGCATTTTATTGAAATGCAGTGCCATGATTACATGTTGATCATTCATAGTAACGCACGGTAACAATCCACCTGCAGTGCAAACTTGGCACTGCAACACCCTGTTTATTCCTATGAGAAGCTGTTTAATTGTGTTGCTAATAGTGATGCAAACGATTAATCGACTTTAATCGACCAATGCATTAATCGATTAAAAAACATTAATCGCAATTAATCGACAATTCAACTGACAAGAGAACCAGGTGAAATGGGCATGTGAAGAGTGTGTGTGAAGAGGGGTGTGAATAGTGGGGATATTTAAAGGTACACTGTGCAGGAAATGGTCAAAAAAGGTACTGCAACTATGCTGCTCAATTAAACTGGGCTGCCTATTGCCAAATTTGATCTTTACATGAAAGTTTACTGAGTAATAAACTAATATTTTCTAGTATGGTCCAAGTAGAGTCATTTTTGCAGCTAAAAATGGCTATTTTGAAAAATTCAAAATGGCGGACCATGGAGAAGATCCCCATTTTCATGTATGAAAAGTGCAATTTTTCCAGTCATAATGAATACTAAGAATTTGATGGTGTTGGTAAGTATTCATGAAAAAGGTAACATTAGTGAATGGGCAGCATGAATTCTGGAAATAAACAACAAAAAATCTCACACAGTGTCCCTTTAAATCACCTTTGTATTAAAGAATTGAAGTAGAATTACTTGAAATGTGGTATATTATCTAATTTTTTAATAATTTTTTTTTGATTTAGTAGATTTTTTTCGAGAAACATTGAGATTTCGGGGGAAGACGCCGCTTATCAATTAATCGTAAGTCGATCGATAAGGTTATCAAGTAATGATTAATGAATTAATCGATAATTTGCATCCCTAGTTGCTAACATAATAGAAGTGGAAAAGTAATGGCAAAAAATCAAATTGAATGATGTCGTATCATGGGGCATTTTTAAGCATCGAAAATAATCGAATCGCTGCCTTCAGAAATCGATATCGAATCGTGTCATGGAGTGTTCACACTGCCCTTCACTTGTCAGTACCCAAAGACACAGTGTTTTTGTGTGACATTACCCTTCCAGGATCCTGGCCATCTAATGGGGGCATGGGCTTGTTTACAAAATGTTTCACTCCGAACACCATTACAAATGTTATTCAACATCCAAAGACACCTCGTTCACTTGGGATGACATTTGGAGCATGGTAACCCCTTAATGCATGCACAGCGTACCACCAGTGGCGCGATGTAATAGTCATTGCAAAGTACCATAGTACGGCAATACTATGACAGTGCACAGGGCCTTTAGTAATGTACTATGACTTGGTTATTGCCATTCTGATAACAGCAAATTTATAACGCAGTCTTAATTGGTTAAGCCGTTTTAAACAACATGTAAACAAGCCCATGCCTCCATAAGCTGACCAGGACCTCTGAAAGGGCTGGACAAAAAAATCCTAGAGGAGTGCTCAGAGAGCCCATGCACCTCACCCTCTGATGGAAAGAAACACACGCACTGCGAACGTACTCACAAACGAACATACACACACAGCACTAAGTCGGGCGATCACATAACCTCCTTGGCGGAGGTAAAAATACTCTGTTGTTGGATACTGAGGCGGTGGGAACAACACTACTGCATGTTCAATTTCCCAGAATTTCCCTTTAAATCTGGTTCTCATTCCTGTAGCAAAGAAATGTGAGTGGGGGAAATTAATGAACCACCACTGCTGTTCCACACCCACCTCATGCCGGTGGAAGTACCCTTGGCCACGGGATCAAAACTTAGTGCACACATGCGACTGGTAGTGTATGTGGGACTGTACAGTGCCTTAATCACTGTGGATAATTATTGATCTGTACCAGTTGCGGGGCAACATAATCCTGCACTGTGTGTGTGTGTGTGTGTGTGTGTGTGTGTGTGTGTGTGTGTGTGTGTGTGTGTGTGTGTGTGTGTGTGTGTGGGTGTGTGGGTGTGTGTGGGTGTGTGTGTGTGTGTGGGGGTGGGGGGGTGTGTGGGTGGGTGTAGGTGGGTGGGTGTGGCACAACACACAAGCACAGACAGAGTGTGTTTGCTGTTATCTGTTTCATGACTTGTATCCAGTAACACACGTCACACCTACACAGATGCACACACACACACACACACACACACACACACACACACACACACACACACACACACACACACACACACACACACACACACACACACACACACACACGCATAGCCAATGCCTCTGCGAACTGCTATCGCCAGACTACTGTATATCACACGTGAGATTTAGTCGTGGGGAGGGCGATCTAAGCTATATAAATACTACCTAAAGCTGCCTTTATTTTTGACAGGACAGTGGAGGAGACACAGGAAGTGAGTGGGGAGAGAGAGGGACAGGGAAGGATTGGCAAACGACCCGGGCCGGAATAGTAAACCTGGTAAACCTAGTAAGCCTGGCGTTGTAAAGTCACCCAGTGCCCTATCGTTAGGCCACGGCAAGGCCGAAATACTATCTAAGATTTCAGCCAGGATTTCCGTGCTGTCCATCAGAGCGTAACAAGCGTGCAAGGCAGCACGGGGATTCCCAGACTATGAGAACAGCACATAGTTGATGACTATGATGTCCAGCGAGATAGCAAAAGGCCCCTCGTAGGCGTTGCTGTGGCTGGAGGTGTGAACTCTGAAGCAAGGTGACCAACTGCTGTTGTAGTTCTCAAAAACGCAAGAGAGGAGTGAATACACAAACCGACTTCAAAAGAGTGTGTGTATGTGTATGTGTGTGTGTGCGTGTGCGTGTGCGTGTGCGTGTGTGTGTGTACATGTGTGCATGCATGTGTGTACGTGTGTGTGTGTGTGCATGCGAGAGAGAGAGAGAGAGAGAGAGAGAGAGAGAGAGAGAGAGAGAGAGCAAATGTGTATGTGTGAGTGGTTTGAGGTAATTTATAGAAGGGTAGAGGGAATACTTTTTTTCTCTGTTCACATATCAGACACAAGCCCTCACTTGTTTCTGTTGCTGTTCCCACCATCTCAGCTCTGCTACAGGCCACACGTGCGCACACACACACACGCACGCACGCACACACACACACACACACACACACACACACACACACACACATAGAGCAGGGTAGTCTGTTACAGCATTATGTCGATTGAATAAGTATGCAATAGACATTTTTGTGGTAAGATTCTGCCTATCAGTAGTCTTGTTAGTAAAGCATGGCATTGATGTTAATAATATGGCATGTGTTGTAAAGCATGTTATAATGTATACAATTATTTTTTACTGCACTGTATATTTTATACTGTATACTGTAATGTGTTTCTTTTTTATATTGTATTTCAGTACACCATTACATTTAAGCTTACGTTCTGTCTTTTTGACCTAGTATTTGTGAAATAAATCACTATTACATTGTGTATGAACGCCAGTGTTTATCGGTGACATCAGCGTTTAGGCTGTCTGGGTTGTGATTGTTCCTGAAACAGTGATAATGACTGAGGCTAAACCAGCCCTACCTGTTTCCCTCTCTCACTCTCACACTTCTTGGAAGCTGGTATAAACAGACACACTCTTGCACACATACAGGCTCGCACACACACGCACACGCAAACACACACACACACACACACACACACACACACACACACACACACACACAGCTACAGTATATCGGTTCCTCTCTGAAATTTCTACCTGCAGAAGTATTTGGACGCCCTGTTCTAGTGGCTGGAACATGAATGCAGAAAGAGACTGTCAGTCAAAACACCCATGTTTTGGTTTTTGTTACGCAACTGTAATTGTTTTTACCTGTATAATGTGACAGACCATGAAGTACAAACCCTGTGTGTGTGTGTGTGTGTGTGTGTGTGTGTGTGTGTGTGTGTGTGTGTGTGTGTGTGTGTGTGTGTGTGTGTGTGTGTGTGTGTCTCTCTCTCTCTCTCTCTCTCTCTCTCTCTCTCTCTCTCTCTCTCTCTCTCTCTCTCTCTCTCTCTGGTTCTGCAGATTGACCTGGAGCCTGAGGGCAAGGTTTATATTCAGATTACACTCACCGGCTCCTTTATAGATGGTAAGTAGTAGCCTATGCCTTAATACTTGTACATACTTAGACACAGACACACAGGCCGTCTTACACTTGTACAGAGTTTGAATGCAGCCCCTATGGTCTCCGCCTTTGAGTTCTGCCTAAACCTAGTCACCATTTATATTAATGGCCTGCATGCATAAAGGCTCTGTCATATCCTGTTAGCTTGTTCAGTGGTTCTGTGGTGTCTAAGAATAATATTAAAGGTCATGGCACCTTAATGTTGTTGAGTAACCATTCAGCACACCAGAAGCGACAAAAGCTACAAGGAGTTGCTGGAGCAATAAAACGTGAGCAATAAAAGTGACAGAGTATGACAGAATGAAAGCATCCCAATTGGCTGTGGCGGCTGTCGTCAAACTGCATCATAGCTCAATATTCGCTGAAGTTCAACTACAGACAAATCAAATCACCTCAAATCAAAATCTCTTCTGTCGTCAGCTCCTCAATATAAAGTCATTTACATCCGTCACCATTGTCGCTGTAGTCACTTTTGGTTTGTTTGTGTGGTAACTTGTGGATGAGGGTGGAGAGCACCTGTAGGTTTGTTACAGAATTGTACAAGACACGAGTGCCTATTACCACGGTATGGGGTGCTGACTCCTGGAGCCTAACTTTTCAAAAGATGAAGAGGATCACACAATCTTTGTTGCCGGTGCTAAATTATTTAATGACATTTTAAAAAAGGTGGCTGGACAGACTGTTGTTTGATTAAGTAATCTGCCATTGACAACAAATAACTTACTGTGCAGCCATCTCCACATTTTGACAATAGGCAAGATGCACCTTCTTTCCTACACGTCATGTTAGTCCTTGCTTTAGCAATATAGACCGTGACTCATTTTGCTGTTTGTGTGAATGTTTTGAAGTGATTGTTTTTTGTGCCTTTTGTTCTTTACTTTAATGCTACATTCAAATGTAATTTACAGTTGGCCAGCAGATCATTGAAGTAATTTGTTGCAGCTCTTTCATGCAGATCTTTCCAATGATCTCACTCACTATTTGCTGAAAACGTTTACATCAGTCTACATCATAAACACATTGCTATGGCATTGACAAGAGTCTTTGCCAATTAAGACATGGTCACTACCAAGTAGAGAGAGAGAGAGAGGTAGAGATGCGTCTGTGGGTAGTCAAGACACTTCAGGTGCTCATCTGTATCCAGAGGAATACATGTAGAGTTCAGATGCAAAACCCCCTAAGTGCCAGTTCAGAAAATAATCTTAATTCATTTTTATTTAATACAAAGCTATCAAAATTGCATAATTTAAAATTGTATTTATGTAATATAACTATTTATATGTATTATCAAGTACATGAATGTAAACCAAACCAACAACGGGGTTCTCTAAAAATATAGAAGTGCAGGTTTTCAGAAATGGAGTTAGGGGGGTTTGCATCTGAACTCTTCACATGTAGAGAGCAGAGAGAGGGTCCGAGGCACTCTGAAGTGAAGTTAAAAGTCCTTTATTTTTCTGAGTGGGAATGTCCCACTTAGAAATATAAAGGACTTTTATCTTCACTTCAGAGTGTCTTGGACCCTCTTTCTGCTCTCTACATGGTCATTACCAATTTTGGGACAACGTAAGTGGCTCTATATGAAAATGTTGAAAACCCTTCTAGTGGAACACCCACACCCACCGCCTAAGGAAGTGGCCTCATTTAATTGGCCTATATCAGTAGAATTAGAACACTGTACTTGTTAGAGTACAGTACAGAAACTGTATTATTAAAGAAACATTCGAGGGGACTTAAAGAAACTTTGGAGCGGAATTAAAGATTTTTTAAAGGGGAATTAAGTAAATGTAAAGCAGCATACACATAATGCACAATGCACAGTTTGTAGTGTCTCAATCTACGGTACACTGGACTAAACAGTAACTGTGATATTCTGAAAAGTCTGAAAAGAATATACACTTTCACCCAATGAAAGATCTTTTTTGTATTTATTTCTTTTTCAGTGATGTTTTGAGCCCTCTTTTGTGGCCTCCCCTCAGACTTTGATGTGAGGGCAACGTCTCTCCAAGAAATGTCCAAGAGAAGGGTTGGGGGGGAGTGGGGGTTATTATCTGATAGAACAGTAGAGAAGACAGGAAATAGTTGGGAGAGAGAGATGGGGCAGGGTTGGGAATGACTCAGGCCGGATTCGAACCTGGGTGCCCCGGGGCAACGTTGCCCATACTGTATATGCCACGGCGTATTAGCGCAGTGTGCCACAGTGCTCCCCCATGACAACTTCCATGGGTTTTCATTGTGCGGCTTTTCATTTGTTTTTTATAGCAATAATAACCATGCACACAGTTAAAAGAAAATGTGCAGCGTCAATTCAAGTCAATTTAACATCTCCTAGAATGTTTTTGGTCCCAGAGTAGTTCCTAAGTGTTGATTCAACACTCTATGTTGTCCTCTGAATGTTGTAATTTCCTACGCTTTAATTTAGGCTGCTCATCACTACACACATCTGATAGGAATTATGAGTCATCGGTGTGAGATTGCACAGTTGTATGGGGGGCACAAGAATGGGCATATACATCTTCATGTGCTTCTTTGGAAGTGACTAATATCCTAGCAGTGGGTCACTAGGCCAGTCAAGTGAATAAATGGGATGTTAGTTCAGACAAGTAATGCCTTGCAAAATCAAAAAGCATTACAAGTTGAATTTCTACTGGAAATTAACTTCACACCGTCTTTTGATTTGTGACTAATTCTCTTGCCGCTTCCTATTGCAAAAGTACAGTAGCCTACATTAACGCTAATAGATGAGTCATGTGTCACTTGTGTTAAATATCACTCTTCAGTTGGAGAACTCTTTCCCATGTATCTCACTGCAGACTGAATAATGACCATGTCTGATGTTTGTCTACTTGTCCCAAGTGGTTAAGTGGCTAACACTAATTTGAGGCTATTCCTACAACCTAACCTTCAATGACGTTATGCTGCCACTTTCAAGGGGGCGCCTCTTGAGGACATAGTCAAAATGTGTTCCGTGGAAGGAATACCCAAGACTGTTTTCCACATTTGTTTAATTTTTCTTTACCTTTTCTGAATCAGTAATATTACCTTTCTGCAGGACTGTGTAAATTACATGTAACTCACCAGCCAAGAATGCATGTCCATGTTTGATGTTTGTATACTTGTGCCAAACAAACACTCCCTAAATGAGTCAAGGAGGCTAGTCTTCTCTACCAGCCCAATTGTGATTTCACCAGCATTTGGCCGGTTGGCTGGTGTTGATTTAGAGCCATGCCATTCTGTCATGCGGTCTCTTGTTTTCTGTTCTTCCTCATTTGGACGGCCATGAGTAGTTCATGAAAAGCTCTCCTAGTCTTAATAAGGACTTAACCTAGACACACACACACGCACACACACACACACACACACACACACACACACACACACACATACACACACACACACACACACACACAGAGAGAGAGAGAGAGAGAGAGAGAGAGAGAGAGAGAGAGAGAGAGAGAGAGAGAGAGAGAGAGAGCACTTGTTATGAGTTGTAAATGAGATTAAGAATAAGCGGCTAATCTTGATAGAAGGCAGTGTGCCATGTTCGGACCAGGCCTGCAATCATTCATACGAGAATATGAATCTACATGGCATCTACACGTGCTTCATGGCAGAGCACTCCTCATTATATGATAATCATTTATCTGCCATAATAGAACAATAGTATATACTAATGCTTGTATAATGTGATACTGTTTTGTTGTATAATGAGCATTACAATATAATACCATACACGATATGATTAAAGTTCATTATAACTGCAATATATCATTTTGTCTTCAGGTATGAAGATATCTAGTCTGTATCTCAGCAGAAGTTGTATTCACGTTGTAACTGTGTATATGACGAATCCATCTTTTCTGTCTACTCTACAATGGTGAATACCAATTACAGCGCAATATTAGCACAGAATGCCACAATACATTGATGATTTTAAAAAATGCTACAATGATATTTGGTGCTATAATACAGTGAAAAAAACAGCTAGATCAATACAATAGTATGAGAAATATACCGTATAATGTCAGATAATGTGCTGGTTAGGGGAAACAGCACTCTAGATTGCCTTTTGGGAGTCGTAGTATGTACACGCACTCACACACACACACACACACACACACACACACACACACACACACACACACACACACACACACACACACACACACACACACACACACACACACACACACACACACACACACACAGGGCCTCAGAGAGAGAGAGAGAAGCTCACACACTTATATGCAAACGCTTCCTTTAAAGTGTGTGGTTAGTGCTTCTGGGTAGCAGACAGAAGCTAATAATACAGCTGTGGGGGAGTACGCCGTGTAGCCATATTCAAACACCGCACACAGAGCGTATCGTATCCACACACACACACACACACACACACACACACACACACACACACACACACACACACACACACACACACACACACCAACAACAACAAAGTCATTAGTACATTTGAAAGCTCGTTGAGTTGAGTTTTTACTTATGATGTTCTTATAATGCTCGTGGTACTACAAATCTGCAAATATGTAGAAAATTATTTGTTTGGTGCATATGGTGTACATGGTGTCATGTAGGCCTACACATGCATGCTTGTGTGTGCATTGAATGGCTGTGTGTGTTTTGTGTATTTATGTTTGTGTGTTGCATGTGTGTGTGTGTGTGTGTGTAGATGAAGCTACGAGTAACGTGCGTGTGCGTAAGGAGTTCACGCGTCAGAGGCAGGGCGCGGTGCGCAGGAGAATCCACCAGGTCAACGGACACAAGTTCATGTCCACCTTCCTCAAGCAGCCCACATTCTGCTTCCACTGCCGGGAGTTCATATGGTACACACACACACACACACACACACACACACACACACACACACACACACACACACACACACACACACACACACACACACACACACACACACACACACACACACACACACACACACACACACACACACACACACACTTCTTTTAAAATAGGGTTTCTACCGATATGAATTTAGCAGTTGCAGAGGTACTCAGACAGGATCTAGATCATTGAAACCACACTAAACAAAGACTATTGTCCACAGGGAAGGTTTTTCATGGGTAGACGCAACACCTTCTTCTCCAAATGTGTCGAAGACCAATTACTGAACACATATTGAATAATAATTTAACAGGTTTTTCACACTTATTTTAGAGAATCCAAGCATCCTTAGCCCTCTAGTGGCCAGCCTGTGCACATGGCCTATACTACCAAATATTAGCACAATATAACACTTTCTGTCGCATCTTTGCGACTGTTGACTGCATTAACGGCGGCAACTACAAGGGATCCGGAGACAGAGTTTTCACTTAAAAAAGCACAGACGCCACGTCAGCCACCATGTTGCGTGCGCACGCACACACGCACAAACAAAAAATGGACAGGTTTGCAAATTACAGGTTTGCAATTGGACAGGTTTGCAACAAATTATTGTGTAATACCTTACCTTGCCTTTATATCTCCCGTAGGGGTGTCTTTGGAAAACAGGGTTACCAGTGCCAAGGTAAGTACTTTGGGTTTTTAACATGCACAAGTAGTGAGCCTGTGTGCTCCGTGTCATGGGCTGTTTTTGTCACAGCTCTTGTCACCATAGTGGTACTG
>NC_085875.1:21202746-21210246 GCF_034702125.1 Engraulis encrasicolus
TGACATTCTTGTTGAGTTGGCACATTGTCCACATATTTAACACAGTTTTTTGCGTAACGGTTAAGGCTTGTCCCATATAAGTTTTAGCTCTGATAACCGTACAGAAAAATCTATTCCTGACTTTTAAACATAACCCTCAGCTGTATATTCGCACCGGGGAACCTATTTAACACTTCCTCTCAAAAATCTTAATTTATCAGCCGGTCCTTAGACACAGTGTAGTAGCTGTTTGATCTCAGCAGGGTACTTATGGTATCTTACTTATTTTCGTAAAATCTTTTACTCTGTTTTGCTTCACAAATATTTTATGTAAAAAAAGAATCTGTGAAATAGTTAGCAGCTGAAATCACAATAAAGACCAAAAACAAAATAATATAAAGAATTCTCCATCAACGTCTTTGCAAGAAGGCATTTTTGGGCCTTTTTGACACTGCCTAGTTTACCTCTAAAATGTTTTTGGCACGAATAGATGCCTTTTGCAAACAAGATCGCTCTCACACCCTGTCTCTGTCTTACGCTCTTCTCTCTCTCTCTCTCTCGCTCTCTCTCAAACACACACACACACACACACACACACACACACACACACACACACACACACAGAGAAGGCGATTGAGGTCCTGCTGTCTATTCTCCTCCACAGTTTAGAGGTGAGGGTGAAAGGTGGGCTAAGCTGCTTTAGTCAGTGGACGCGCGAACAAGCCGTTCTTTACCATGCGCACACACGCACACGCACACATACATGCATACACACACACACACATACAGTACACACACATACACACATATACAGACGTACACATACGTGCGTACACAAAGAGTACATTAACCCACTGTACGTTCACCCAGTGCCCTGTGACGTCTGTTTCAAATCCATAATGACAGAGTGACACATTTTTACAGAATGCAGAATGTTAAAAAGTACAGTCAGCTTTTTTTTTGTTCATTCAGATATCGCATTATATAAGAGTTTGCATCATTGCATCATATTGCATCATTATGTATCAAAAGCTGTTGAACCTCAACGGTGGACTGCTCTTGCATTAGAAGGCACCTTAATGATTTAGCGACACAAGGCACATACAAATGACTGCAAAATCAATACTCCTTCTCTGTGTTGCTAATGCTTTCTGTCTTTCTCTTTACAACCTCTCTCTCACTCTCTCTCTCTGTCTGTCTGTCTGTCTGTCTGTCTGTCTCTGTCTGTCTGTCTGTCTGTCTGTCTGTCTCTCTCTCTCTCTCTCTCTCTCTCTCTCTCTCTCTCTCTCTCTCTCTCTCTCTCTCTCTCTCTCTCTCTCTCTCTCTCTCTCTCTCTCTCTCTCTCTGGATGACATGGATGTAATGTACTGCACAGTCTAGACTGATTCCAAGGATGAACAAAGTGTTCTTTCTGTTATGTCATGATATACAGTTACAGTTTGTGTGTGTGTGTGTGTGTGTGTGCGTGTGCGTGTGCGTGTGCGTGTGCGTGTGTGTGTGTGTGTGTGTGTGTGTGTGTGTGTGTGTGTGTGTGTGTGTGTGTGTGTGTGTGTGTGTGCATGTACTGTATGCATGAATGTGTGGCTGGGTGTGGATGTGTGAGAAAAAGTGTGTTGCATAGTATGTGCGTATGTGTGTACATACAAGAGGGTGTGTGTACCTGTATGTACTTTATGTGTGTGCCTACCTCGGCTCTGTATCCCATGTGTGCCTGCTCAAGTGCATGATGAGGGAGCTAAATTAATGCGTGTGTGTGCGTGGATGCGTGTGCGTGTGTGTGTGTGTGTGTGTGTGTGTGTGTGTGTGTGTGTGTGTGTGTGTGTGTGTGTGTGTGTGTGTGTGTGCGTGACCATGTGTGTGTGTGCGTGTGTCTGTGTGTATGACCGTGCGTGTGCCTGTGTGCGTCTATGTTCCTGTATGTGTCTGTACATGTATGTGATGCCCATGTGTGTGATGAGAGGGACCAGAATTTATGTGCATCTCTGTCAGCCACATGGACAGTGACATTCATCTCTCTAATGAAGTGTCCACCGCCTGCTCGCTGTATGATATCAGGTTCTTCTGGGAAAAAGAAATACTGCATTCACATGTGCCTCATGTGTACCAGGTGTGTGTGTGTGTGTGTGTGTGTGTGTGTGTGTGTGTGTGTGTGTGTGTGTGTGTGTGTGTGTGTGTGTGTGTGTGTGTGTGTGTGTGTGTGTGTGTGTGTGTGTGTGTGTGTGTGTGTGTGTGTGTGTGTGTGTGTGTGTTTGCGTGTAGTGGAGTGGAGTGGAGTGGAGTGGAGTGGAGTGGAGTGGAGTGGAGTGGAGTGGAGTCCTGTGTGTTTCACACCTGTGTGGAAAGTTCTCTTTGTGTGTGTGTGGGTGTGCCGATAGAAAGGGTGCAGTGGTGCATCACACTAATGCACTGTTCCAGAAATAGGCTTGCATGCCCATGGGGTGCCAGGTGCGAATCCGGCCTGGGTCATCTCCAAACCTTACCATACCTCATCTCTCTCTCCCAGTGACTTCCTGTCATGGTCTTCACTGTCCTATCTAGGGTTGCCAGATAAGACTGATGATTTCCAGCCCAAAAAATGTTCAAAACCCGCCGAGAAGCACAAAATCCCGCCCAATTGTATTGATGTCTATGGCAAAAATTGGGCGTTTTTTCTGATAAATGCCATTTTTACCCGCACACGGCCATCCTAAGCAGCCCAATTGGGCGGGAACCAGCCCAATCTGGCAACACTGGTCCTATCTACAATATCTGCACAGTAGCTCATTTAAACTTTTTTCTAATGGTGTTTCATACAAATCTAACACAATTGTTCATGGTAATTTTGCTCTCTTACCGCTTAAAGCTACAATGACCAAAATTTCCTAACCATCAGGAGGCTCCCACAAGGATTGTTAGGCAACAGTGCGAGCAAGCTTACTCTGTGTCCTTGAAATGCCCTTGCATGCCACTGTTCAAATCTGTAGTCAGCCAGACCACTCTTTTCTCTCTTCACTCTATAGGTGTGTTCTGACTTAGCCACCAGTGTGCCCCGTGACAGAACTACTGTACAGTACTGCATTGTCACATTTAACCTGCCTCAATGAAGCAGGTGGAAATGGTCAATTACTGTAAAGATATTTTGGGGTTTTTTCACCTTAATTGACCAGACAGGTCAGTTGAGGGAGACAGGAAATGAGTGGGGATAAGGATCGGCAAAAGACCTCAGGTCAGAATCGAATCCGAGTCGCAGGCTTAATGATGTGGCGTCTTAACTCATTGTGTCACCACGACCCTGGAAATTGTAAATTTTTAATGACTTTCCCATTCAAATGAAATCAAAGAGTTAGTCAGTTTGGCCAAACTGACTTTACCACAAACGTGTGTGCAGTGTTACCTGTAGAATATGCATATCACCAGTTCTTGGGAATGTGGTTAAAACAGGTTTGAATTTAAAATATGTCAGAAACTTTCAACAATATTAGCACTTACATGAATGGGACATGTTTTAGTCATTCAGTGTATTGTGATATGTATGTATGTGTTCGTGCTGTAGTATATTGATGTGTGTGTGTGTGTGTGTGTGTGTGTGTGTGTGTGTGTGTGTGTGTGTGTGTGTGTGTGTGTGTGTGTGTGTGTGTGTGTGTGTGTGTGTGTGTGTGTGTGTGTGTGTGTGTGTGTGTGTCCTTGCGTGCGTGTCTAACAGGACCGCCTGTTCTTCGTGATGGAGTTTGTGAACGGGGGAGACCTGATGTTCCACATCCAGAAGTCGCGGAAGTTTGAGGAGGACCGCGCTCGCTTCTACGCCGCCGAGATCACCTCTGCACTCATGTACCTGCACAGCAAAGGCATCATTTACAGGTGAGAATGTGTACTTGGACACAAGGGGTCTATACTAAGAAGCTGGTTCAGGAGTAAACCAGGTTAAGTTAAGAGGTAAATCATCTAATAGAAGAGCCTGGAGGACTCTGGAGGGTGGGAGGTTGGGAGGGGGTGGTCTGAGCTTACTCTGCCATTTAAGTTCATTGGAGTTCCAAAAGTTCAAATTCAAATTGTGCTTTATAGCATGACTGTTGTGATATAGTTTTGCAAAAGCATTCAAATAGCAAGACAAAAGTGTGAATAGTGTTACCTTAACCAATCAATAATGGACTCTGCGGGTGAGTTCTGCGTCACCTCTCTCAACTGTTTGCTGATTGGCAGAACAGTGAGCGAACCGAGTTAGCAGTCTTTCGCCAGACTATGTTGAGCCAAAATCTTTGGTTGGAAGTGGGATGTCATCGCCAGGCTAGCGATTCGCTTCTAGTCTCCTGAATCGCTTTTGTCGCAGTACAAAGTCATTAACTTCCTTTGCTGGACTCGCTCATGACGCGCTTGGTGTATTTGTGCCTACAGCGATATGAGCGATAGATGTGACAGAGTATGTCCGTTGGAATCAGAATGCAAGCATTCCAACATTCCCATTGGTTGTGGCGGCTGTTGCCGAGCCGCATCATAGCTAATTGGCATAACACTGTTGGAGTTCAACTACAAACTGACGCTCTAGTCGTGCAAATCGCCTTTAGACGCCCGAATCACTTTTGTCTCGTCTCGAGATTCAATACAAAGTCAATTACTTCCGTCGGTGGACTCGCTCATGTCGCGCTTGTGTATTTGTGCCGTAGCGCCTTACGTAATACACGCCGTACTTCCAGCAGCACGCTATAATAGTCATTGAAAGGTTAAATACCTCAGTACTACAATACTATGACATAACACAGGGCCTTTAGTAATACATTATGACAAGGTCATTGCCATTCCAGTAACAGTAAATTTACAACGCCATGTCTTAACAGGTTAATACAAACAACTCTGACCTTAACCTTGCATAATATTGCGTAAAGCAATATTTTGGTGTCTGTCGTTTTATCTGTAACAAAGCAACTATCAAGATAAACAAACAACTGTAGATTTGTGGGAAATTCATCTAATTTTCCCATTTTAGGACAAAGATTTGTTCTCGACATATACAAACACCCACAGGATAGAGCCCACACACACATAAAAACGCGCACACACTCACACACACTCTCAATCGTACATACTTACCCACAGTTGTTCTTGAGATTCTCCCATACGCCATGCCAACAGCTGTCCTGAGGAATTCCTGAAATGTGTCCATCTGGTGAAGTGATTTGCTAAAAATAGGCCATATGAATGTGTATTCGAGAGAAAACCACCCACAGAAACACATGAAGTAAACACAAACACATACAGTACACATATAATATACACACCCGTCAGTGTCCCCAAATATTTATATTTTTTTACTTTGCTGCAATTGCATCAATTTAGCCAATAATATTACATTATTACATTACATTACATTGCATTTGGCAGACGCTTTATAACCAAAGCGACTTTCAAAAGAGGACATAATCAAGCCAACATCACAAGCAAATACAAAGTGCACAGGAAATATACAGAACAACAAGTGCAGTTGCAAAGAGGGGTTAGGTTTTTTTTTTTAAATAAAGAGTACACACACAACACACACATAAACACATACACACACACACAAACTAAACTAAACATAATGTCAAGAGTCTGCCCTGGGGCTAGGCCATCTCAAGCATTAGTCTAGTACCCCCATACTCAAATAGCGGCTCGCGAGCCATTTGTGGCTCGCGGGGCATCTATTTTTGGCTCTCGAATAATTTTGAGAAATTAATTTTTTGTTTTTTTTTGGTTGTGTTTTTTTCCGATCGCGCTGTCGGCTCTTATTTTGAAATCGCGCCACAGACGCAATGAAGTGCCGTGCCGTGCCCCGCCCCCTCAGGCAGTCTCTCCCTCTTTGTGTCAGTCACTGCAGGCTCCGGACAGAAGCACCTACGACGCTGGCATTAGAGGTTGTGAGGTAGACTACAAGGGAAGGACTGTATCAGAGCCTGTAAATAAATTATTCACAAAGTTCTCTATGCATCGTTTTTGAAAGTAATGGTCCACATTTGATTGCAAACAGTGTGTTAGGACTTCGAATTGGTTTAGCAGTAGCTGTAGCTAGTTGCTAACACAAATGAAGGCAAACTGTGTTTGAGCTCTGCTGGCAGCTAACTATTGGTAGCCTATTAAAAACGAATTGCTTAATAAACTTTTCACACTTTTAAACAGTCCCCAAATAGTTCGTTTGGAATGCAAAGACCCTCATAAGACTGCAAACAAAGTTATGAGCAACTTGACAATTTATTATTGGCTTTTGCATTTAATCAACATGGCATCAAATGTGCCATTTTCTTGTTGACAAAACCTGGTGTTCTCCTATCTATGTGTCCTCTTTGATGGGTCCATTATTGCTTCTGATTCTCATTATGCATGTGAGAGCTGCATAAACAAAGTCATAATAAGCAACATGTGTTTGAAAAGTCTTCAGGCTTATTGGTTTTCTCACTAAGAAATAAATCTTTATGAACGTAGTCTGCAAATATAGGCTAACAGATAATCGTATGTCATTTAAAAAAAATACTGAAGAGTGGGTGGCAATGAGGGCAAGGCAGGCACCTCACCCCACAATGCAGGCCCTTTATGAGAGAAATGTTCTCCCATCCTGTCACTAGAAACTAAATATCTGCTGTGGGTGTGAGTGCGTGTGTATTGTGCTTACAAAGGACTATTTTATTTATTTATTTATTTATTTATTTATTTATTTTATTTTTTTTGGGGGGGGGTCGTGTCGGCCCGGCCCGGCCCTTTATTGGGAGGAATTTTGAAAAACTGGCCCTCGGGGACTTTTAATTGAGTACCCCTGGTCTAGTAGATACTCTCGAAAGAGGAAGGTCTTTACTTGTTTCTTGAAGACTGCAAGAGATGTGTTTAGTCATGCTGCCTCTGGGAGACCGTTCCACCACTTGGGTACAACAACGGAGAACAGTCTTGACTGGGAGTACCTAGAGCGACTGGATGGCAGAGCCAGACGGCTAGTATCAGCTAGTCCTCCTCCTTCTTTAGCTGCTCATAATAACGCTTTTGTTCTTAGAACAGATGTTTTTTCTCCTGATGGTCGTGAAATAAAAAAAGACCATGTGAGGTCGAAACATTGTGTGTAATAAATTGAGGGTAGTAACCATGTGCAGATTTTTCTGTATTTCTTGTATGATTGCATTTGATTCAACACCTTTTTAATTGGTGTGCATCCTAATATCTTAATATGGCCATCAGAACTAATATGAACATCATCAGTTCTCCAAAGAGAAGGGAAAAAAGCACATTCAGTGTTATTGTGTGATGATGACGAATGCAGATATCTATTATGTAAGGAAAGTGAAGGTCATGACAGTACATATTTCATGTTTCCTAGAAGTCCATGGAAACTAAAGTATGGCAAGAGCTACAGTGGTTTTAACATACACACAGGCCATTGGATCATGTGAAGTGTGCATGATGTGTTTCCATTTATGATCAAAATGCTGTAGGCTAGATTCTGACTGAGTGAACTTGTCAGATCGGATGCCATGCAGTCTTCTCATAGGGATATGACGTAGGTGTGGGTGGGTGATTATGTGTTGTGAT
>NC_085875.1:21215246-21217746 GCF_034702125.1 Engraulis encrasicolus
TTTCTGGAATTTCAATTTCTTACATGGTGAAGAATCTTTTGAAAAGTCCTGGGGCCTTATCATCAGTTCGTAGAATGTCTTCTAAAAACATCGGGATTTATCAAACGTGCGTTGGCTGCTCCTACGCACACGTCTGCATGATAAATCCCACACCTTCCAAATCACTGTGCACGCGCGCATTCGGGGTAATTTGCATCCCGAAACGCCTCCAAGTAACCATATATGGTATTAAAATATATTCAAATGCCATGTTAATTCGAAGGCGCCACCCTGTTTGGACACACATGAACACACGCGGACACACGCGCCAGTCGAAGCGCTGGCGGGAAGTGCGGAGATAGAAACATTTCCGCGGCAGAAGTGGAGGTGCTTTCGACAGGAGGAGGACAGTGTTTCAAAATAAGTAAAAGAAGGAGACACACATGGACGAAAACACTGTAAAATAGCACACTGTCATACTCCATTGTCATTCAAAGTAAACTGTACCTTGCACGGTACCTTGATTGCAATTTCGTGTTTCTTCCACTGGCACGCATGGTCTGAGGTGTGCGTAGATTTAGGCACATTTCTACGTTCAAGTACATGTTCATAAATCCCACACTTTGCTCAGGAATGATCGCACGCACGCTTTACACACAGATCTGTGCCTAAGAACGCTTGATAAATGAGGCCCCTGGTTCCAGTTTGTGATCTGGATCACCACCAGAATTTAATCACTTGTTCCTTGGGTCATTACTATCAACTCCTCAAAGTTTCATCCAAATCAGTTGATTCGTTTTTGAGTTATCCTACTGACAGAATCTTTAAAAAAGTCCTGGTTCTGGTTCATGATCCGGATCACTTGTTCCTGTGGTCATTATCAACAAACCCACAAAGTTTTGTCTAAATCCGTTGATTCGTTTTTGAGTTATGCTGCTGACAAACAGACAGACAGACAGACAAACAGACAGACGGACAAACCAACGCGATCGAAAACATTACCTCCTTGGCGGTGGTAATAACATCCAAAAGGTTATGCAACATCGGCAGACAACTAGCAAACAGTCATACCTTTTGGAATAATATTTGGAGTAGGTCTATGTCAAGAGGGTTTTTAATGTAAACAAAGTCTGCCCCCCTTTAGAATAGCTCAGATCTTGGAAAGGGCTGAGCTGAAAAATGCAGCATCACCAGATTCTAACAAGTCAAGGGTAGCGTGAGCAATACAACAGCATATTGAAATTGGCAGAAGTTCCCCTTTAATATGTGACGTTTCGTAAGAGAAACGGGAGCTTGACGTTGCAGACTTTATTTTCAGTTTTCATGTGACTTTGCTAGTCCTGCACCCACACTTTTCTTAGATGGATGAGCATGATTTTTTTCTTTGTTAAACAGATGTTGAAAGACCCATTTTGAAATGACATTGGAACTCTGGTCATCTCCTTAAACATTGTGGACACTGGCAGGGTGTACAAAGTAGACAGGAAACTATGGTCAACACCTCATATCCTGTGCCAGCAGATTGGTAGTTTCTTTTTGATTTAGTTTTTTGTTTCTTTGAAGAAATTGTCAGTTCTCTAGAAGTGTGATTTCTTTGATGGCGTGCGTGTGTATGAGTGTGCATTTGCGTGTGTATGTATGTGTACGTGCGTAGGTCTGTGTGTGTGTGTGTGTGTGTGTGTGTGTGTGTGTGTGTGTGTGTGTGTGTGTGTGTGTGTGTGTGTGTGTGTGTGTGTGTGTGTGTGTGTGTGTGTGTGTGTGTGTGTGTGTGCATGCATTGGTCTGTGTGTGCGTGTGTTTAGATCCTGTAAAAGATCATGTAGACTGGTGATTTCTTCGTGCGAGTGCGTGCGCACGTCTGTGTGTCTGTGTGTGTCTGTTTCTTGTATGTCTTTACTTGTGAGGGCCACATGTCTGCACTACTAGGAAAAGTTGTGAGGATCCTTTGATGGTCCTCACAGCTACTCGAATTGTTTCCCGGGTCATTTTGTTACATTCTTTAGGTTTATTCTAATACCGTAGTACTCAAAGTGAGGTTCTCACAAGGATGGAAAAAATCAGAAGTCAGGGGGCACCATGGCCCATTGCCAACACATTGGTTCGACGCCAGCCTGGTTCATTAATTACATTAAAATACACGTACCTACCTGACGCTTTAATCCAAAGCGACTTACAGTTAGTTACAAGTAATGTTACAGTCCCTGAAGCAATGTGGGGTTAGGCGCCTTGCTTAAGTCTACTTCAGATATGGATGGAGGTGTAGGGGGTAAGGGTTGGATTCGAACTGGCAACCCTCTGATCTTATGACCACCTCCCTGAGCATTCGGCCACGGCTGCCCCAAATGCCCAACCCTTCCCCATCTCTCTCTCCCAACCATTTCATGTCTTCCTGTTACTGTCCTATATAACAATGGCACAAAAGGCCCAAACATATTGTGTACTACCATATGAAATAGAAAGAAAAACAAAAGTGTATGTCTGTGTCTATGTGCAGACAGATCTTTTAGGACAGTGGTTCTTA
>NC_085875.1:21232746-21250246 GCF_034702125.1 Engraulis encrasicolus
GATGGAGGGGAACAGGCCATTGTGAGCCATGCCTTCTTCGCCGACATCAACTGGGACAAACTCAACAAACGAGAAATTGAGCCTCCATTCAAGCCAAGGATTGTGAGTGATACATTCTAGATTTTATTCCAAAAGGGTTTACAAATATATCACATGAAATGTTGGTTTATCAAGCTTTATAATCTGCATATTCTTCATAGGAATGTAATATACAGGAATGCAGTTTGTATGTTGTTACAAATACACTTTTCCAAAAGACCTAGTAAGGACATATTTAGTGCTAAACGCAGAACCCGATAGCCTTACAGTATGTCCTCAACTCCTTCCCTTATGGGAAAATAAGTATGCAGCCCCACTGAAACCAGTGAAACTCCAAAAATAGTGTTCTATTGCACGTAGGAAACTTGTGGCCATGCACTGTACTGTACAT
Source organism: Engraulis encrasicolus (assembly GCF_034702125.1). Classification (NCBI taxonomy): domain Eukaryota; kingdom Metazoa; phylum Chordata; class Actinopteri; order Clupeiformes; family Engraulidae; genus Engraulis; species Engraulis encrasicolus. The sequence continues at coordinate 21,233,177 of NC_085875.1, forward strand.
CCCAACAGTAGTGTGCATCAGCTGTGTCAACTTAATCCTGGTTCTACATTACATCAGTGGTGTAGTCTACGTAGAACGCGGGTATGCGGAGTATACACACTTCTAAATTTCAGCGATTTCAGTATATAGGTTAGTGGTGCGCACATCCAAGACGCAGGTACATGACAAAAGGCCAAAGTATTGTAGAAATAAGAAGAATGTCCGCACACTGCTCCCGTCTTTCTTCTCCGAGAAAAATTAAAAAAGCAACACGGGAGCAGTGTGCGGACATTCTTTTTATTTCTACAGGGATTTCAGTATACCCACTTAAAATTGATTGATCCATTGTTTTGAATAGCACAAATATATACAGTATACCCACTTCAAAAAAATGCTCAAATATACAGTATACCCACCACAAAAAAGTAGACTACACCACTGCATTACATTACATTGCACTTAGCTGGCGCGTTTATCCAGAGCAACTTATTATCACTAATTATTTTAGTACACTGCATTGGTTACAGTCCCTGGAGTAGTGTGGGGTTAGGTGCCCTGCTCAAGCCATGGATTGTGGTAGGGAGTGGAAGGGTGGGATTCGAACCTTCAACTCTGATTCTACTCTTCCAGAAAACTCCAGAGGATGTGAATAACTTCGATCCGGACTTCACGTCGGAGGAGCCCATCCTGACGCCTATTGAGGATATCCTTCTGGCCCACTCCAGCCAGGACGAGTTCCGGGACTTCTCCTTCACCTCAGAGGACCTGCTGGCCATGTAGAGGAGACAGACAGAGAGAGAGAGACAGCAAGAGAGAGAGAGAGAGAAGAGAGGGTTCAACTAGAATATCTCATTTAATGCCACTCCTCAGCTAACTCATCACTGTATGTTGCACAAACTGAAGGATATCAACAAAGCAACCAAAAGTCCTCCTCTAGTAGTTAATGCTTTCTAAACATCATCTCCCAAAAATGTCTTTCCAACAAAGTGTTAAATTATTCTTTTTGTCGAGCCATAAGGTAGTTATCTCTGTAGCAGTATGTCTTGGACAGTCAAGCTGGACTATATTTCCCTCCTGTTGTTCAGGAGCCACCTGCTAGCCATGAATCTTCTATTAAGCCTTTTTAGCCCTCAATGCTAATCAAATCGAGCCCAGATAGCTCATTAAGGCCAAGGCAAATGGCCAGGCTCCCCGACGACTTCGACTGGAATGTAAATCTGTGCTGAAGCAGAGACAGGGACCAGGGGGATCATGGGGCTCTTGGTGACACGGGTCTGGCCAGATAAAGCAAGTAATGCAATTCAACCATGCTGCGAAAACAAGAGATAGAGATGCTGACAAGTGACGAATGACAGTGGACTAATGCATGTTCTGAACGTGCAGTACTACTCTCTGGTTGCTTCTGCTTCTGGCATCGTGCCTCAGTGGTTCTCACACACAGCAGCCATGGCCAACCCTCTCGGCAGGCCAAGTCAGGTCAGCGTCTAATTGTGACAGGCATGCCTGTGAAATGCAGCGGAAGTCGTGGCGCAAAAAAATGCCAAGTCATGAAAAATGAAGGTGATCATAGGCCTCATCTCTTGCTTAGTTCAATGTAAAGGATTTAATGGAGTTCCCAGGCTGGTGGGAGCAGTGAGGAGGAGAGAGAGGGTGTGAAATATATATATTTTGTATTATTTTCTGAAGCTTCTTCATGATGTCCAGTCAAACTGGTGTTTGTATTTGTAGCTAACATTTGCATTAGTTTCTAAGATCACCTTTCTGTTTATTTCATAAAGTATTTGCCACATTTGAAATGTGCCTGTGAACAACATGGATAGTGGATTGAATGTTTCCTGGGGCTTTGCTTCAGGAGAGTACAGTGTTTTTTCTCAGGAATTCTCTTTGTGATTATTTTTATTGATGCCCTTTTAATGTCTGAATGAACGATATTAAATACCTTTGTATTGTGTCTTATGGTCAATATTTATCATGGAGTTACTCATTTCAGGTTTTCATTTGGCATCTTAAATTTAGAGTATGTAATATTTTTTAGAAGTTTGAAGATTTAGAAGATGTCATGCTGCCCATTTACAAATATAATCTTTTTCATGAGCATTTCCCACCAACAATTTCTAAGTATTCCTTATGACTGGGAAAATTACACTTTCCATACATGAAAAAGTGGATCTTCCTCTGTGTCTGCTATATTGAATTTCCAGTGATAAACATCTTAAGCTCCAAAACGTACTTTACTTTGATCAGACCAGTAAATATTAGTTTATTACTTAGTAAATATTAATGATAGATCAAATTTGAGAATGGGCAGAATAGTTCCAACAAGCAGCAGTCGGGGTGCCTGCTCTTCACTCTACAAGGGAACAAAGGCAAGTTTGTTTGTTTTTTTTTACCTCAAGGACTCTCTTGCTTAAACCTGTTGACGGGGAAGTGTTTTTCTTCCAACAAAAAGTGGATGAGGCATAAATCCAAAGATGTGGAAGAGGATACCACCATACGTATGTTTGACCCAGAGGACAACAGAGGCTACTTCATAAACCCATGAGTGATTGCTAACGTTTACTAGCAGTGCTAAGAAAAAAGCTTAATAATTCACTGTCATTGTTGTGATTGTTGTCATTAGATGCAGGTGCTGTATGTATCATGTCTTTACATGTCCATATACTGTGTTCATATTATTGCACAAATGAATTCCTGAACTCCACCTCATCCTTACTGTAATATTAAGACAGTGTTTGAGCAAGAGGAAATTGCGAGAGTGGCTCTGCTGTTAGTTCCCACTAACAGTGAAAGATTTCACAAAAGATGTCATGGTGAGAATATTCACAATCCTGTTTTCACAAAAAAAAACATAAGCAAGTGTTGTTGCTTTTTAGCAACAATACATGAGGATAGAATATACCATAGGTATATTTAGAATTTACTTACTTGTATTGTCGCCATATGGACAAAACATACCATATCGGCCTACCATGAATCTGTGACATCAAAAGCAACTATCAAAAAAGAAAGGGGAGGAAACTGTGGCTCTCCGGTTTCTTCATTTTCAACTTTTCTTTAAGGCAACAAAGGACTGACAAAAGCAACTCCTTCTCCAATGGAGACTGCAGGGTATTCTCTTCTTGCATAAAAAAGTATGTGAGTAATAGAATCTATATACTGTGAGTGAGTAATGGAACATAAGTTGCAGATAGGCCTACTGCCACATATGTTCATACTAGTCATACTGTGGGATTAAATATTGAACAGTAGCTGGATGGGAAGAAATCAGTGGGACAAGGTGTTAAGACTCTGGAGTCAGGTCAGGACATGTGTGAGTTCAGAGTGCTTATGGATTTTGATGAAAAGCTTCTCTTTAATCACTTAACTCTCTGATGGTCTCCCTGAGGTCAACGGGTCAAAGTCAACATGGGAGTAGCGAGCCTTTGTTATGTTCTCGGGCAACTGCAAATGTCCATCAATGAGGGTAGAAGGAATCTGATGATCTTCTGCACTACCTTAAAACATCTCTGAGCCCTCCTCCTGACTGTCTTGGTGCAGCTGCCATACCATAAGGCAGGGATGTCAAATTCAGGCACTTGGGCCAAATCTGGCCTGCGAGATTATTTCAAATATCTATCACAGTTGGCCCATATACGCCATTAATGTATAGCGTTAAAAGACTTGAACATGAAATTTGATGTATCACACAATGTGCTGACACATTTGAACTACCACTTCGTACACTAAGACTTCATTCCAGATTTTGATTTTGGCCCTCAGTCCATTTGAGTTTGACACCCCTACCATAAGGGTATAACAGTACATCATCATAGACAAGCAGCCAAGGGTCAGCAGCAGCTTAATGGATGGGTGGTCTTCCTGAGGACTCCTCATGCTGGTGGCACAGGACGATAATCATTCTTGAAAGAAAGTGAAAGCCCACCTGGGACACTCCCATTGTCATTGTGACCACAGTACACAGGGCTCACTGCTCACAATTTAATTGCATTTATGCATCACCCGTACAAGGGAGCATCCCCAAATGGCGCCCCAAGGGAACTGTGTCGCGGGATGGTACCCTGCTCAGGGTACCTCAATCATGGAGGACGATGGGAGAGAGTCATGGCGTCGAACTGGCAACCTTTGGACTATAAGTCTGACGCCCTAATTGCTTGCCCATGACTGCCCATTGTTGCTGTTCATGTGACACTTCTCGGTACTGGGGCTTAGGCAAGAATGACTGCTCTGGAGATCTTGGAAATTATCATTGTCAAGCTGTTCAAATCTGGAGATCATTGTTTAAAGTCACCATCATCACTGTTTCTCCTTATTAGGGTCTTAGAAACAGGTTGTTGTTTGTGTGTGTGTGTGTGTGTTGTTGGATATGTGGGGCGGGTCTGTTTTGGTGTCGGTGTATGTTTACTATTTGTATGTTTACCTATTTACCTACTGGTCATCCTCTTAACTAATTGTCTTTCTTCTTTGTGTGTGTCTCTGTGCGTCTGTTTACAACATAATACTTGGTACGTACGATTTGGCTCGTGTCCACTATTTATGCAGACACGTCAGGCCACCCTCCCACCCCTGGCTGGCAGTGGCCTATATGGTGAGCCTGGGCTGAACTGAAGGAGAGCCCAGCCCCCCCTCATACTAAAACCAACATCGCCATGTTTGCATAATTGCCATAGAGTGTGTTTATCTAAGCGCTAAACAGTGTAAATCCTCTCCTCTCATAGCATAGGCCTGTTTTGCACCCTCTGTCCTCTGTGCTCCAATCTTGGGTCCCTGACTGAGGGACTTTGCTGTGCTTTACTGTCCTGTTCCAAAGATGACCTGATAGAAATCTCCACCTAAGATATGTAATGCACTTGAAAGGCAGAACAACAGAGAGAGGAACACATCCTTAGATGGGCAAAAGTCACTGATATTTGGACCGAAAGCTTATTGACTTCAACATTGCCTCGTGCTATGTGATAAACATTTGTTGGCATCTTCGGTTTACAAAGCCACTTTATCTTCTTGCAGAAGGTCTTGGCCTCCCAGCACCACTCCTAGTGGAGAAGCTTTTGTTCTCTCACTTACACAGCATGGCAAACAGGTCCTTGCTTTTTTGGCCAATCCCTGTGTGTGTGTGTGTGTGTCTGTCAGTGCCTATCGTTTGGCGCGTGTTTGCTTCCTGGGAGTCCTGAACGCGGCAAAAGGGGGCAATGAATAATTGAAGAGGAGTCGGCTCTTCAGTTTCAGACTGAAGAGGGGCTGCTGCTGAAGTACTTTCTTTTCATAGGGAATGGGAATGAGAAGATGTGTGTGAAGGGTGTGGAGTGTGTCTCCCATAGAAGGCGGTTCACACTGACTTAACACAACGGACTCTTTCAGTTACCCTCTGCAAACACCAACCCACAGACACACGCACATGTGCAAATGCACAGACACACACACACACACACACACACACACACACACACACACACACACACACACACACACACACACACACACACACACACAGGCATACACCATCCTCGTAAAGACTTTGGGCAAACCTGCTGTCTGTTGGGCAGAAAGTGAGAGAGAGAGAGAGAGAGGCTGGACGGGCAATAGCTGGCGGCCTAGCCCTGGAGGAGAGGATGGAAATTTCCACTTATGAGGCCTCAGGCCAGTGGCAGAGACAGAGGTGGAGGGTGAGCGGGTTCGCTCTCCCACCAAGGGGAATTAGGGGATACGGTACATACAGCACATAGAGGCAGCAGGACTAACTTGTGCAGCAATGACACTCCATTCTATACAATAGAAAAAGGTGGCCCGGTCACTTGTGGCATGACGTGCAAATTCTGAACGGTAAAGTAGGAGCCACTTATTTTTTCAGTTCCACCATGCATGTACTATGCAACTTCCAAGGGTATTTCTAGCTGGACCTTGCTAGGAACAATTATAGTGCAAAACATGGTACAAAATCAGTGAATTCTAAATGAGGCCAGTTCAACTAGCGGCTCCTGCAGTCCAGGGAGTGGGACTGACTTAATATTGAATATATTTCAATGGAATTTTTTGTGTTGTCATTTTATATGGACCCTGAAAACCTCTTGATTTTTTTATTTCAGACATTTTGGTATTGAGGTTGAACAAGCACTCTTTTTCTGTATTCTTCACTGTGACAAGGTGAGAAAAGGAGAGGAGAGAAAGAGAGTCAGAGCGAGAGAGAGAGAGAGAGAGAGAGAGAGAGAGAGAGAGAGAGAGAGAGAGACTCCTACAGTATTATTCACTATGATAGGGTGAGAAAGAGAGAGAGAGATCGAGAGACAGAGACGGAGACAGATAGAGAGAGATAGCCAAGGATGACCTCTCCCTCACCCTGGTCCTCTGCAAAGCCTTCAGTGTCCCATTGGCCCTCCAGAAGAGATGAGCTGCTGGACTGTACAGTACAGTAGGTTTTGAACCATTGAGTACAGTACAGGGAACATCTGCCCATTTGGCTTCCAGTTGAACCCAGCCATACTCATGAAGACTTATTCTCAGATTTAATGCCCTACACCAGTGATTCTCAAAGTGTGGTCCGGGGAGCACAAGTGGTCCGCCACAGAGCTCAGGTGGTCCGCGAGGGGATTTCTACTTTTCCCAGATAAGCTAGCAGTAGGCTATATTTGTAAAATTTTCATGTTTTCAACACAAGAAGACAGGCTTATAATGTGAATAAAAAGTAAGTGATCTGCATAAAAATTAGCAGTGTCAAATTGGCACCCATTAACTGCCAATTCAGTTGACAGGTGGTCCGCTGTATTTTTTGGGCGGGGACAAAGTGGTCCTCGGTCTGAAAAAGTTTGAGTAACACTGCCCTACACATACTGTATGCACTGTATACATGTAGCCAGTGTGAGCCAGGTGGCGAGTGGTAGAGAGAGTGCATGCCGTCCATATGGCCCGAGTCACTATGTGTATAAGCAAATGATATAACGGCCATAAATGAAAAGTGTTTGCTAAATGAATTAGCCCCCCTTTAAATCAACAACGGGCTGGTGTATGCACTGTGCACGGTTCAAAGTGCAGGTCCTGTATGGATTGGATGGATTTGTTTTGTATTTCATGTGTAAATGAAAGCGTTTGTTTTGATTGAAGATGGGATAGCTCAGTTGTCCTGTGCTTGTACTCCTCCTATACTGTTTCGCTAGCACATGATACTGTACAGTGCAGTACTTGTTTTGTAATCTTGAGCACATAGAGCAAATGTGTGTGGCTCAAAGTCCAGATATGTACATGTGAACACATTTTCTTTTCCCATCATTTATTGTTGTGGCTACAGTGAGAACACTTGGCCATAATTTGTCACCTGTTTAAATATTTTGCAGCACAGTAGAGTAAATTAGTCTCTGTAAGTCAACAATGTACAAGTGGGTGCTTGGTTCAAAGTGCAGTTATGTACATATATGAATAATGTGTTTAGCCCATCACGTCTCACAGAATGGTGGCTGGGAGTGCAGAGGTGTCCTGCGTTGCCCCTATGTTGCCTCTCTACTATACTGTGTCATCAGCACATGCATGCGTTGTGTCACTTGTTTAATCTTTCACGGCACATACAGACAATAAGTCTCTCTGTAGGTCGACAACGAGTGTGTGGGTTTGGTTGGTTCACAAGTGCAGTTAATGATCTGTTTGTGTTGGCCATCACCTCATGGTGTGAACAGGGAGACAGTGACAGTTGTCTAGGGCTGTCCTAAACGATTATTTTTCTCCCGATTAATTTATCAACTTTTTTTTTCGAATAGTCGATTAGTCAAATGATTCATTTTTCAAGTAGGCTACTCTAAGTTAACACTTTAATCTTCAAGGAAATTGGGAAAAAAGAAAGAAACCTTTAAAATTCGGCCCCTGAGCTCACAATGAGCTTTAAATCATGATAGTATCTTATTTACTCTGAGATACAACATCCAATTCATACAGCATTAGTAAAGTAAGTAAAAAAGCATGGAATTAAATAAAACGATTAGTCTACTATGAAAATTCTTGTTGACTAATTTTTGTAGTCGATTAGTCACGATTAGTCGATTAATCGTCCCAGCCCTACAGTTGTCCTGTGCTGCTACTACAGTAGGCCTATGCTACGTCAACAGCACATGCACATGCTGTGTCACTTGTTTGGCTGCACATAGTAAATCAGCCAACAAGTCATCATGCTGGTGTGTTCATGGTTCAAAGCACAGTTATGTATATAGGCCTAAGAATGTGTACGTTTTGACCAGTTCTTATTGTGGCTGGGGAAATATAGTTCTTCTTTTAAATATAGTTTTTTTTAAATATAGTGTTTCTTTTACAATAAAGTAAGAGACGTTCTAAATGCAAGAATTAGAATAGAGAATCTTTGGTATAGTGTCATAAGAACATGCATAGCTTAGTGCTACTTTGAACTTATATTACTGTGAGATGACATCTACTATTTTCCATAATATGCTTGCTGAAGGAAAGCTTATTCTCTCTCTCTCTCTCTCTCTCTCTCTCTCTCTCTCTCTCTCTCTCTCTCTCTCTCTCTCTCTCTCTCTCTCTCTCTCTCCTTGAGTTGTACTTAGATGCCCGGAGTGCACGTGGTCTCTGTGTCCTTCTGTCACCTTTGCCACACACACACACACACACACACCGGCACACTCAGGCATGTACAAACATGCACAGCGCCCAAGTGCTTAAACCCAAAGGTGTCTATTTACACTTTGCTGACTTTCCCTCAGTCACAATCACCTGATCCGATCTTCACTATGACTTCAGGATCAAACTACACACCAAGAACACAAACTACTACACAAAGTAAACAGCATCATATCACACATGCCATTGGCTATGAGCTGGGGAACTGTACTGTAAACTCGTCAATATCATCAATATCTGACTTCACCCACTTACTTTAACAGACATAACAGTCAATGGCAAAGGTCATATCTGGAAAACAAATCATATGTATGTTGGCCTTAGTGTGTTGTCTATTTCTTTTTTACAATACTTATTCCTTTTAGGGCTTGACAGACTTTTGAACTATATCCAAAGCACTCTCCTTTGAGTCAAGGTAGTAGAGTATTTAAAAACCCTGTATTTTACATCGGGGTAAACATGGTAAAAACGCTGATCGGTTTCAGCCATCTGGCCTTCAACCACACCCTGATGAAGGCCAGACAGCGTTTTTACCATGTTTACCCCAATGTAAAATGAAGGGTTTTTAAATACTTCAACTACCTTGACTCAAAGGATAGTGCTTTGGATATAGTTCAAAAGAACTTCTTCAAATGTGTTCTGAAGTTTTTTTTACAATATAAATTAAGAATCAAGTTATTTATTTCAAAAGACATCCTTTGCCCTTTCCTTACATTTACATGTTTGTCTGTTGGCTGTTTATTGAATTTGTTTTAAAATTGTATTTTAAAACCTTTTCAAATGTAAATTAAAATTTGAGTTATGTGCAGTATTCATTTCTTTCAACCGATATCCTTTGCCTTTCACTTAACCGCAAATGGAGTGAAATTGGACATGACCCTATAATGAGGTTATGGAAAGAGACAGAGAGAGAGGTCGCATGGTGGGTGCTTTTGGCGTGATCTTTAAGAGCGATCTATAGAGAGAAGCCCCACTGTGTTTAAAACAGAACACGCAACATGCGTGACCTATCTCTGTAGGGTTCAGCGCAAACTCACTCACCCTTTCCAGCTATTTTTAGCATGTTTTACTGTGTGTGTGTGTGTGTGTGTGTGTGTGTGTGTGTGTGTGTGTGTGTGTGTGTGTGTGTGTGTGTGTGTGTGTGTGTGTGTGTTGATGTGTCCTTCAGGGCCCCCCGTGATGCTCCTAAGCTATGTCACATGTGCTCTACGTTAGCCCCTTCATGAAATTAACCACGTCCTTGTACCTAATGGGTTAACAAAAACCTGTTTCTATTACTTCTTTTGTTCAACTACAAACAGTGCTAAAACGTTAACACTGCCCATGCATAAAATATACGAAAGGCTGTAAAATTCCAACACAATTGAAGTCGTTTTAAGAATCGGGAGCCAAATTTAACCTGTTCTGTCCTGTTCGCTGATGTGCTTTAGCCCAGCTTAGACCCCGGCTTCATCCGCTAACGGCTAACAGGATCAATACGCTCATCTTCCGTTTCCATGGTAACCCAGGTCACTTTCAGGCACTCACGCAACCGCTACACTAGCCCCCCCATCCATCGTCATGGCCATTCGTGCTGACCAATACCGGCCACGAGGACAAGCCCTTGGACGGGGTTTGACGAGGCCATGGTGACACATGACGGAGGAAGAATGGCATGGGATGGTCTGCGCTGGTGGTCTTAAACGCCATTGCTGCTGAGTTGACACTGACACACTTTCCTGACTTTTTTCTGTGCACAGCACAGCAGCTTACACTCAAAGCTTCGCTATTCAAAGTTGATCCTACCTATGGCCTTCATGTTAAGCATTAAAAGACGTCATGCGATTGTCTTTCATTATCCATATTTAAATTAAAATTTCAAATGAGATATTTTACACTTTTTAAAATTGACTAATGTGTGTTATATATTTTTGATTACTTCGTAAAGTTCTAGTAAACTTTTAATGTAGTAAATTAAACACAGGCATTGAAATTCACTCGAAACGACACCAATACAAGATATTACCGTTTCCTATCTGAAAAGAAAATATTTTTGATATATAAATAATATATATAATATATAAATATAAATATGTTGCAAAACTAGTGTAAGAATTCCCTTCATTACATGTAACACACTTTTCTTTTTGGCTCCTCAACTATGGCAGCTGAATGACAACTCATTTTAGTGTGTGTGTGTGTGTGTGTGTGTGTGTGTGTGTGTGTGTGTTTGTGTGGTCCACTATGGGGCTATAGGAGCAAGTAGCGTGCCACTAAGCCCTGTGTAAGCCCACCTCTATCCTCTTATCAAAGACAGTTTGAGCGTCTCCTTTAGCTGGCCGTATGGCCACTGTTGCCTATCCCAATCCCGCCTAATCTCAACCTTGCGGGTCCAACGGGCCCTTCCTATATGCCGTGCTGGAGGGATGGAACATTGAGATTGAACTTGGCATGAACTCTGTCACGGCCGGTCAGAGTCCTCCTCTACTTCTTCTCCGCTTCTCTCTCTCACAGCCCCCCCCTCTCGCCCACTGTCTGAGCTACAGAGTTTGTTTGCTCATGGGTTTGCCTTTTCAATTTCGTTCATTCCTTTCTTTTCTCTCTTTTCTTTCTTTCCTTCTTCCTTTCTTTTTTCTTTCTTTCTTTCTCTCTTTCTTCTCATTTTCTCTGGGCCTGACGGTGACCCCTGCTCCCTTTGGCTTTGTAAAAAATGGGAAACTCATTTGATTTGGTGACCCCAAGTCAGTATACACAAAGGAAGGGGAAAGACTGTGTGTGTGTGTGTGTGTGTATGTGTGTGTGTGTGTGTGTGTGTGTGTGTGTGTGTGTGTGTGTGTGTGTGTGTGTGTGTGTGTGTGAGAGTATGAGTGTGTATATGTGAGTGCGAGTACACACAGTGCGAGTGTGTGTGTCTGTGTGTGTGTACGCATTTATGTGTGTGTGTATTTGTATGCGCATTTGTGTGTGTGTGTGTGTGTGTGTGTGTGTGTGTGTGTGTGTGTGTGTGTGTGTGTGTGTGTGTGTGTGTGTGTGTGTGTGTGTGTGCACACTGGAGCACGTTGAGGCGGAGTGCTGACAGGGTCCCTGGTTAAATTGCATTGTGGGATGTGTCCTCAGGGGTCTGTCTGGAGTGTGGATTTGACATGCACACACACGCATGCGTGCACACACACACACACACACACACACACACACACACACACACACACACACACACACACACACACACACACACACACACACACACACACACACACACACACTCATGAACACTGAACTGATGGATCACCACCAGTCACCAGTCAGCAAACAGCCACGTATAATTGGATACACTCACCCAGTACCCATACAAACACACATAAACCCACCCATCTCCACATACTATAAACACAATCACATAATCACACACACACACACACACACACACACACACACACACACACACACACACACACACACACACACACACACACACACACACACACACACACACACACACACACACACACACACATGCATGTACACACACACACACGCATGCACACACGCACGCACCCACGCACGGACGCACACACACACACACACACAAATGCATGCATGCGCACACACACGCATGCATGCACAAACAGACACACAAAATTCCTCCCTGTGGAATTTTGTTTGAAAAGGCCTTGGTCTCCGTGGTAAGTCAATATGGTAAATATGTGCAATGCTCTCCTACAAAGGTGATATCATTGGAATGATGGAATGATGTGTTGGGTAACACACATTGTGCCGTATAAATAGCACAAATTCCTGTATGATTTTGCAATCCAAAAGTCAAGGGCAGTGACAATGCCTTGAAAACTGTGTCCATTCTGTTATTTGTTCATGGTAGAACTCCTGTACTCTTTCAAATTCAGTCTAGACGAAAACTGAAATCTTGTGAATAGTTTCTTTGAAATTGTCCCTGGTGTGTGAATATAATCTCCAGCCACGCATAAGCTGTGATGAGTCTCCCAAATTTGACTTACATAATTGTGTGTTATAGATTGTCATAGCATGGCTATTACATGGTCAGTCTAAGGTTGTTTCTTATTACATTAATTTCACCAACACCATCAAAAGGGTTTAGTGAATGACACAGCGCACTAAGGCACCCATTCAAAAATGGCTTTAAATGCCCATAGGTTTGAGTCCCGACTGGGCCATTTCTCCCTGTCTCTTCCTGTCATAATGTCCAGTCTTTTCCTCAACAAACTCAGAAAAATCCCATTAATATATACAGTATATATGTTTAAGAGGTTTCAGTGACACAGTTCCCTTATGCTGGTTACAGACTAAATGTTTCCTTAAAATGTAGCTCTTGACACATGCACAATGTTGCCACCACAAACAGGTGAACATATTTCCTGGGTAGAAAATCCACATTCCCTCCATCTGGGCATTTCTCACATTTTCACCAAAATCAGGCGCCTACCATACTCATTTGCTAGCCTAGGAAATCTCATGCTGCTTTGCACGATTGTCCCGATCTGAAAGCAGCATGTATTCTGCACCAAAAACAGGGACCTAAGCTAGAGAGCCAATCAGAAAGCTGGAGGGGTGGAGATACGATGACACATACTACGAAAATTAGGACTTGATTCAGCATTAACAAATACCCCCACAAAATGCACATTTTGTCAAAAACTAAAGTTTGGGAGAGGAGTAATGAAATGACATGTCCTAATTAACCACATGCATTTCATTGTACAGTTAGCCACCATTCGGTGGAATTTCAGCGCAACGAAATTTGGAAGGCCCATTAATTACTGTAACAACACAGCATATATCTCACCTGTCTCCAGTCATATGTTTGCTTCCTCACTCACACCCATCACCTCCCCTCTCACCTCCCTTCTGCCGTTGTTTGATGGATTCGTTAAGTGTCCTGCCCTACCCTCCTCTCCAGCTTACCTTGCTTCATTGCTCTCTGAACATCATCGGCAGGGGGGGTGTCTGCTCAGACCTTGCAAATATCTGCGGGCGCAGATACTGCCAGAGCTCTCAGTGGAGCCCTGTAATCACGACCTCGAGAATATTTAGCGCATAGACATTTCTCGGGTCTGGCAGTATTTCAGCACCACGGCCAGCAATCTTGCCCAATACACTGCATAATCCAACTAATTTCAGTTTCTCATGTGAAATGGTCCGTGCGGAGCCTGTGAAGCACTACCCAATTTACTTTTGTGCGTCACTGCTAGTATGGTCTCTCCTTAAAATGGGTAAAATCATTAAAACATGAAAATAATGGGGCGTCAGCAAAATGAGCTTAATAACCTGTATTTAGATAGATTAACCAAGACAGCGGACAAAGTTTGTACTGACACTACCCACCCCTTCTCAGTTAAGTTCCAAACACCACAACCCTAACATTAGAACAAATAGAGCAAAGAACTCCTTCATCCCCATGACAGTTAACCAATTGAACAAGATGTGGGAGACACATACTTGACAATCTGTACATTCTATTTGTTCTAATGCACATTGACCTCTTTTTACTTTGTTTAGCAATCTTCTTAACGCATGCATTTGACCAGTGGTCAGTATTTATTTTAGAGATGCACCAGATCCAAGATCCGGTTTCGTATCCGGCAGGATAATAGGGTTTTTCACAGGGTTTGGGTCCGGCACAATCTTAAGCAGTGGATCCGGTATCGGATACTAAAAATCAGGATCTGGTGTATCTCTAGTTTTTACGTAGCCTAGGCTTTTCAGTCAGTCTCTCACAACCCCAATAGCTGCATGGAGTGAAAGCCCTTTGGAAGCGGCTATTGCAGGCAGTGTGGCAGTAAGCCAATGAGTCTAAAAAATTGTTTGAGCCAACATAATAAAAAGGGCCCATGTGTGCGAGTAGGCTATGTGTTTCAACCCTTTCATAGGATCCGGTATCCGGTTCCGGATCTGGCATGATCTTAAGCAGTGGATCCGGTATCCGGCAGGATCCTAAAAATCAGGATCTCTAATTTATTTACATATTTATTTACATATTAACTTACCTGTTTAGCTATGTATTGTGTTTGTACTATGTTTTTTTATTTTATTGTAGGCCTATATGTGTTTTATGTCATTCTGCTGTGCTGTAAGACAAATTGCCTTTTTGAGGACATTATAGCTTTCAAGTCAATTCAAGTTCAAGTCAAGTGGACAGCGGTTCTCCTGCGAGAGTCACACGATCACAAGAAGCCCAGCGAGAATGAAGATGTATGCAAACATCCACATTTCAGATACTGAACTAATGACTGTTAATGTCCCCACTGACATTAATGTAGAAAACCCTTTAAACACAGACAACGACCACAACACTCTTTTTTCAGCTTTGATACTTTATGTGGTGGGAACGATACTACAGATGACCACATGCAGTTTGGTGCAGTTTGCTAACTGTTTAATGACATTTAACTAGGCCTAAATACTTCAACATGGCAGTACTTGCAATGAGATAGTGACAACATGCCCACTTAATAAATGGTCCATGTAGTGTCAACTGTGGGCTATAGGGCAACTTAGTTCTTACCCACCTAATTTCAGCCTAGCAGTCAAATTAGGCAACAACCTAACCCTAATGATGGACAACTGTTACGTTTTTGATTATACATTGTTTACAAATGTGTACCAATCTATTTTGACATTTTGAATGTGTACCATACAGAAGGGTAGCATGGAACCGCAGCATGGTCGTGCTAGGGTTGCTATTCTGGCTCCAAGTGTTGCAGGAAGTGGTCAGGATGTTTAAAAATAACTCCCTGGGATCATCAGCCATCGCTGCTGGGTATTTCAGGCAGAAGTGTTAAACGTTATACCCAAAGTGAGCGCTCGTGTAGAACTATTTTACATTACAATGAACAACAATGGCCCTCACCCTCATCCTTTTCCTGCAATATAGTTTAGGTTACTAAGAGAGTGCAAAAATAAATCTCCAATCATGTTTGTGCACTGACTCAGTGGATTGTATAGCGTGCAACTACAAGTCATACTACTCTTATTCAGAGGTTCTTTGTGGATGGGTAAGGAAGTTGATTCAGAAAAACTCCAGAGTTTGGATTTCCAATAGTGAGGGGAAGGCCTTTAGTTCCCAGTGGGAATCTGACAGAATGTTGGTTTCCGACTCGTTCAATCCATACAGGAACTACTTTGCACTGACTTCTCCTGAGTCATAATATGTTCTTCAAAGCCCTATAACTGACTTCAGTATACAACAACAGTCAATACAGTGTGAATATCACGCAGGGGCCCACCATGGCTGGGCTGAGTACATGATCTAAAGGATGAATTAAGGGATTTATCCCTCAGCTGGCACTCTCTGTTCCTGTCGTGCAGAAGTCTGCCGTGCCAAGTGGAAGAGAGGGTACAGCGAGATGGAGACGGAGGTGAGCGTCTTTACTCAAACCCTCTACCTGCTGTGAGCGGTGGGTGGGGGAGTCCAAGTCTCGGTAGGCTACCTGGCAAACATTTGGACTTGGCACGCACCATGTCAGAGCTCATCAGTGGCAAAGGGTAACTTTGATCTGGGCAGCTCTGTCTAATCCTATTCCACTGATCGCACTGTTGGCCCTCGGCCTTTATCTTGGGATCGAAATGAATCGGCCTTACACAAGGCTTTTAATGGGTCTTTAGGGATATTGTGGGCAATAAGAAGCTAAAGAGGGGCATTTTCTTTAAAAGACAAGGTCAGACCTACTGTGTCCTTGCAGACCCCCAGGCCTAATCTGATGTTCCCCACATTTATAGGCCTATGTTTGTTTTCGCACTCACATTAAATGTTTAATTTTGGGTGTAAGTCACTAATACAGACTGTAGGATCTGTTTTGATAGGACCAAGACATGGTTGCAGGCCTACCACTTAAAATAGCCCACTGGTAGATTTCTTTAATCAACCATCTTTAAAAAAAAAACTTCATTATTTTCATTCATAGTCACACTTACTGACCTAATTTCTGTGTGGCCTGATGTAATTTTTATTTTGTTTTTTTAAAACCCTAATTAAGTTCAACACCACCTCTTCAAGACATTTGTAAAACAGAAAATGTTCAGCTGCTGCGCGCGCGCCCACCATTCACAGTTCGAGCTCGTCCCGAGGGCTTCCAAAGACACGTGACCGCGCGTTCAGGCGCAGGCATGTGGAGGAGAGATGCGATTACTCAGTGCTGCTGCTCGAGAGTATACTGGCGGAAACATTTATTCAGCGTCACAGCGATTAACCATTCGCGGGGATGTTCTGACAACAGCGGCAATGGTGTTTTTATTTATGGGATAAAAAAAACCTCGCCACACACTGAGGGAAAAACTACAGCCTGTTCTCATTTGGTGTGGATTTCTGGTTATTTTGACGATACCGACTGGACTTACGTTGCAGCCCTTTGCGCTGCGCTGACTAGCTCAAGCAACAGTTGCCTCATACCCAGCACAGCCCCCAGAGTCCAGCAGCACAGAAGAGTGGACAAAGCGATGGCCACCGGTGTGACACCCCCAAAGAAGAGG
>NC_085875.1:21265246-21272746 GCF_034702125.1 Engraulis encrasicolus
TCTAAATCAATGACATTCAGCGACTGTTTTCGGTGGCCCATCTCCAATACTTTGTCGTTTTCATTCATGAAGATGTGTAGAGAGTCAAATACAAATGCAAAGTGTGTTTGCAGGGCACCTGACAGCTTTGGCCGGGCCCAAGACAAAGTCATCTGAAAGGGCGCTCCCCACCCAATGCATACAACGTAATGAGGACCCAATTTTGGGCCCCCTCTCTCTCAGGCCATGAGACAATTGACCCCTTTGTCTCCTCCCTGTCTTCTTCCCTGTGTGTTTGTGTGTGAGAGAGACAGAGAAACAGCATGAGAAAGAGTGTGTGAACACACGGCAGAGACACTCTTATGTAATCAAACTTGGGAACTTTAACACGACATCTCAAACATAGCAAGAGCTCGAGAGATTGTGTGTCTGTGTGTGCGTGTGTGTGTGCGTGTGTGTGTGCGCGTATGAGTGTGTGTGTGTGTGCGTGCGTGTGTGTGTGTGTGTGCATGTGAGTGTGTGTGTGTGTTTGACTGACATCATTCAGTAGGCCAAAATTATTGGTAGACTAGTTTGATAGAGCTGCATCCATGAGTAATTGTTAGAGGCTATTTTTTTTACTTCTGGGGCCTCATGTACGAAGCTCACTTACGGAGAAAAAAGTTACTTAAGTTGTTTTCCACGGCCACGGTTAGATGTACTAAAACAGACTAGACGTGGAAAACTGCGGATCTCCACGCGAATTTCAGGGCTGCTGTGAAAGTTTCCGTAAGCGTGGAAGTTGCCGTAAGTGGTGCATTGCGTCTTTTTGGCGGCACACAGAGGCACGTGTGTTGTACGCGGTCGGAAATATTGCAGAGATGCAGATGGGTTAAACGTGGATTTTAATGTTGAGGCGCGTGATTTAAAAAAGAAGATGAAGAAAACCACCTCAACCATATTATTGTTGAGGTAGCTGGTTAAAATGAAGCAGACTCATGAAACTATAGGCCTATTGGAATTACAACGAAATTGGATGCCCATCAACAGCATTATTTGGCAACTATTAAACATTGAATAGCCTATTTACTGGATCTGCGATGCGTCTTCTCGCATTTGTTGGGAACGTCCTCACCGCAGTGCTTGTCTTTCTCTTTTAATAAGGCTACTGTAAAATTAGTCCATCAATTGACAGGTGATTTTTATAAGCTAACTGAGTTGGCTGCAAGTTATTCCTACATGTGGCGTAGCCTATGTGTACATGTGTCATCTTTCAGAGTTATAACCCACATAAATGTTTATTTCTCGGAAGCCTTGGCGACTGCCTCATCGCAATGTGTTCTGATGTAATGCCTTTTAAATATAAATTGTTGGGAAACCTGCATTGTACTGCAGTATAACATGACAGTTTTTTTCTGCTGTCCTCACATTAAGTAGCCTATTACCAATGCCGATTTTATACACGCCAAAGTAATTTTGTTAGGCTATTACGCGCAGCCTTTTTCCTTTTAAATTGGCTACCTCCGAAACAGCGCCTTCACCTCGCATCATGATTTCCCGCGTTCCCATTCCCGCGTTCCCTTTCCAGTTCTTTCAACCAATGAATGCACATGAATGGGTCTGTTCATACTAATTAGAATATTCATATAGAATATTTAAGGGAGGAGGCAAGGCGGAGACTTGGGCTCGCTTGTGCTCGTGCGTGTGCGCAAGATTTCACGGCAAAACCTGGTTACGCACGTATTGATACATCCGGATATTTTTGTCCGTAAGTAACTTTCAAGATTTTCGCGCCCGCACTTTCTTGGTAGGAAATCCACGCATTTCTTTGTACATGAGGCCCCTGGAGTATACCATTTTCAAAGCAGGCTGAAACATATTACAGAGGTGCCAGATTGGCAATTTCTATTATTTTTCTTTAACCGAAAATGACACAGCTGATTGAAGAGCTAGTACTGGAATTTGCTCTGGCAAAAGCACAAAATACCTACGATTCTTCTTTTTTTCCTTCTTTCTTTTTCTCTTTGCTAAGAATCAAAACAAAATATACAATAGAAAAATGATTGATGGCATAGGGTTGAGAAATCCAGGTCAGATTCGAACCTGGTTCCCCCCATGAGCAATGTTGCCCATCAGGTGTGTTAGCATGAGCACAAGCAGTCCCCAAGAATCAATATTTCTTTTGATACTGTAACTGTGTTTATTTAACAGGCTTTATCTGTGTTGTAAAGCAGAATAAGAAATGTGAAGAACAATAGTCAGGATGGTGATTTGGGTCCACAACGGCATTCCAACAAAACTTGCACGGGTGAAACAAACTGATCCTATCACGATCCTATCACATTCCTGGGGAGGTGAGAACGTGTAAGCAAAGCAGGGTTAAGAAGTCAGGCTTGTAGATCACACAGGTGTCAATTCCCGGGTTTCCGAAAGTGAAACACCTGTCTCGTTTACCTTTCGTTTCCTAAAACAGTTGAGTTAGCTGAGCAGCTCACCTACCTGTTTTCAGTGGTCATTTTGATCATCTGATTCAGAAATATTTGGATCAAATTCATGATGGAATTAGTGGGTTTCACCATGACGTCAAACAAGGCTATCAAGCAGATATATATGGCTCATTGCTCATTAATAAGCAGAGCTGTATAAAGTAGTAGAAGTACTGTTACAGATGTAATTACGACACTAGTAGTGTGATATTACATAGCCTAGTAGCAGCCACATATCATACCACTAGTGCTGTAATTACATCTGGAACAGTCCTTCTACTTCTACTTTATACAACTCTGGGGTGAGTTTCTCAAAAGAGAAGTTGTTAGCCTGTTAGCAACGTCGGTAGTTGCCAATGGGAAAATGTATTGAAAACAACAAAGTAGCTAATGTAGTAAGCAACTTTGGTTTTGAGAAATTCACCCCAGCTAAGTTAATAAGTTCCTGAGATAGTTAATGGATGCAATTTCATGCATATAGGGACAGAACCGTTTTGCCCCATGCTTAAAAAAACTTTGTCTAGTGGAGCTGTTCTTGCTCCCGCACCTGTTAGGCCTACTTCTGTTATGTGTGTGCTGTGGATCTGTATTTTGATCTCTTCATAGTTGGAACTGCTGATGTTTGTATCATGTTTTCTTGACTGCACCATGATTCCATTTGGCTAGGTCTAGTTCCAAATACCTCCAATGGTGTGCACATGGAGCGGGACAAAAATGAAACTGGGGCATCAAAGCCCAATTTGCTTACAGTACAACTAAACTCTTTGAATAATTCCTCCTGGATGGATGAGAATGTTTGCCGTCTACATAAACATGTTTGCATGGGAGAGAAGTGGCCCATGACGCTAATGCACCATACCCCGCGCCAAATAGGTTTACATGCCCTTGGGGATCCAGGTTGTGGGTTGTGGGAGTGCAGCGTGGGTCATTTCCCAACCCTACCCTACCCAATCTCTCTCTCTCCCCTCTCTCTTCTGGTCATGATCTTCACTGTCCTATCTACCAAAAAGACATAAAATCAGGGGTGACATGACACAGTGGGCCAGTGGCCCGTACCATTGCGCTGGGACCCAATTCCAGGCCCTCCTAGGTCATTTCCTGATCCTTCCCCATCGCTCTTCCACTCATTTCCTGTCGCCATCTTCGACTGTGATATCTCAGTAATTGCTTAAAAAACAGCAAAAATATTTGAAAAGGCAAAAACATCCCACAAAAGTCATTTTAAAAACCAACAACATGTTACATGTGTGCATGTCTGTGTTTTTTTAGGGTGAGCTCGGAGCGCCGCAAGGAGAAGTCTCGAGACGCAGCACGCTGTAGGCGGGGCAAGGAGTCGGAGGTCTTCTACGAGCTGGCCAATGAGCTTCCTCTTCCTCACAGTGTCTCGTCCAACCTGGACAAAGCCTCCGTCATGAGGCTCACCATCAGCTACCTGAGACTCAGGAGGCTACTCAACCCTGGTGAGATATGGAGACACACACACACACACACACACACACACACACACACACACACACACACACACACACACACACACACACACACACACACACACACACACACACACACACACACACACAGACTGAGGCTACTCAACCCTGGTGAGATGTGGAGACAGACAGACAGACATACACACATACAGACAGACAGATAGACAGGCAGGCAGACATACATACATACAGGCAAACAGGCAGGCAGGCAGGCAGGTAGACAAACAGACAGAAAGGCAGGCAGACAGACACAGACAGACAGACAGACAGACAGACAGACAGACAGACAGACAGACAGACAGGCAGACATACAGACAGACAGGCAGGCAGGCAGGCAGACATACAGACAGACAGACAGACAGGCAGACAGACAGACAGGCAGACAGACAGGCAGACAGACAGGCAGAAGATGGGGGCAGAGAGTAAGAAGTGAGAGCGAGTAGAGGAGGTAGATATTTAGATTTTTAAAATGTTCTTTATTCACAATAAGGTTGTTGTACTATCACTCCATGCCGACTAGCCAAGGAACAAAAGAGAGAGGTAGGGAGAGAAAGAAGATAGAGGGATGAGGAGACAGGGGAGACAGAAAAATAGAGAGGGATGGAGAGAGAGAGAATGGATGACAATCAGACAGATAGAGACAATGGGGTAGACATGAAGTGATACGTAAGAGGGAGGAAAGGAGGCAGAGAGAGGAGACTGAGAAAATGGAGAGAGAGAGAGAGAGGGAGAGGGGGAGAGAGAGAAAGAGAGAGAGGGAGAGGGAAGATGCAGCAGATGGAGATGGAGGGTGAGGGACGACTGAGAGAGACCGTGAGAGAAAGGGAGACTGAGAAAGAAAGTCAGTGAGTGAGAAAGAATTTGAATTATTCATGGTGCTTGTTTTCAAGCATTCCAGCTGGTATGAATCGAACACAATTTGCTGTTATCCAGTATGAATATTATATCATCACCCAATTTGAAGCCAGAGTTCAATATCTGTGTCTTTTGGGTGAACATATTTACAGAAGGAGGGTGAGCTGTTTATGTGACTGTTATAACTGTAATGAAATTTGTTTATTTCATTATCTCTTGTCAGACTGTCTCTCTTTCTGTCTTCTTTTACATAGTTATATACCATATCCAGGGCTCTAAATTAACATCCGCCAACCGACCAAATGCTGATGAAAATTCAGTTTTACTGGTAGTTACTAGCCTTGTTTAACCATTGCTGGCTGTGTGTTTGGTTAGTAAAATCAGCATCAGCTAGCCATTTTGACTGGTGAAGAAAAAAGTGAATTTAGAGTCCTCGTCATGTCATGT
The DNA here is from genome assembly GCF_034702125.1 of Engraulis encrasicolus. Taxonomy (NCBI): domain Eukaryota; kingdom Metazoa; phylum Chordata; class Actinopteri; order Clupeiformes; family Engraulidae; genus Engraulis; species Engraulis encrasicolus. The sequence goes on from NC_085875.1 coordinate 21,270,483, forward strand.
GCACAGTACAGGTATGCCATTATGCTTAGTAATAGAGCTACAGTAATTGTTACAGTGAGGTTCATCACACCAACAGAGGGACAAAGAAACATGGACAGGTGGACAGAGATGAGAAGAGTGAAAAGGAGTGAGAAATAATTATGCCCAGCTCAATAAATCCATAATGAAATTAACATAAATAAAAGAAAACCAACAGCGTGAGATCGACTTGAAAATGAAAATACAGATAAAGGAGACAGAGAGAAGGACAGAAGGATAAGGGGATGGCAACAGGCAAGTCAGGAGAGAGTAAAATAGGAAATGGAGTGAATGAAGAAATGAGTGATTGAGAGAGGAGTGAGAGAAAAAGGAGGAGAGAGTGGGGCTCTGGAGGAAAACACCGCATCAGGTGTTTACAGAATACTTATGACAGATCCCAGGTAGCCAAGGGAGGGAGGAGAAGAAGAAGGAAACGGAGAGAACAGAAGTAGAGGGCAGGGAGAGAGAGGGAGACAGACACGGTGGGAGACAGAGAGAGCGGGGGGGAGAGAGAGAGAGAGAGGGAGGAGCTGAATGATAACGTAGAGAGAGAGAGAAAGCAAAGGGAGAGAATTGTGATTGTGTGTGTGTGTGAGTCTGAGAGAGAGCGAGAGAGAGAGAGAGGGGGGGGGGCTGAATGATAAAGTAAGGGAAAGGTAAGGGTGACAGACTGAGAAGGGGCAAAAGGGAGAAAAATAGCTTTCATGTTGAAACACTCCATCTACCTACCTGAAGAGCAGGAGAGAGACATCCGTGAGGGAGCGAGAGAGGGGGGGGGGGTGACAGAGGGGCAAGCACAGAGAACAGAGACACTGGCTGACTGAGTGATAAACAAGCTGACAGGCAGACAGAAAGAAACAGTGGGAGAGAGGGGGGGAAGAGAGAGAGAGAGAGAGAGAGAGAGGGAGAGAGAGAGGGGAAGAGAGAGAGGGCGGAGAGAGAGAGAGAGAGAGAGAGAGAGAGAGAGAGAGAGAGAGAGAGAGAGAGAGAGAGAGAGAGAGAGAGAGAGAGAGAGAGAGAGAGAGAGAGAGAGAGAGAGAGAGTAAAGTAAAGGATGTGAGCCTCAATTCCAGGAATCTCAGCTTAGGATCACCTGTGAGGTCAGAACATCCTTCTAAGTCAATAGATGTGGGAGGGGATGAAGTTTGAAGAGGCAGAGGACAAAGACGAACACACACACACACACACACACACACACACACACACACACACACACACACACACACACACACACACACACACACACACACACACAGAGGGAGAGGGAGAGAGACAGAGAATAATGATTGAGGCGGTGTCACTAAGGCATTATTTTTGGACCTTTAAAGGGTATGCAACAGACCTATCAGCAGCAGCAATGAATAGCACAGACACATGCGTATAAACACACATACCATTATTTACATATATATTTCCCCATCCATGATTTACATACATATTTATTATCATTGTCCGTACATTGCCTTGGAAGAAAATGTCATGGGGATGCAAATGTAGCAGCACATACTGGCTGCATAAATCTACTGTAGCCTGTGTTTGTTCAAAATGAGCTGAAGATGAAGCAAGTGCTGCAGTGAACAGCATCCTAAAGGTTATGTCAGACTTGCACTGACCGCAAATGAACAAGTGAAGTGGAGGCATTAAATGACTGTGTCCAAGTTAATTAATCACCTCAACAACCCAACCAATTCTACTAAATGAGAATGAAGACTCTCTCAAGCGCTCTATGCAGGATGAAAACTACAGTTGCAAAGGTGTGCTGGCCCGACTCAAATACACACAGTATAAATGACAAACATACATACATGTGTGCGTGCAGGTGTGTTTGTGTGTTTGTAGAGAGTTACTTGTGCACAATCCCTGATGCTGAACAAAAAGATTACGTATTTTTTGAAAAAAGTTTCACACACTCCTTTGGATTTTGTCTTCTTTAAGTTATTTTTTCTTCTTTTTATTCATTCATTCATTGGCAATGACGTTTCAACCTCTCGGTCTTCCTCAGATTCACTAACAAACACAGGCTTGACACAAATACGTGTTTGTGTGTTTGTCTTTGTCTTCTGCCTCCTGAACCTTCATCCCCAATATATTGACTTAAAAGGATGTTCTGACATCACAGGTGAAATGACAGTGAGGAGAGACACAAGAAGCAGCAGACAAAGGTGTTTCTTTACTGTTATACTGTTACTACTAATACTGTTACTAATCAATTTATAGAATTATGTTATTGTTTTATTTTGTTTGAA
>NC_085875.1:21277746-21295246 GCF_034702125.1 Engraulis encrasicolus
GGTGGGGAGCATTGAGCATTGGCACATACACATGAACACACATGCTATCATGTACACACGCTATCACGCTAGTCATGCTCAAGCACACACCAGGGACAAAGGATAGACACACACACCCATACATACATGACACACACACTCTCTAGACACACACACCCAAACATGCATGTACACACACACTCTCTAGACACACACACCCATACATACATGACACACACACTCTCTAGACACACACACCCAAACATGCATGTACACACACACTCTCTTGAACACCCAAACATACATGTACACACGTCATACATGTTCACACACACACACACACACACACACACACACACACACACGCATGTACACACACACACGCACAAGCATGTACACAGACACACATACACACAGATACACACACACACACACACACACATACACACAGACACACACACACACGCACACACGCACACACACACACACACCCTTCAGGGACGCTAGTGACCCGTTATTCATCCTGGTTTTATGGCGTTGTAAAATGCGCCGCCTATATAATTCGTCCCCGTGTTCGTGCTTCTGCTCATGCTTCATACATGCCTGTGTGTGGATGCTCATACATGGTGAGGAAGGTTGGAGTCACCCCACTCCCTGCAGATACTATAGGACCCCAGACACACACACACACAGACACACACACACACGTACACACAAACACACATACACACGTACACACAAACACACATACACACAGACACAAACACACACACACATACACATACTACACACAGTACATACAGTACACAGACACAAACACAGACACACACACATGCACGCACGCACGCACACACACACACACACACACACAAGGAGCAATGTGACTTGAAACCTTCAGTTTTATCCTGAGTCTGACAATAACAGATGGCTGTAGAACACAGTGGCTCATCATCGTACTGTGTGTCATAAGATTTGCATCGGGAAGCCGCCATAGTGGATTGTAGGATTATTTTCGTACTTTTGACAACGCACCTTCATTTTTGTAACCTCAAACTGCTTTAGGCAGCCGTGGCCAAGTGGTTAGGGAGGTGGTCTTAAGATCAGAGGGTTGCTGGTTCGAATCCCACCCTTACACCTCCATCCATGGCTGAAGAGCCCTTGAGCAAGGCACTTAACCCCACAATTGTTCCATGGACTGTAACCCAATACCCAGTACGTAGCCCCATAATGCACGCCGTACTTCCAGTGGCACGCTGTAATAGTCATCGAAAAGTTAACTACCATAGTACTACAATACTATGACATAACACAGGCCCTTAGTAATGCACTGCGACTTGGTCATTGCCATTCTGGTAACAGCAAACTCATAACGCTGTGTCTTTAAAATAAATGTAAGTCGCTTTGGATAAAAGTGTCAGCTAAGTTTGCACTGTACGGTACTTGGTAGTCCATCTGAATCCTGTATTAACTGTGTGTGTGTGTGTGTGTGTGTGTGTGTGTGTGTGTGTGTGTGTGTGTGTGTGTGTGTGTGTGTGTGTGTACAGGGTTACTGAGTTGTTGGGGTATGAACCAGATGACTTCCTGAACCGCTCGGTGTACGAGTACTACCACGCCCTGGACTCAGACCACCTCACCAAGACACACCACAGCTGTAAGTACACACGCACGCACGCACACACACACGCACGCACGCAAACACACACGCACACACATGCACACACTCACGTACACACACACACACACATGCACACACTCACGTACACATACACACACTCACACACACACACACACACGCGCACACACACATGCACACACACATGCACAGACACTCTCTCTCTCTCTCTCTCTCTCTCTCTCTCTCTCTCACACACACACACACACACACACACACACACACACACACACACACACACACACACACACACACACACAGGGACTCACACATGCAAGTAAATATCCACAGGCTACTTCTGACCTCTCATTTCCATTTTCTGTGTGTGTGTGTGTGTGTGTGTGTGTGTGTGTGTGTGTGTGTGTGTGTGTGTGTGTGTGTGTGTGTGTGTGTGTGTGTGTGTGTGTGTGTGTGTGTGTGTGTGTGTTGTAGTGTTTGCTAAAGGCCAGGTGTGTACAGGGCAGTACCGTATGCTGGCCAAGAGGGGGGGATTCGTCTGGGTGGAGACCCAGGCTACCGTCATCTACAACAACAAGAACTCACAACCACAGTGTGTGGTCTGTGTCAACTATGTGCTCAGGTACAGTAATGGCCTGGATATAGTGCGTGTGTGTGTGTGTGTGTGTGTGTGTGTGCGTGTGTGTGTGTGTGTGTGTGTGTGTGTGCGTGTGTGTGTGTGTGTGTGTGTGCGTGCGTGCCTGCGTGCGTGCGTGTGTGGGCGTGTCTGTCTGTGTCTGTGCGTGTCTGTGTGTGTGTGTGTTTGTGTGATATGTGAAAGAGATATGTGTTCCCTTACTCCCTTTGGGTATTTTACACAGATGGCGTTCAGAAAATTCTAGATAGTATGAAAATGCGCAGCTTTCGGCAATCTAATTACTGATTACTAGTAAATTGGATCTAGATGAGGATTTTACGATGGTAATTACGTTGGTGAATGAGCCCTTCTCACAACTTACAGAAGTGGCTTAAACACGGTTCACTTCTTTCATCCAGGCAAAGAAATGTAGAGATTTTATCTTTCATCCATTTCAAGCTAATGTCCACAGTCCACAGTAGAAGCTGGTTCGCTTGCTGGTCCTCTTGCTGTGTGTGTGTGTGTGTGTGTGTCTGTGTGTGTGTGTGTGTGTGTGTGTGTGTGTGTGTGTGTGTGTGTGTGTGCATGTGTGCATGTATGTATGTATGTATGTATGTATGTATGTATGTATGTACTGTATGTATGTATGTTTCATGTATGTCATCTCCATACGTCTCTCCTCTTGTCCCCAGTGGTGTGGAGCAGCAGGAGCTGGTGATGTCCCTGGAGCAGACTTGTGTGCCGCGCGTGAAGCAGGAGAGTCCAGAGGAGACCAGCTGCCTTGCCCTACACTGCCCCCTTCAGGCGGCCATCAAGAAGGAGCGGCAGCAGTTCCAACAGTCACAGCAGCAACCTCCTCTTCTCCTCCTGGAGGACAAGAAGCAGCTGAGACTGGAGGTGGAGGAGAGAGAGGAGACTAAGAAAGAGGAGGAGGAGGAGATGGTGGTGACCATGATGAAGGTAACGAGGCATTTATGAAACAAATCTAAACCTGTGAAACTGGTTGTGCTCCTCTCTTCTCTTTTGTCATTGTACTGTTTGTTGCTAATTGACAATGTCAGGGCTGATAGTATTCAGGCTCCATGCCTGATTTCAGGCTTGACAGAGTTTGCAAAAATAAAAACATTGATAATAATTAGTCATTAGGTTATTCTTATCTCAGAAAGTGTTGCAGGGCAGGGTTTTCTTCTACTATCAGGCTTGAATAATGGTCATACACAGGCTATTAAATGTTTGAATAATGTGTCAAAATAGGCCTACGTTACGTCACTATGCAGTATCTTGTCATCGTCGTTAGAGCAGGGGAAAAAGTTCAGGCTCAGGATTTTTTTTCACTATCACCCCTGCAATGTTCTCCGCTAAATGTAATGTAATGTAATGTAATGTAATGCATTACAGGTGGAGACTCCATCGGTGCAGGTGTTGAGGGAGGAGCCAGAGATGTTGTCGCTGCTGTCTAATTCACCTATCACAGGAGACGCTGTCCTCTCGCTGGACCTCCACACAGGTGAGTCAGTGGGAGAGGGCTTCAGACTTTAGCTCGCTAACACACTTGCTCTCCTCTCAGGCTCTCTTTTTTTGCGTATATTTGTGTATAAATAAAATACCTTTTACTGTACTTTTACTGGTACTGTACTGCTACTACGTTGTTAATCATTTCTCTCTTTTGACTCATTGTTTCGGCACACACAGAACAAGATTCACTCACATACTCACAATAAAGTCACACTATTGATAGCTTCAGTCAGAGCAGAGAAGCAGAGAACCGTTGCCTCTTAATGCACGCCGTACTTCCTGTGGCACACTGTAATAGACATTGAATGTTAACTACTAAAGTACTCCACTACTATGACCTATAGTAATACATTACGACTTCGTCATTGCCATTCTGGTAACAGCTAATTTATAATGCCGTGTCTTAAGGGGTTAAATCTCTAACAATCTCTCTCTCTCTCTCTCTCTTTCTCTCTCTCTCTCTCTCTCTCTCTCTCTCTCTCTCTCTCTCTCTCTCCCTCTTTTGCATTCCCTTCCTCTCAGACTCAGACATCACGGTCCTGAAGGACGTGCAGCTCTTCAATGACGTCATGCTGCCCTCCTCCGCCAGTCTGCTGGCCTCGTCTGACATCACGCAGACCGCCTTCCCATCATCCTCCACCTCAGACTCCTCCTCCAGCGCAGAGAGCTCCACTGGGGTAGGTCCTGATCTAGCCATTAGTCAGGGATCGATTGGTGATGTCTGAAGGGACACCATGACTAGGGGTGCAAGTCAATTTCTGCCCTCCCATCCTTGTGACTCGAGGGTCAATGTCATCCCTAATCAAGGTTTTCATGGGGGCGCTGTGGCGCAGCGTGCTAAGCCCACCACATTTGGGCTTGCATGCCCACGGGGACCCCGGTTCGAGTCCGATTGGGGTCATTTCCCGACCCTGCCCCATCTCTCTGCCAATGGTTTCCTGTCTTCTCTCATACTATCCTGTAATAATAAAGGTTAAAAAGCCCCCAAAAATATTGTAGTTTTGAAAAATCTTGCAAAAACACAATTCAAAAATCATTCTGTCGTGTGGGATGTAAAATGGGATAAAACCCCCCAAAAGTCACTCTCTTTGCTGGTTGACAGAAAAGGACGAGAGGACAAAGATTGCCTGTAACCCCGGGGTGATCCCAGATCAGTGTGGACAGGAGAGGGTACTGAGGACGTTGTAGCCTACATTAGACACACTGCAACTCTCCCATAGACATTTCTGAACGAACACACAATGATCTAACTGATCAGGAAACAGTCTAAGCATAGAGAACAAACACATAAGTGTGTGTGCACAGTGCACACCCACATGTTAAATCATTTTGTAGTTTCTCAAGAAAACATAAAATCTAGAAGGATCAAAGCATTGCCCTGATGGCAATTGAATAGACTTTTGAGTGCGAGAGTGGAATGCAGGACAGTCAGTCTTTTCAGCTTCGACAGCTGTGTTTGAGGCTGCAACAGTAATCAAGGTCAAGGTCAAGGTAAACTTTATTATCCCTCAGGGGGAAACTCAAGTGGTCAACATTTCACATGTCCTCAGGACATACTACAACACATAGACAGTGGACGCTGGACATACCACATTAAAATAAATAAGGGATAAGAACATTTGATGTAAAATGAAATAACAACCGCTATATACCACCACCGCTCCAACACACTACATCCCCTTGGTGTTCTTTACCCTGTAAAGAAAGAGTATGTAGGGTTACATTACATTCATTACATTACATTGCATTTGGCAGATGCTTTATAACCAAAGCGTCTTTCAAAAGAGGACATATTCAAGCCAACATCACAAGCAAATACAAAGTGCACAGGAGATATACAGAACAACAAGTGCAGTTGCAAAGAGGGGTTATTTTTTTTTTTCTTTAAAGAGTAAATAACGAGTACACACACACACAAACACACACACACACACAAACTAAACTAAACTAAACATCATGTCAGGAGTCTGCCCTGGGGCAAGGCCAGTTCAAGCATTAGTTTAGTAGATTCTCTCGAAAGAGGAAGGTCTTTAGTTGTTTCTTGAAGGCTACAAGAGATGTGCTTAGTCTTGCTGTAGGTTGTGGTCAAAGTAGGCATTGCAACTATGCTGTTCATTGCAACTATGCTGTCCATTGCCAAATTTACTCTTTTTTTTAATTTTTACTGGTCCAGTTTTGCAGCTAAAGATGCACTGTGTCATAGTGGTGCAGTACTATGGTCGTTACCTTTTTTCCCGTGACTATAACAGCGTTCCACTGGTGGAATGGCGTGTGTTCCGGCGCTATGGAAAGTATAAAATGGGATGTTGTTTTCTCCTCCTCCACAGCCGTGTAGCCCTCTGGAGCTGTCGAACCTGAGCAGCGACTTCAAGACCGACCTGGTAGAGCGCCTCTTCTCCATGGAGATGGACCCAGACGGACCCTTCCCCACACAGGTGGGTGCTGTTAATGTATATCTTCATGTCCTCTAAGAAGCTGGTTCAGGAGTAAACCAGGTTAAGTTAAGAGGTAAATCATCTAATAGAAGTGCACAAAAATGAGGACTCAAGACTCTTCTACTAGATGATTTACCTCTTAACTTAACCTGGTTTACCCCTGAACCAGCTTCTTAGTATACGCCCCTGGAACTAAACAGAGAGAGTGGATGAGGAGTAGGGGGAAAATGTGGAAGAGAAGTAACCAGAAAGTTTAGTGTCTTCAATCTGAATATTCTTTGATAAATCAGAAACCCCAGACACAGCTGAATACATTGTACTTTCATTGGACTGCAGGGAGCCCACTCACTCCTTGCTGAAGAAGCTTATTTTAAGGAATTGATTAAGACATGCTTGTTATACTGACCTGAGTTTAAAGATGGGCAGGGTCACTCATGTATCCTCCCCTTCACTACAGTTTAAGTCTATGTTTAGCTTGTTTTGGTCCCTTTGTTTCCTTCAGGATTAATAAACTCTCTCTACTTTTCTCTACTTTGTCTTCCCAAATGCTTGCTACTGTATCAGTCAACAGATGGGCTGGACCTGGAGATGCTGGCCCCGTACATCCCCATGGACGATGATTTCCAGCTGCGCACCCTCTCCCCCACCGACTCACTCACGCTCAGCCCCCTCAAACTCCAGTCCCAGGCTCCCACGCCCTCTCCCTGCCATCAGGCCTCCTCCTCTTCCTCCTCCTCCTCTAACTCCAGCCGCAGTGTGACGCCGCTGGCCGCGCTGGTTAACCAGATGGAGGCCCACAAGCCCCTGTCCCCACCAGCACCAGCACCAGCACCACAGCTCCTCCACAGGTTAGTATCGGACTGTATGTGTTGGAATCTGACGTTATCTGACGTTTTCATGCGATGTCATCCATGAAACGGCTTGTTTTCCCCTCCGTATGCTCCACCCGCTGTATGTAGTTGCCAACATTGCGGGACTGACATTACGGTGACAAATCTGGCTGGGGCAGACCATTCTGGTTTCCTGCCGCAAACTGTATATGGGCCCATTTCTATCAGTAGATCTTAACCCTGTGAAACCTGAACCATGAAAGCAATGAGAGAAAATTCTATTTTTTTGGAATTTGCTTCAATATTGGTCCCTTATAAGAAATGTAAAAAAAAAATTCTAAATTTTGTTAAGGTCACTGAGATATTTAATGCATCATATATGATGCATCAGGCTTTAAATGAATGAAAATTCCAATTTCATGACCATTGAAAAATGACTTTTAATGCATTTACAACTTTTTTTTTATTTAAAAAAGTTGTCAGACAATTTAATTTGAGGATTATCTTTAAATATTTAGTGAGATCCTGCCATTTTTTAAGCCTATCCTTGTTTTAGCAGGACCATATTTTACATTTCCCACAGCCTGGTTGGGTAATTTTTTAAAATCTATGTAAAAACATAGCTGATCGAATGCTTAACAACCTATTTATGAATGTAATATAGATCATTATTCATTTTTGATGTGTAATTTGAATATATGGGTCCATTACTACAATTGGACCATTTCTCCATTCACTTCAATGCATTTTTTACGAGATCATAATTTCAACATTTTGCATTACATTTTCAAAATTGCAAGTAAAACCTGTTTCTTAAGGCAATATCTTTGTCTTGAAGTAAAACAACTTTTGTGTTTTGTTAAACGATCGTCGTGGTATGCTTTGTAAGTTTCCCTATGGAGCAAATGCATTGATGGCTGACTTCCTGCCACCGCCGGATGGTGCTTATATGTTTCATCAGTTTTAGCACGATCTCTCTGCAACACGGTGTAAAAATATAAACTCTTCCTTGATTAATTGCACAAAGCAAGTGTTCGAATTAAAGGATGTAGAGTTATATTTCTGAAATTTGTACACAAACCTTTTGCAATTTGACGATATCTCAGCGTCGGTCAGGGAAACCGCTTCTACTCCATTTTTGCATTTTTCGCCGAGCTGTGATCAACTTGTTGTTGACCGCTGCTCTCTTGTGGCGGTTTCCGTGTACTGCAGGACGTTTGGAAATGACACGCAGGATATTTTTGAGATAGATTTTTTTGTGTGTCAGCGTGGAGAGGGCTTTGAATTTGATGCATCATATATGATGCGTCCGGCGCGATAGGGTTAATTACCACGCCCTTCTGTCAGGCCAATAAGTGAAATGACCTGCGTTTGGAGCACAGAAGGAATATCTGGTAGGACTTGGGTTTACCATGATGGTCAAAACGAGTTGATTGTAAGCAACAGCCAGTCCTCTTTTTGGAGCTTGAAGATGCTGCAAAATGTAGAAAAAAATGCATCATAATTACATTCAACTAACTACATACAACACATATTTACATACAATTTATTTTAATTTATTTGTAATTCAAATGTCTTCCTCTTTTACTTTAGACCGCCCCCTCTGGCCATGGAGGGTACTGCAGAGCAAACCAGCCTCAGGAGCACCAGCGACATGCCAAATGCCACTGGCAGCAGCGTCCCATTAAAGAGAAAAATGGAGACTGTCACAACACTCTCGCAGGCCGTCGGACTGGTAAGGACTTGTTACAACTCGTGGCATATGTAAACATTTATGAGAATCAGGCTGGCTGTGTACATTCTGGAAGTCATATCGTCAAGAGAAACAGGCACTATACGAGAGCGCGCAGGCCTCACATATTTATCTGTGTGTTTTTCTGTGTGTGTGTGTGTGTGTGTGTGTGTGTGTGTGTGTGTGTGTGTGTGTGTGTGTGTGTGTGTGTGTGTGTGTGTGTGTGTGTGCGTGTGCGTGTGCGTGTGCGTGTGTGTCACAGGTGGTGTTAGATGTGGACCAGCCAGGCAGAAAGATCCAGAGGCTTCAGCTGGCTGGAGCGGAGGGTCTCTCCAACACCACCATACTACTGCTGCCTTCCGGTGAGCCCATAGACACCCTCTTATAACCCCAGCACTCTGTCAAACCTGCAGAGTTCATTTCATTGATTGTATCATTTTAGGAAATGGATTGCCTCAAATCATTTGCGCTTGTTAACTTCACTGAGTCAAGTCAATTCAATTCAAATTTAATGTACCCTTGTTTTTAGGTATAGTTATAGGTATAGTCCATTACTGTAGCAGAGCTACTATATATAACATCCCCTCCGTAAAAAAGCAAAAAAACATTGCAACAAAAGTAATAAAATGGTGGTAATCTGGGCTAAAGTCGTAGGGCATGAGATTAGACGAATGAGATTATGCGCTTACAGGGGTTTTGATTTAACAGAGATCAAATAAATACCGTACAGTATGCTTACTTTGCAAATCCTGTGAAAGGCGTACACATTGCAATGCTGTAGCCAGCCACCAGGGGTCTCTCTTGTGTCACAATAAAAAATCCTCTTTTCTTTTCATTCTATCTTATCTTGCTTTGCCCCTTTCACTTTTTAGGTAAACACCATGTAGTTTACTTTAGGAAAAAGTTAGCTAACTTGATATCAACTTCTGGTAACACTTTAGTGTGTCTTTGTGTATGAAACTGCAATATGTTGTACTTACATTTTGTAGTTACCCTGTACATACCTAACCCTAACTCCATGGTACAGGGCTACATAATTAGTAGGCTAAAAATTGCTGAATTTGTTTTCTATGCTGTATCTAATGAATGTAATAAGGACAGGAAAATGAAGTTTAATAAAACGTCTTTATCTCTCCTATTTTTAGACTTGGCCAGCAAGTTGCTGGCTCGTTCTACTAGTGGCGCGACCACTCTTGGGTCCCTTCCTCAGTTGACCCGTGACGACTGTGAGGTCAACGCCCCGGTAACCGCCCGGCAACACCTACTCCAAGGGGAGGAGCTTCTGCGGGCCCTGGACCAACTCATCTAAAGAGAAAAAAACAAACAAACAAACAAGCAAACGGATAGGCCACGCCTTCTCAAGGATGACGACATCGCGTTGATGGAAACATTGACGAAACGTCAAGGGAGCGTTGAAGGGACATCAATGTCGAGATTAAAGTCCCCCCTTGTTTCTGTTCTCCGAGGATACTCTTTTGTCACAGTGCACTTTCATTATATAAACGTCGCCCCTCAACTCTCCAAGCAACTGCCACATTACTACCCTCCGGTAGGAAAGAGGGATTAGAGTAGAGGAGAGGAGAGGCGAGGAGGAGAGGAGAGGAGAGGAGAGGAGAGGCGAGGAGGAGAGGAGAGGAGAGCTAGAGGAGACACATTGATTGGTTCAGAGTGACTGCTGCCCCCAGCCACCCACTGCCCCCCTTCCTCCAATTTTGTTTTCATTTTGTTTGTATTGTGTCTATTGGTGATTCTGGTCCAGGTCCATTGACAGGACGTGTAGCATGTATTGTACAACATACGGATACTTACGTGCTATTTCCTGTATCCGTGGTTGCTGATATAACTATGACCTCAGCGTCAGCTCTGTTTTGTCACTTGCTGTCGGTCACCCTTTAAGCAATGTGTGCTGCATCGCAAACGAAAGAAAAAAACTTTTCTGCTGAGACGCAACAATTTATTACCTACGTACATTCTTGACATGGACGTACGTACACTACGTCTGTGTGTCAGTGTGTGTGTATTGTGTGTTCGCTGGTGTCATTCGCACACATTTCGAGTGTAGTGTGTGTGTGTGTGTGTGTGTGTGTGTGTGTGTGTGTGTGTGTGTGTGTGTGTGTGTGTGTGTGTGTGTGTGTGTGTGCAAGAGAGGGGAAAAACAAAGAGAAGGACAGTGTCTATGTGTATGTGTGTGTATGAGACAGAGTTGGGTGTGTGTATGCACGTGCATATACACTGTATGTGTTTCTGTGTCGATGGAGTCTGTACGCACACAGTCTTCGATTTAAATGGTCTGTCACACGCACACGTTGACCTCCGAATGCTTTACTCTAACAGCCACGACCATAGGCGCACAACTGTACATACAAAAATATATTATAAATATATTGTTTTTTCTCCAAAAAGGGAAGATTTGAAAACCAGCAGCTCATGTAAGACATTCATCATGTTTGTTTTTTGTTAAGTCCACTGAACTAAGAGTGTCACCACCGTGTGTTTCCTCTGAATTTTTGCTGACTCGCTAATCATAGTTGCCTAATCGTAGAGCTGTGTTACAGTGTCCTAAGTGTGCTATAAAATGGGCTTAAAAACATACATAGGCTGCTTCTGTCTGTCGTTACTTCACCGCTGTCTTTGCACTTCAGTAGATGTTACAGGAATATTATGCCAATCTAGATGACATAACTTCTGTAAAAGGTGTATTCAAATAGAGTAATGAAGCACCCTGTGGTTAGAACCATATGTCTGCATTTATTTTTTTTCTTTTATTTTTTAGTTTGCACAGGCTGGGCTGTGAGCTTTTTAAATGTGTAAATGTGAAATGATTAAATGTAGCCAACATGTGCTGTACAATCATGTATTCCTCCAAACATGGTGCATGTTTGCGTCATGCAGATGTTTATGTTTTACGCATCAACTGGCCATGGAACATGGGACGCCTGGCGGGAAAGCGGTTGTTGTTTTACCGTTTTTTTGGCCCATAAGTCTTTGTAGTCTTTGTGTAGAAACCATAAATGACTCATTTACATTGTTGGACGCAGCGAGTGTTTTATGCTCTGTTCTGTTCCTGTCCAAGTGTTGTCAAAAATAAATAAATAGCTGTCTCTAACACGTTAATAACTGGTCTGTTTCATTATTAATGTCCATATTTGTCCAAATGTCTATTATCTAGAATCGGTATATTCTCATTAAAGTCCTATACTTATTTGATTGGCATGCCCAGTGACCATAGGCTATACAGGTGTATGGTGATTCTTTTAGTCCGCCTACTGCAACAGATGAAACACCGTCATAACTCGAACTGAATAACACGGAGTGGAAGAGCAGGCAACTCCCACAGGCAACCGCCCACTTGTCACTTTGTAAATTGAACTCATCAGTGCGCACGGAATGTGACGTTGGGGAATTGCTGTATGGACTTAATATTTAAACACATTCGTATTAATGGTTTAGACTTTGCACGAGGGCAAAAATGAGTAAGCCAAAAACCAACAAGTTCAAGAAATTGTTTCTGAAATCAAAATCCACGGAAAAGGAAAACCATGTTGGCGAGAATCACGTTGAGGTGGACCGCGGAGAGGTCTCCAGCCCCGGCGCGAAGTCACTGACCCTACCGGCGAGTACGTTGTCCCCTGGGAGTCCAACGAGAGACACTTTCTCCCTTCCTACCAGTCCGGTGAAAAAACAAGGGGGGTCTTTGCGACGCCTCATGAGATCAAAATCTGCTCGTCTCAGCTCCGGTTCCCTGGTCAGCGATGCGGATTCGTAAGTCCCATTGCTTCTCTATTTTTCTGCTGAGTTTAAGTTCTGGGTTCATAGCCTATAGGCTATTCATATCGATGTACTGGAATGATGTAGCTCATGATGTAGCCGGGATCACGAAAAACACCGTAGGCGCAATATTAACACGTTTTGTTTTTTTTATTTGTTTCAGTGTTGCTGGCTTTCCATTCAGTTATCATTTCGCCGCTTGTGCTGTGATGCTGAAAAGCATCTTGTCAAACATTTCCGTTTACCTGTTTGAATACCATATGTAGGCCTACATATCCGTCCGGAATATGTGTTACCATGTTTATTTGCGTAAATAAATGTGCGGGTCAGCCCGCGCATGTTCATCTCTCATCTGAAGACTCATCATCCTGGTCGTCGTATGTAGGTAGTGCAAAGAAAAAGTTTGGCAACCAACTCAGCTTATTGCAGTTTTGAGCTTGAAAGCTCAGAACTGTCCAGTTGCCTACCACTAAAATATTTTAGCCATGTGTAAATCAATCATATACCCCCTTTACTGAAACATTGGCATACATTTATTTGTGCAGAGAAACCTCTAGCATCGACCTCATGTCGGCCACTCCAGGGAGCCCCACAAGTGATGTCTTCCCTCACGTCCCGAAGAGGAAATTTGGGTCCTTACGGATTGGGAAGTCGAGATCCAAGAGACTCAGCAGCGGCTCTGTGATCAGCGATGTGGACTCTCTCCATAGCCACTCGTAAGTAGCAGCATGCGTAATGCGTAATTTGCTTTCTCCATATCCTTGGTCCCGTACTAGGCCTACTGTACTTTGAAAATACCCGGTCTATCCTTTGGAAACGTTGCAACGGATGAAAACCCCTGCTTTACTATACCCTTCAAATGCTATAAACGGTTTATTGTTGTTTTCAGATTTCCAATTACAATCCAATTGTAATTTAGTTTTGGTTATGCATTCGTTGTTGATACTGCCAGGTTCATGGGATCTTGACAGGATATCAAAGCAAATATAGTCAGAGAAAGGCTGATTTACTGTTTTGATTGACATGTGTTTTTTAAGATTTTTTTAGTCCTTTACAACTTCATTTATGAAAGGGCAGTTGAGAGAGACAGGAAACAGTCGGAGAGAGAGATGGGGAAGGATCAGCACTTGGGCAGGAATCGAACCCAGGTCGCCGACGTAGCAGCCCAGTGCCCTATGGCTGAGATTTGCTATTTTTGAAAGCTATCTATCAGTTTACCAGTTTGCACAGGAGTATGCATGCATAGTGCACAGGAAACACACCTCTAATAGATGTGTGTTTCTATAAACCAATCAATCAATATATCAATGTATCAATAATGTATATGGCACAGGACTGCTATGTGGGCGACCCAAGTTCGATTCCTGACCACAAATTCCTGGCCCGGGTCATTTCCCGATCCTTCCCCATTTCTCTCCCAGCCATTTCCTCTCTGTTCTCCACTGTCCTATCAAACAATAAAGGCACAAAATCCCCCAAAATGCACTTATATAATGCAATATCAAAACTATACAAAGTGCTTTCAGATACACTCATACAGTCCCACATTCACACATTAGCTCTGGAGGCAATTTTCCAGGGTTCACGTGAGAAAGTGCTCACACTTATACAGACACACACACACACACACACACACATGCACGCGCGCACACACACACACACACACACACACACACACACACACACACACACACACACACACACACACACACACACACACACACACACACACACACACACACACACACACACACACAGAAACTATGCATCCCACACCACATAATGACACGAATATGAAAGTAGCTATGAACTATGTCATGTGGATTGAAATAAAACATGGTTAACTTACTGCAATAATCAGGAAAAGCCTATGAGCCACACAATCAGCTGCAGCCTTTGCAATGAGTATGTTACTTTTAAGAGGTTAAGAGGTCAACTATAATTACGATTGACTGTGTGACTGCCATAAATGTCAAGTTCAGCAGAAAGGAGCGTGAATCAACAACAGTGACAATTTCTTGGCTTTCACTCACACTTCAGACCACTTCAGACACTTCAGAGCTCTTTTGCTTGCTACGTACTAGCTAACCAGTACTATATATGCATGGTATTGAATGTTTTCCTACAGGTCATATAAATAGTGATAACCAAAACACTGAGTTTATGCTTCAAACAAGGTCCTATGCCGATCCCTCCCCTCTCTTTCCCCCACTCATTTCCTATATAACTCTCTCTATATGTCCTGTCCTGAAAAAAAGGTATAATAACCCTAGAAAAACCACATCTTAAAATATATTTACCATATGAAAACTTTGTGCCCGTGCAACATAAATTCCATTCCATTGATAACATATCTGAGGTAGCTGAACCAAACATACAGTACCTGTTGATATCTCTCTCCAGCTCACACTATTCTTCGGCGAGAAAAACCCTCTGTGTAAACTACTGACCTAGTTTTAGTTGGTTTAGTTGGCTTAAGGAGCGGTTCAAGATTTATTCCATACCATCGAGAGTACAGTATTTATGTGTAACAGGAGGTTATGTAATGGGGCCGCAGCTATGGTGACTAGGACTAATTGACCTACTGAGACAGAAAAGGCGCAAAGCTCTTGTTTGTTATGTGCAGTCTGGCTGATAAAGGTGTTTTCTATGGGAACCCTGTGGCAAGTTGTTTCACTGTGGACTACTACTTAACGTTACTGTGCTAACATGCATGATACCAACACTGTACATGAATAAGTCAGGCCTGAATGGAATGGCATGTCAAGCAAGTGTGTGTGTGTGTGTGTGTGTGTGTGTGTGTGTGTGTGTGTGTGTGTGTGTGTGTGTGTGTGTGTGTGTGTGTGTGTGTGTGTGTGTGTGTCTGTGAGAGAGAGAGAGGGGATGGGGATGGGGGAGGAGAGAGAGAGAGAGAGTGTGTGTGTGTGTGTGTGTGTGTGTGTGTGTGTGTGTGTGTGTGTGTGTGTGTGTGTGTGTGTGTGTGTGTGTGTGTGTGTGTGTGTGTGTGTGTGTGTGTGTGTGCGCATCAGATATCAGTTAAAAACTCTTACTCAAAGCAGCCTGCACTAGCCTGCTAGCCATGTTGTCAATCACACACGTCTCCTCCAAAATTCCCATCAGCACTGAGATTAAGTATGCACTCAAACAAGCCCACTCGTCAACACACAAGCGCATGCGCGCACACACACACACACACACACACACACACACACACACACACACACACACACACACACACACACACACACACACACACACACACACACACAAACTGTGTTCTCTCGCGCTCTCTCTCAGTGATGTGAGCGGCCTGGGGTGAATTTCTCAAAACCAAAGTTGCTTACTACATTAGCTACTTTGTTGTTTTCAATGCATTTTCCCATTGGCAACTACCGAAGTTGCTAACAGGCTAACAACTTCTCTTTTGAGATACTCACTCCTGATCTGCAGCTCAGTAGGCCTGTGGGCTGCATTGGTGACAGGCACGTGCACTCCAATACGGCAGGTGAGGCATGGCCTCACCAGCCCCAGATGATTATGATGAGATGCAGTAAATATGAATAATAGTTACAATAACAGCTATTGTTTTCGAGCATCTGCACCATAACTACCATTTAAGCAGTGTTTAAACTGTTTCACTCGTTTTCAATCATTTTTGTGGCCAAAATCGTAATATTTGCCCATTTCATGTCAAATTCCTCCGAATACGCTGAATTTGGGGCAACTCTGAACTTGCCTCACCCCCGGATTGCGCAATCCACTCGTTTAAACAGCTTGAGCGCATGCGCCATTTTGCTCGTTCTGTGAATGCAACCTGGTAATATTGTATTAAACGTTTTTATACATTTAATAGAAGTATGTATGGTGTGCCCTCATTTCCTGATAATTTTTTTTTACTATTTTCTACGTGTGATTATGATTTCTTTACTCTGAACGCCCACTGAAATATACAGTGGTGAGGCCAGCAGTAGCCTGGCCGCAGACTCCTTCTGGCATTGAGTCTTGCTGGCCAGTTATGTCATAGCGAATCTGAAGTTTCACAATACAGTCAGTCGGTGTTTGTTGGCTAGCTTGTTCACTTTGACTGCTACAAGTGGATTTCATAACGAAACTAAGACCATTCTCAAAGTTGGATTTCCAAGGGAAAGTTATTGTGATAAAGAATGGAGGACCGACAGAGCTGAAGGGTTTGCTGCAGGTGACCGGTCAACTACCCGATTCATTTCAAAGTGAGCGGTACAACAGAAACTATTTTTTTTGTTTCCCCTGTGGTCTTGTTTGCAAACCGGCGAGAATGTGTGGAAGAACATTCGCATGGGATTTCACGACTTAAACAATTTACTAAGGACTAAGGAGCCTCACGAAACAAATCCTCGCGGCTACTCATATTCATATTCAATGCCCAAATTGCTTTGGACGTTTGGGGCGGTCTCGAATAGATGTGGCTTTGGATGAACAGCGCCGGCTAAAGTAACGTTAGGCGCATCGCCAAAAGTGAAGGAAAAGAGCGGCGCCTGGGACCTGATGTACAGTTTAAAGGGTAAGATCAGTGTTTCCTATGTGTGTGAAGCCTGTGTTTGTGAGACCCGTGGGAGATAAAGAATCCGCCGTGATTCTCTCTGGTGTGGTGGTAGCTTTTGTGATCTGAACAGGATTCTCATGTGCCCTGTAACTGTTAAAGTTGAGTAATACAGGGCGTTGAGGTAAATCAAATATACCCGTGTAGCCTAACTACAAGACTCTGATCTAATTCCAAAGTGTAGGCATAACATAAATGACAGTCCCAAAATATTTGGTGACCATATCGAAGCTTGTGTAGTAATCTCTGTTTAAATGTTGACATTCGCTTCCTGCCACACCTTTGTCCCACATCATTTGCCGTAGCCTCGTACACGTAGATGTAGGCCTACATTTGCACGAGAATCCGGTGCTTATCACAAACGCTATCACACCAGTTTGTTCGCCGTGGTGCTCAGCGGTCTATATGACACCATG